>NC_136957.1:10362006-10694506 GCF_032717465.1 Coenobita brevimanus | reverse complement strand
TCAAGCCTCTATTTCTTATCAAGGTGTTCATTGCACCAGCTACTTTTCTTCCTTGTGTCACTCTACTTTCAACTTCTTTTGCACATTTTCCTCTCTTTTCTATCACTGTACCCAAGTATTTGCACTCTCACACCAATTCCAGCCTCTCTCCATTCATTGTGACATCACACTGAGAGTCACCTTCTTTCTCAATAACCATCACTTTACGCTTCTCTACATTTACCCTCAAGGCACGACGCTCACAGACATCAGCAAAACTCTGCACTAGCCTACTGAGTTCTTGTCTGGTACTTGCAAGCAGCACTGCATCATCAGCATACAACAAATTTGAGATATTCCATTGATCACCATTCATTGCCAACGCCATCCCTCTCTCCATTACTCATGTTTTTACTTCTCTCATCACCCCATCCATATATATATTGAACAACCTTGGGGATATCACACAACCTTGTTGCACGCCCACACCGATTGTGAACCATTCACTTCAGATGCCCATTAACCCTTACACATGCTTCGCTACCATCATAAAAACTCTTAACAGCACCTAGCAGCTTACCATCTACACCATACATGTGCAAAACCTTCCACAATCCCTCTCTGTCTACTCTGTTGTATGTTTTTGCCAGATCCATGAATGCCATAAACCCTCATGGTCTTTCTCACAACCCTTCTCTGCTATCTGTCTCACTGCAAATACTTGATCCGCACATCCTCTGCCACTCCTAAAGCCACCCTGTTCATCACTCACTAGGAATTCTGATATCTCTCTTACTTTCTCTATAATAATTCTTCCATATACCTTCCCTACCACACTCAATATACTTATGCCACGATAATTCTTGCTCTCACTTCGCTCACCTTTATTTTCGTACAGGGGTACAATCTCAGCCTTTTTCCACTCTGCTGGCACAGTTTCACTCATCCATGCCTTCTTACATATCTCCAACAAGCACTTCATTCCACTCTGTCCAATACACTTAAGCATCTCTGCATACACCTCATCAACCCCAGCTGCTTTTCCATTTTTCAGCCGCTTAGCACTCTTCACCTGTGCGACTGTCACATCTCCTGGCACTGCATTCCTTCTCTGCACACCCCCAAAACCAACCATGTTTACAGCCGCTCTGCTCTGTCTATTCCCATTCATCAGGCTTTCAAAAAATTCTTTCCATCTGGTCCTTACATCATCTCCATGAGTTAGTAACCTACCACCTGCATCCTTCACACCATCACATTTCTTTCCACTTTCACTTCTACATTTCTGCACCTCTTTCCAGAATGACTTCCTATTTTCAGAGTAGTTTGCATTCATTTTTCTTCCCAGATCATCATTTACCTTCTTTTTCCTCTTCACTAGTCCCTTTACGTGCTTCTTGCTCTCAATATACTCAGTTCTTATTTTAGCTGAACCCCTATCCTGGAACCACTTTAGTTACTTTTTCCTCTTTTCCTCCACTGCTCTCTTAACTTCCTCATCCCACCATGCCGTACCATTCTTTTTTGTAGATACTCTTGCCACACCACACACCACTTCAGCATTCCTAACTAAGCAATCCCTATATGTAATCCACAGGCTGTCCAGATCCAATTCATTCTCTGATTCTAACTCGTCCTCTACTTTGGTCCTGTAATCATCTGCCATTTCTTTGAGCCTCAGCTTCTACACTTTCAGTCTTTCTCCCTGACTGCTCCTCTCTCTCTTGATCCACCTCACTCCTCTCAGCTTGATCTTGCACACCACAATCATATGATCTAACAGACCTCCACATCGTCCTCTAACAGCCCTTGTATCAGCAACAGTTCCCATCATCAACCTTTCTACGAGCACGTAATCAATCAGGCTTCTTTCAAAACGATCCCCGTTTCCTCTATACCATGTGTATTTATGTGCATCTTTGTGTTTGAAATACGGATTACAAATGTACAGCCTCCTCTTCTGACACATCCTTTAGTCGATTTTCATTATCATTTTCTCCTGGTACTCCATAACAACCCATTATGTCATCCTCAGGACCAGTGCCTACTCTTCTGTTCATATCCCCCATCACGACCACTTTATAGCTCCTGGGCACTTCTCCCACTGATTCGCCCAGCTCATCCCAAAACCTGTCTTTCCCTTTCTCACTCCTGTCCTCACACGGTGCATACGCTTCAATGACTGCCACTTTCAGCTTCTCAAACTTGAACTTGACATACATACACCTCAAGCTGACACATTTGTAGTCTCTCATTCCACTCTGCCACACTTCATTCATCAACAAAGCAACTCCTTCCTTACATTTTCCTCTCCCATTCATTCCTGAGCTTACACATTTCACACCATCCCACTCCTCCACTTCGCACCTTTTCATCTTCGTTTCACACAATGCCAACACGGCATATCTCTCGCTCTTGAAAGTAGGAGCAAAATGATGAAGAAAGTGGGAGATTTTTTTTTACAATAACAGATAAGACGAAGGAAAAACAAGTGATAAAAAAATTATCCATACCCTAGATTACAGGTATCCTCCATTCATAAAAAATCTGTAACAGTTGGATTAAACAGCTACAGGTTGAAGTTTGGGGGGAATAATGCAGCAGCCATTGCTAAGGGGGAATGTAAATAGGTGTGATATCTAATGAGCATGTGTTGTGGTGTAGACAGTTGGAGGTAAAGGCATCCCTTTGAGATTCCGATGATGCAATTTCGCGTCATCATAAATCCAACCATTGAGATTCTGATGACTCGAATTTGAGTCATGCAAACAATATTTCTTTTCTTGCATGTTTTCGATCTCCTATCTGGCCTTGTTCCACATACACTATCCTGTTTATCCTTCTCCAACTATTTGTTTTTACAGTGACGAGTACATCAGATAGATATGCATAATAGATAGGTTTATACCATGAATAATATCAGAATTACTAACGTGGATACTTGCCAGCGTGACAGCAAGAGCTTTCGCTTTCCTCTGTGAAAGCTAACAAAAATTGCCATAACCTATATATAAATAGAAAGGGAACTTACTGTAGGTTTACATGGTGCAATCAAATTTCACATAAGTTTAAAACTTTTTTTTACAAATATTTTTGTACATGAGGGTGTGCGATTTTTCCTTTTTGGCTAACTTCTACTCGTCCTATTGGCCTTTTAGCTATCGTATTTACCTTTTTCAAACATACTGCGATAAAGAGCACTTTTCAGCTTTATAACGGTAACACATTCATTACTCTACCATAAAAAGTTAGTGTACAGTGGCCGATTAGGTACAAATATCGCTGCATGACAGGGCGCTCTATGTGCGCCCGGCTGAATCTGGCACAGACACAATCGGTGGAGGGATGAAAATCTCAAATTGATATTATGAGAGTGTGCTAGCCTTCTCTCTGTGTTAATGAAAACACTGAAAATGTTCAGCAAAGAGAGATGGTCAGGAACAGGTCCTGATGGCTGGTGAAATGGGAGCTCTAGCTCTCCCCTACACCAACTTGCTGACCACCTCGGGAGTACCACCCTGTTCGACTGGTGCTAGAGTGGTGGAAAAACCTATACATCAAAGACAGTAGTACCAACAGCTAACCTTTAAGATGATATAAGTAGATTGTAGCACCAGTCGAACAAGGCAGTACGCCCATGGTGCATGGAAAGCTGATGACATGGAAAGCTGGATATGACATTTCATCAGCCCTTCGGACTAGCTTTTGACCATCCCCATTTGCTGAACTTTTCCAGAGCTTCAGTAACACAGAGAGTAGGGCAGTATGCTCTCCAGCACAAGTTCCTCTATCTGTCAACATCAATCTACATGCACAATACACACTACACTTTTGTTTCAATTTTTTGTAAAAATGGCATCACAACACAAAGCCTCTGAGTTCCTTGAGGGGGGGAGGGGGACACAAAAGCCCCGACCATCGCCCCTCTCCTGGTGACGACCAAGCGAGATGCCCGGAGCCACTGTATGACACAATTCTATAACACTGACAGCCATTCTCCTATTGAACACCGCCTCTCCTCCTCTAAACCTCACCTTCTCCTCCTCACAGGGACTCAACTGTCAGAGGCAACTGATAGCAAACTCTAGTTTGTACCCACCTATTTTTTTCTGTACTCGTTTAAAAACCAAAAGTTGCTGTTGTGTATATGTAAGCAACAACATATCTTGCTCTCATGATCCTGAACATGAATCTTCTGAATTATCCACCCTCTGTTTTTGGCTATCCTGTCATTCTCCGACTGAATATATATATTTGTGCTGTTTACTTATCCCCTCACTATCATCTTTGGCTCTCCTCTCCTTTCACTGACCCATGTGTTGAACAAGCCTACAGCTTTTCTATCCTTAATGACCTAAGCATCTCGTACAGCACCCTATGCATAGTCCTGACTGCCTTGGAGAGACTTCCAACATATCTGACTTCTTCCTTACAACTAAGCCTTCTGAATATGCTGTTAATCTTTTCTCTCGGTTGGACTCCTATGATCATAACCTTATCACCTTAACCTCTCCAGCAAGGTCTGTGGACCCTCTCAAGAAGCAGCAGCCGTGGCACTTTGGGGCTGCTGATAAGGAGGCTACCAGGCATTATTTCTTTAGTTTTCCCCGAAAAAATTATTGCTTCCATGGCCAAGAGATATTAGAGTGTCCCTTGCGCATTACAGAGGTTGTCTTTCAGGCATGGAAGCATACAATTCTTTCTCCTATCCTATGGCCAATGCAAAAAAAATTCTTGGTGTAATCACACTTGTTCTAATGCTGTCCATAACAAGGAGAAGGTCTACAAAAGGTTTCAGAGCCAGCACATCCCTGAATCTCATCTCTTTTATGTTTCTGCCCGGAACCATGCTAAGCCTGTTCTTTGCTATGCTAAAAATAATTTCTGTCATACTAAATGCTCTGAACTCTCCAGCTCATATTCTTCCCACTCCTTTTGGCACCTTGCCAAAAACCTCACTAACAACTTTACGTCTTCATCCTTCATTCCTCTTTTCCACCCTGATGGTTCTGTAGCTGTTTTATCTACTGATAAAACATAACTTTTCACTCAGACTTTCTCCTCCAGTTCCACCTCCATCACTTCCTTCCTCTGTCTTTCTGAAGGCTGACATTAAACTTATTGCAACTGATGTATTTTCTGCTATTACTGGCTTCAGTGCTAACAAGGCATATGTGCCTGAAGGGGTCCATCCTGTTTCCCTCAGGAACTGTGCTTTTGGGGTCACACCCTGCCTAGGTCAAATCTTTCATCGTTGTCTGTCTTGCCTTTCATTGCTGCTGGAAGTTTGCTCTCATTCAGCCTGTCCCAAAGAAAGGTGACCATTCTCAGCCCTCTAACTATCGCGCAATTGCTCTAATTTCCTGTATTTTCAAAATTTTGACTCAAATCTTGACAAAAAAAAATTAAAGCACCTTTCCTACAGCAAACTTCTTTCTGACTGTCAATATGGGTTCTGCCAGGGACACTCCACTGGCGATCGTCTCACCTACCTCTCAGACTCCTGGACATCCTTCTTTCAGGACTTTGGAGAAAGCTTTGCCATTGCACTTAGCATCTCAAAGCCTTTCAATCGAGTCTGGGATAAATGTTTAATCTCCAAACTGCCGTCTTATGGTTTCTCTCCTTCTACCTGTTCCTTCATCTCGAGCTTCCCTTCTGGACATTCTATAGCCGTTGTTGTAGACGGCCACCGTTCTTCATCTAGGGCTATCATTAGTAGTGTTCCTCAGGGTTCTGACCTATCACCAACTCTCTTCCTTCTTTTCATCAATGACCTTCTGAGCTGTACATCTAAACCTATCCACTCATATGCTGACGACTCCACCCCTCACCTTTCCAATTGTTTCCCACAGCATCCATCTCAGCTGTTACTACAGGCTATGACACAATGCATGACTTAGCTTATATCCCTGACTGGGGTAAAAGTAATCTTTTTTTAATGCTTCAAAAACTCAGTTCTTACATCTTTTAACTCATCAAAATTTTCTGCAGGAGTATCCTGTAATATTAACAATATGCAACTCAGTTCTGCATCATCTCTAAACATATTTCTCAGGGTTTCATTCATTTGGGATTTATCTTGGAAACATCATATTACCTCACTTGTAAAACTTGCATCCATGAATTACTTGTGCTAAGCCAACTCCGTGCCTTCTTACCCCTGCACAGTTGTTGACTTTATATACGGGTTTTATTTGCCCCTGTGTGGAGCCCAACTCTCATGTGTGAGTAGGTTCTCCACATACAGCTCTTCTCAACAAGTTGGAGTCTACGGCTTTTCGTCTTACTAACTCTCCTTCTCTTACTGGCTCCCTTCAACTTCTGTCTCTTTGCCTCACTGTTGCATCTTTATCTCTTATCAGTCACTACTTCAATGGTTACTGCTCCTATGAACACTCTGCTTGCATCCCTGCAGAACTACAGCGGGTGCGTAGAACCCTTCTAGCAACAAACTCTCATCCCTTTTCTTTCCAACTCTCTAATGCAAAAGTTAGCCGTTACTCCTAGTCCTTCATTTATGCAACCGGTCAACTTTGGAACTATTTCTGTATCTGTATTTCCTACTATATATGACCTCCAGTCTTTCAAATGCAGTGTGTCAAGGCACCTGGAAATGTACGGATCTTGAATTTTTTGGGCCCCCCTCCTTTTCTTTTCTTTTTTTTTTTTTTTCTTTTTTTTTTTTTTTAGGGAGCAATTTTGCTGGCTTCTGGAATTTTGCTCCATCCATACATTAAAAAAAAAAAAAAAAAAGCCTGTGGTAACACCAGACGATGTGAAAATTTCTCTTAAAAGTATGGACAGAAGAAAGGCCATAGAAGATGATGGAATAGTAGCAAATTTACTCTCAGATGCAGGAGTAAAGGCACATAACAGGCTCTCCCAATTATTTTCTCAGTGTATAAAAGTGTATAAAAAAAATGAAATCTTCCAAAATATGGTGTAATGCAATAGAGTTTTTGCTTTACGACCTATTAGCTTATTATCAGTTATTTACAAATTTATCACTAAAGTCCTTGCGAAAATAATAACAACAAATTTGGAAGAACACCTGCCTCGTGAACAGGCAGGATTCCGAAGAGGGTATTCGACTACTGGTCATCTACACACAAAGAATCAGCTAAGTGAGAAAACTAGAAAGCATAAAAAAAACACTGAACTTAGATTTCGTTGATTTCAAAAAGCCTTTCGACCCGGTGGAGCACTTATAAATTCACTGTGGGAAGAGAGTAAATGAGAACATTGCCAAATTGTTGTAAAAAATATATAAACAGGGAAATGCAACAGTTAAACTACACAAAAACTCGGAAAAAATTAGATTGAGAAGGGCCTGCATTAGGAAAGTACAATTTCACCAAAATTGTTTACAGCACACCTAGAAGGTATTTTCAGAAAGACAGACATGGAAAACAAAGGATTTACCATAGATGGAGATAACTAAAACTATTTTAGATTTGAAGATGACATTGTCCTAAGCTCAGAAACCGCAGAGATATTGCAAGAAAAGTTAAATGGCCCATATAGAGAAAGTCTCAAAGTACTACTAAAGATGAACTAGATAAAAACAAACTAACGTTTGATCCAAAATCACCAAAGAGCTTCATCAGAACAGGCGAGGAAATTTTGGAAGAAGTCGAAGAGTACAATTACATGGACAAATATAATAATTAATGAAAGACCATGATAGTGTAATAAAAAGACACATTACAGCTGAATGGAAAGCTTTTGGTAAATATAGAGATATCATCATAAGTAGCTTCCCAATGTGTATGAAACGAAAAGCATGTAACATTTAATGTATAATTTCATTTATAACGTAGGTTGAGACCTAGAAACTGACAAAATCGATGGAAAATCAACTAATCCGTTCTTAGCCCCTAAACTGCGGGCTTGTTTTGCTTTGACTTGCGGCTCACGCGGTCATATTCTTGCTCCGACAGACTCCCTAAAAATATTTGCCAAAAATCAGTTATTAGTCCTAGAATAATAAAATTAAATATGATTATGGCACATACCTTCAGCTTTCTCCTGGGATGTTTGTTGAGCCTTCGTCGAGTACCGTAGGACTTGTGGAGACCTCTGAATTTGGGTAACGAAGTCTCCACTTTACACTTCCTGACAACCCGTAATATGATTACCACGGCCTGATATTACCTCTAGAAACACTATTCTATGATTCTCAAAGAGTTTGGAATCCATACTCCCCCAAAAAGAGCACTGTGAAAGCAATGAAAATTACGAGGCCGCATGACCTTCCCACTTGCGATCGTTCACCGCCGGTGTTCTGTCATTTATTATTCATAAAACTCCTCACACTTTATATTTCTATTACTATATAACACTAATATATATCTATAGTCTTTATCGATAAGTTTCCGTCAGTAATAGTAGTTTATTGTCACTGTAGGCATTCAATTTCTCTTTCAGTAAAATACGTAGCATTTACTTTCTCGTCCTGTATACTAGTGTTGAGAGTGAATGTCACTTTCACCTTCACTCTCATAACTCATAGTATTCATACATGCTAGAGTGAAACTTTCACTTTCATTACTCCCAGTATATATACTCGTATTCTTATACTACTACTCATTTACATTTCTATTTACATTCTCTATTTTATTTTCATAATTTACATTTCTGTTTCATTTACATTGTGTTAGGCACTGTCACTTGCAGTAACTTATAAAACTATTTTCCACTGTTTACTTATATTTACATTCATTGCTTTCACTTGCTGTTTACACATTATTTACACATTATTTACATTTCCACTTGCACTGTTTTACTCAACAGAAAGATCGTAGTCACTCTCTATCATCTGTCAACCCTTTACCTCTTTCCACATGAGGTTTAGTAGGGGGTAGAGGTCACAGGGCCCTTTGCATGGAGCTAAAAAGCAGCGGAATTTGACAGGCACGAATCCGACATACTTTCACCTTGAAAGACGACAGTAAACTGATACTGGTGGCCTGCCTCTAGGGGGAGTGCAATACTGCCAACGTCAGCCTTGTGACAGCTGCAAATATATAGCTATGATATGATTGGCAGGAAATCTAGACAATACATAATGAATTAGGTAGTTCCAGGTGAATGTAAATATCACTTAGGCTTCTCCCTTCCCTCCTTATATATATTTTTATTACGAGAATAGATTATATGGCATATTTCAAGGGGAAATAAACAGCGAAAATTAGCGAACGAGTGCATGTGGGGTGTTGTCAGGAGATAATTAGCCAATTCCAGGTGTATGGCACTATCACTTACCTTATTTCTTTTTTGCATATATTATTTGGTATAAGAATAGGGCATAGGGCTTATTTCAATGGATGAAATTAGTGGAAAATTCCAGGGAAGATTTACTTAGCATAGAATACAGTGTGGTGGCCTGCAATAATTAGGTAGTTCCAGGTGAATGTAAATATCACTTAGGCTTCTCCCTTCCTTTCTTATATATATTCTTATTACGAGAATAGATTATACGGCATATTTCAAGGGGAAATAAACAGTGAAAATTAGCGAACGAGTGCATGTGAGGTGCTGTCAGGTGATAATTTGCCAATTCCAGGTGTATGGCACTCTCACTTAACTTATTTCTTTTTTGTATATATTATTTGGTATAAGAATAGGGCATAGGGTTTATTTCAATGGATGAAATCAGTCGAAAATTCCAGGGAAGATTTACTTAGCGTAGCATGGCCGAACAGGCGAGAGGAGAGGGTAATGGAGGGGAGGTAGGGAGGGAAGTCAAGAACGGGGAGAAATGGCTAGATTGTCAACAATGGATGGGAGTACAGATGAGATTATGAGTGCTGACTATTGTTGAACATTGGCAGTACTGAGAGATGATACAAGCCACCACTTGAAAGCCCGTGCAAATTCAAAATAACACAGAATCATAAAAGTGACACCCCGCGGTATGATCCCTTGCTCCCAAGCATCAAGAAAATGATGCCCCACGGTTAAGGGGTTAGAGATTTGTGGTAAGGTCAGTGTTGGGAATCTCTTCAAGAGACAGGAAAAGATCAACTTGAATGAGAGAGCAGACTGAAATCAAAGACATTACAGAAGTTATAAAACAATAGAAATGAAGGTGGGCAGGTCATGTAGCAAAAATAAGAGATAACCAATAGAATAAGAGGCTGTCTTACTGGACTCCGAGAGGTTGTAGGTATAGCAAAAAAAAAAAAAAAATGCCACAGTTCAACTAGTTGACCTTTCATGACCTTGACCCAAAGTGCCCATTTTTGAGCTACTGTATTCCAAGATTTTGGCGATATCTTGATAACCTGAAAGTTTCATGGTGATAGATCAAGACATTCATGAGATATCCTGTTTACCCACACACAAACATTACCACTCCACTCGCTTAACACCCTCGTTGTGAGCGGAGTGGTAATGTTTTCAGTTGTGAGGTTGGGTGACTGGCTTTGTTTGTGTGTGTTTTACATCCTGAATTTGCATCATATCAGAAATGGAAGTGCAAAATTATGTGCCGGGGACAAACTCTCCGGCCTCGTGGGTGGTGAGGTTCCATCACGAGATGGCTCCTAGCTCGTAATTAGTTTATTAACAAACACGGCCACAAAAAGGTTTAGATACTAAAACTTTACTAAAATGACAGGGATGTTATGTAGTGTTAGTTAATATAAAAAATTTAGGCTGGCATTATGGAACACATTAAAAGTAATGGTGAATGATATTCGACTTGAGTTCTAGCAAGGAGTGTTTGTAGCGTGGTTGTCTCAGGGACCTTTCTTTTGGGGGGGAGGGGGAGGGGGGCTATGCACCAATAGCCTGGGGGCAATGCTTATTAAGACCATTTTTCGATATTTTGCGAGTTCTTTCTTTTTTCAACAACTTTTCAAAATCAGTAGTATAGAAAAAATAATTATGAATGTCATAACATATATATACAGTACACCTAACAAATAAATCAATATCTACTAGAAACCTCAAAACACCAATAGCCCAACCTAAGTAAAGAGTCACATAGAACTTACACCAATGGGGCAAATACCTCAAACACCAGAACACCATCGACTGCAAATATAAAATACAGCTCTACATTACGTATTTCTACTCATCACTTGCTGACTGCCAGGCAAGGCACGTGGTTAAATTTAAGGGAGATCATTATATGAAAAAGAACCAGTGCTGAATGAACCTTACCATTTATGTCAACGGCCCATCCAAATTAAGAAAACAATCAAATGGAGGAAATATTGTACATCTATATTATAATGATCCGATTTGTTTGTTTGTTTGTTGGTTTGATACAGTAACTCAGCAGAAACGGCGCAACGTAGTGTAATTTTTGTTAGAGCTAGCTACCGTTAAAATGCTATAACTTGAAGAATAAAGCAATTTTCCAGTCCAATTGGGCCAGAGGTTCCCGAGTTAGACTATGACTCATTTCTGGCCTTTTGACCACAAGTGGAGGCCATCGAAGGCGGGCTTAAAGCAAGTACATACAAAAAGTGAAATACCTTGACCAGGGATTTTTTTTTTTTTTTTGCTATCAGCCACTGGCCCAAAAGCCATGGTCATCATTCTTTTTAGATTAATTGTATTTCATTTCTATTTGAACGATGTCAATAATTAAATTATCTAGCTATCTGTCTATAGCTAGACACCAATATCCCATAATGGGTGGTTATTTGTCTCAGTTGTTTTGTGGGGAGAGACACTGTGCCTCCACAAACCCACTTGCTGACACGTAGGGAACACGTGTGGGTTGGTTATATGATTACCACCCAGCGTTGTAAATGGTTTCCTGGATAACAGGAGACCATTAGGCTTGTCACTCAATGCAAGGCCATCTGAAAAGAGCAATAAAAAGTGACAGGAAAGATGGGAGGGATAGGAAGAGAGGAGGGCAGATACAGAAAAAGAATGGAAAAGGTGAAGGAAGAAGTAGCCAGCACTGCATCAAGTTAGTGGATAATGGTCGCCACCACCTACCTAATCTACTGTAATATCCTAACACTCATAAATCTAAAAAACAAATTGCTCTCTTGAGGGGCCGCCACAAAGGCGGACTCCTTACTGAGTATTCTGAAATCTTGAGACAATGACTAAGGACTTTTTTTTTTCTCCGACTACTGTTTTGTTTAATTCCTTGTTTCTGGCGATGGTTAGCTCGACTGCTCGTTCAATATCGTGTGGGGTGTTTCGACGGTTCTATCCATACTAAGGTAAGAAATTCAATGTAACATAACTAAAAGTAGCTCTTAGGTCACTCACGCAAAGTAACCTATAAAGTAAAACAGTGACGTACGATAGCACGCGGAAATACCTCACACAAGGTATCACAAGTAAGATAACACCAAGGTATCAAAAGTAAGGGAACACTAAAGTAACACATGCAAGGTATCACAAATAATGTAATTCACGCAAGGTACTACACGTACAGTAACAATAGGTAACACATACAAGGTATCGCAATTAAGGTAACACTAAAGTATACACATGCAAGGTATCACAAGTACAGCAACAATAAGGTAACACATGCAATGTATCACAAGCATGGTAACACGAAGGTAACACATGCAAGGTATCACAAGTAAGTTAACACTAAGGTAACATATCACCAGTAAGGTAGACATACACACACTACGGTAAGGTAACACACTTAGGTCACCACACTGTCGCCTCCAGGCCTGATTGACCATTCTGAATTGTAGGTGGTATAAATCTCAGTAAAAACCTGATTGTGAATTATGAATGGCCAAGATAACAATAATTGAACACGATGGTGTACGGTACTCCTTCTACGTTCATGGTTTTCATTGACTCTAGCAAATGCACTTTCCACGTACTGCTTTATGAGTGCATTAACCCTTTCATGAGTGAGGTCTTTCTCAAATGCAATAAAATCACCTGGATGTAACAGTGGTGAAATGCTTAAGACATGGTAATTACTAATCTCTCTTATTATAAGATGGACCGTATTTCATTCTCAATACCAACAGACTGTTTTACTCAATTTGGGAAATACTTTTGGTAGGTGGGGATTGTTGCACGTGGTAGGCAAAGGCGTTCACAATCTATTCACTGGATATAAAGCTGCCTGCTGGTGACTCTACACTAAGGCGTTCACAATCTATTCACTGGATATAGAGCTGCCTACGGGTGACTCTACACTAAGTGACAAGCCAAATGGATTTCTGTACATCAGGAAACCATTTCCTACGTTGGATGGTAACCATATAATCAGACGATGGTTGGTGGTTTATCTGGTTAAGGAGCTCCAACCGGATTGAACATGTATGGGTTTGTATCTGGAGCTGATTGAGTTTACTGCTAACATAATGCCATTGACGGACAAATGTGTCTGGTCATCCCCGCTGTAACTGTTAGGACCGAGTAGCCTAGCCCCGGTCTGCTGCGCTCCTGGTGAGTCAAAAAGGCACTGGATGATGGCTGGAAAGTCAGTTCGAACAAAGGAGTTTATATATCGTTTACTGATCCCTTCAGCACCCAGGTTTCCCTTAAGCTAGGAAGAAATGAAAAAGTCTGAAGGCAGCAAACAGAAGGTGCACTAATAGTAATAATTATCAAGCAAATGCCGTTTTCGTGAACTGGTTAATGGGTGATATGAAGAGCAGATTTTTTTTTTTTTTTTTTTTTGGGTATGTCTTTTTCTGTATGCGTCACGCTCAGACGATTGATGCGCACTACCGGTCAACGGCGCTGTGCCCGGGATAGATCCATCGCTATTGTGCAGATCGATCAGTTTCGATTTCTGCACAGGCAATGGATGACATCTACTTCCGTCACGGATAGACGGATGGAGATACCAGCGCAAGAATTCCAGGTCCTTAAGCCTGGAAACTCCTGTATACTGCGTTTCCTGCCAGAAACTTGGTCCGTAGCCAAATGCTTTTAAAAGCTGGCATTGTAAAACACGAATTTGATGCTCAAGGGTAGACAGACTGTTGGATACAATACGTTTCCCTCTTCGTCCCTGTTCAAGAAATAGTGGAGCTGAGTGCCTGGATGCAGGTAAATTAATGCAGGTCGTGTTCCGATATGGCATAATTTGATGGTCTCATTTATTTACTATCGTACAGTCGTTATGTGTAACCCCTTCTCTTTCTATTATTTTATGTAGCAATTCGTTATGTAGAGTAGGTATCAAATATTCATCACGACTGCAGCCATACCATGTGCTGGTTCCCTGTTTCTTGGGTAGATTTTTTTTTTTTTTTTTTTTTGCGCCATGTACTGTTTATATCAGGGCTTCCCAACAATTACAGTACAGTGCCGACTGGAAGGCATATCAAGATCTCTAACGATAAGGGAAAAGAGTCTCAGCAAGATGGATTTTGCCCTCATGGCTCAAAATAATGTACCTTTGTATGATGGTTGACTTAAACACGGTGAAGGCATGGCAAAGGAAACATTCGCACACGGTCCTAAATGCTTTTTATATTTTATTGGTTGGAAAAACATATTATTTCCAGGTTTTCTTTGTCAGTCTTACTTGTTCACCCTGACATTTTCTTTGTTTGGCTGTGAACTGCCGGGTGGTTTTATTACCTGTCTCCGACCCGGAGGGACTCGGGGACGGGTATTGTTTTCGCTCGGTTTGTCTGCCTGTTTGTCTGTCTGTCTGTCTGTTAACAACTTTCAGCAAAAATTACTGGTGCGATTTTGACCAAATTACAGGGATGATGGGCTATGACTTTCTGATCCTCTGAATAACTTTTGGGCAAAATAGGGCCTAGACCCAGGCTGTAGGCCCAAAGAATATTAAAAAACAAAAAAGTTTCTTCACCATAACTCCTTTCAAATTCGTCATATCGTCTTGAAATCAAAATCTAAAGGTGCATCTTTCAAATCTACATTCTATAACATGCCTCATTAAATCAGGGGGGTCACCCCCCAGTTAGCGGTAGGGGGGGCAGTGTCGGGTGGGTCGAGCCTAAAATTTCAAATGGGCATAAAATCGTCATTTTTCAACCGATTTACTCCAGATTTGATATGTGACATCTTTGACTATATCTTGCTGCTTTTATACGTCAGCACTAAAATGACTTCCCGGGACGGGTATGCTGTGCCTTGGCACCGCTTCTTGTTAGCACATGTAGTAGTCCTATACATAATTATACTAGGAAATATATTAAAGAAGCCACTGATTGTCATGGTGTGAGCCAGCCACGAGCGCACGCTTGCGTACGTGTGTGTGTCGGGTGTGTGTGGATGGGTGTGGGTGTGGGTGTGTCCAGTCGAAGTAATATCGTGCGGGTCTGATTTATGAATAAAAAAGCCAAGTCATTGTTGTATGCATCTGGCTGTGTTGTCCCTTTCTATGACTAAGCCAGGATTATTTTTTCGCTTGTGTGTTCGATTCTCATTAATTTAATGGATAACAAAATATCCAGTACTTGGAACCCTCAAAGCTTGTCCCTTGCAGATATAATATGATAGAAGCAGAGTTAAATTCAAGATATGTTAATTTCGCGGTGCCTGAATATTTTTCAATTAAATGATAACACTGGGAATGACAGGCAGGGAAAACAGTTTCAGAGCTGACCAGTTACATCTACGGAAGACTGAAAATATCGCTTGACTTTCGCATTATGGAGCGAACTGGTGTTGTGTGACGATAACAGTGGGGAAGAATGCAGAGAGAGAGAGAGAGAGAGAGAGAGAGAGAGAGATGCAACACCCCAGAAGAGAGAAAGAGGATGAAGGGAGCCAGTGAGGGTAGGTGAGTGTATGAATGAAAAGCCGTTTTCACATCCCATTTTAGGAGTGAGAGTTGTCGTTCATATATCAGCAAATAAGGCCCTGTGCGAAGTCAGGAACTGAGTAAGGTTACAAAAGCACAAAACTGTATCAGCAAACCTAACCAAAGCCAAGCTGTTTTTGTAAGATTTTTGACACACTGTTTTAATGAACTTTCTGGACGTGGATTCTATCCCCTTCAGCACTAGGATTCCTTGCGCCTGAAGTTAAAGGCGCTAGACGGCAACAAAATGAAAGAGAAGGGCATCAACAAACTAAAGGGGTTTAACTCGTGGTATTAGCCCTTTAAGACGAAGTGGTCAGCTCAGGTAACCACTTCCATTTTATTAATGGGTGGAACTTTGTGAAATATTTGAATCTGCCCATTTACATTTTCTGTGTCTCTGCATTGCACTCACCATAAAAAATGTCAAGATCAAGCTCTCCAGGTCATTGTTTACGTTGTTGAAGTCATCCAAAACAAGGTAAGGAATGTTCTTTTTACCCTCTTACTATTGTCTTCATTTGAAAGGTGTTCCAGTTGTCCAGTGGGAAAAAAAAAATCAATTCCATGTGAGAACATTCATGGCAAGGTTTTGGATACAGCTAATGCTAAAATATTCTTACTAATATGTTTCTGAGAGAAAAAATAATAGGTGGGCAATGTAACTAACCACTGGCAATTTACTCCAGGCACTCTTGGGACCAGGTGAGTGCATATTTATATCTATGGAAAGTATTTATAAAGAGTGATGGTATATTACATTGCACACTGGTTATTATGAATGAATGATGTTATTTTTTTCCCTAATACTGTTTACAGTAAAAGGTCAGGAACTAATCAAAACTGCATGATTATATGATGATGTCATGTGGTCAGTGTCACTGACCACTAGAAAAATCAATTAGAAAAAGTAAATGGAGGTTTTTATTACCTAACATGTTTTTTACATTGTAAACCTAAAGTTATTAAACCAATATATATATATATATATATATATATATATATATATATATATACTTGTTATTTCTCCATGCTGACTTCAAAGGGTTAAACCAAGGTGAAAGTCATTTACTTGTTTTGTTTTTGAGTTCATTTCGCGGACAGCAATCACCAGAACTGGTGTGTGTGTGTGTGTGTGTGTGTGTGTGTGTGTGTGTGTGTGTGTGTGTGTGTGTGTGTGTGTGTGTTCTTACCTAAGTATTCTTACCTATCTATCTTTACAGGATGAGTCAAGCTCTTATTTTCCCGTGTTTCGAACTTTATCACCTCTCTTTTTATATATATTTTTGCAGCATTCTCTTGACGTTCTCCAATATGTTATATACTCATTTATGTCTACATTCTCTTCCTGTAATGCTCTTATAAACATAATCATGTCTCCTCTTTTCCTTCTCTCTTGTAATGTTGGTACAGTACGTTTAATTTTTCTAGTTGTTCTTCATACCGTAGATCCCTTAAGTTTGGAGCCCACCTTATAGCAGCCCTTTGTACCTTTTCAATCTTTGTGTTTTTTTAGATGAAGATTCCAGACTATAGATGCATACTCCAGAGCTGGTCTAATGAATGGCATGATTATATTTCTCAGCATGTCTTCATTTATATTTTGTGGCTGCAACTCTTATATTAGCAAGCAGTGTGTACATACTCCTTACTCTCTTATTTATGTGGTCAGCCGGTGAAAGTCTGTTATTGATAAACACTCTTAAATCCTTATCCTTTTCTGATGTTTGGAGGGTTGAACTTCCTAATTTGTAATCCCAGTCTGGTCGTTTTTCACTTTTACCAAACTTTATTACATGGCATTTGTCCACACTGAATCCCATTTCCAGTTTACTGCGCCATTCATGTAACTTACTTAATTCTACTTGTAGTTCTCTGCAAGAGTCTGTGTTTGTAATTTTCCTTTGTATTTTTGGAGCATCAACGACCATATTTAGATAGCCACTGTTTCCAATAATGCTGTCTCTGTCATTTATATGTACTAAAAACATAACTGGTGCCAGCACTGAGCTTTGTGGGGATTCACTTGTCACTTCTCTCCATGATGAGTAGTTTCCCCTTAGAACTGTTCTTATTTCCCATTTTTTGAAAAAATCTTGAATCCAACTGTACAGATTACGTTAGATTCCTCCTTGATAGTACGGTTTCCATAAAAGTCTTTGGTGTGGTACTCTAACAAATGCCTTCTTGAAATCCAAACAGATGCAATCTACCCAGCCATCTCTTTTCTGCCGTGTTTCTGCATCTCTGTCACAGTAGCTTAATAGATTACTAATACTTGACTTTTCCATTATAAATTCGAATTTTGTATATATGTGTGTGTGTGTGTGTGTGTTGCTCCATTAACATACCCTTTCGAAAAAGGATCACATTCAGACCATCTCTGAAGACTGGGCGTTATCCAGCCACCTTACATCCGACCACCACTCACACCAGCAATATTGTATAATACTTAATAGTAACACTCAAGCCCAAATTCACCTCAACCCAACTCCCATATACATACACCAGCATCCACATTCATACTTTTGCTCACAATACCAACTGCAATAGCCCTCATTCTCACTTTTAGTCACATTCATACCAGCTGTCGCACTAACCCCTACGCTCATTTGTAGCCATATTCACACTAGCAGTCGCAACCCTCGGTCTCACTTGTAGTCATATTCACACTAGCAGTTGCACGAACCCTCATTCTCACCTGTCATATTCATACTAGCATTAACTCTCTTACCTACACTAACTTTCACACTGAGACTCGCTATTGTCAGTTACTTGATTCACCACTCATATTCAACCATATACTGTACATATTTGTTTATATTTTTTCTCGATTTTCATATAAAGCACCAAACTTACTCGTATACACTCACTGAGCTAATCAATCACATCTACTCCATACACTCTCAATCACTGTTGCTCACACTCACATTCTGTACAGACATTTATTTACGCATCGCATATTTACTCCTCGGCATTAGCTTAACCCTTTAATACAACATACACTCACAATGCACGAACAATCGCATTCGCAGTCTCTCAAAACCACTACGCGTGCATTTACTACGCCACACAATCACGGTCACACTCTCACAGCCACTACATGGCATTCACATAATACTCCAGGCACCCTCACTTACCCTCACACACGTAACCCTATACTTTTCATCTAATTTGTCTGGACTTAATAACGCGGGACGAAGTTTCCTCATCATAGTCGTCCGATATTACACACACACACACACACACACACACACACACACACACACACACACACGTACACTTACATGTACATACAGACTTAGACATAAAAACGTCCACACCTGGTACGTGTACATAACTCAGGTCAACATTATCATTTATTCTTAAACTGCTGGTGCCACTGTGCTCCCTCTCTCTCTCTCTCTCTCTCTCTCTCTCTCTCTCTTTCTTTCATTTCTTCCCTCCCTCATCCCTTCCTTCCTTCTTTCTTGCCTTCCTTCGTTTCTTCATTCTTACTTTCTTTCCTTCCTCCCTTCTCCCCGTCCTTCCTTCATAATTCATATTCTCCCTCCCGCCCTTCCTTTTCTCTTTCTTTCCTCCCTCCCTCCTTTGTTCACATGTTCGTTCGTTCGTTCCATTCTTATTTCGTCTCTTCCTTCCTCCTACCTTTTTTCTTTCATTTCCTCCCTCTCTCCCTTTTTACCTCCCGTCATTTTTTTATCTTCTCTCCTTCCATACACTTATCTCCAGATTTTCCCCTCGCTCATTCATTCTCATTTGCCTTCCTTTATATATTTGTTCCTTCCATTGTTTTCTTTAGCCATTGTCATTTTCTTTTCTTCCCTCCTTCCTTTCTTCTGTCTGTCCTTTCTCATATATGCCTCTCTTGCCATCTTCTTTGCTTGCTTCCTTTTTTTTTTTTTGTCAGTTCTCTTACCATCCCTTCCTTTCCATCATCACTGCAACTATTTACTCTTGCAACCATCCATCAGTCTCTCTTGGATTCTCGCCTTTCTTCCTCATTTCCTTTCCCCCTCCCTTCCCACTTTCTCTCCCCTTTCTTTCTTCTCCATCACTGTCGATATCAGTATCTTTCCGACGTTTTCGCTACGTTTCCTTCTCCATCCTCTCTAATTATTCACTTTTCTTCTCCCTCCATCATTGCTACTACCTGCTTTGAATATGTTCTTTCAGTTATGTTCTCTCTCTCTCTCTCTCTCTCTCTCTCTCTCTCTCTCTCTCTCTCTCTCTCTCTCTCTCACGTCACACGAATACAGGCGTAAACGTACACTTCAAAGTGTAATGAAGGATTTCTTATAACACGTGTGGCCATATACGCAGCTGGAGAGAGAGAGAGAGAGAGAGAGAGAGAGAGAGAGAGACAGACAGACAGACAGACAGACAGACAGACAGACAGAGGAAGTAAAGGCAGGGAAGGACCTGGGGGTGTTGTGCTATATCGACATTCATAAGTCAGGTCCAAACAAGATGACGACTGCTGCCACCGCTATTATTGTGGCTGTTGCTCAGACTACCCACTCTGTTGCTAGCACTGGCCAGAGTATTTTGAGGACTGGCTTGGTTACTGGTGTGGGTATTGTAGAAATTATATGAACGAACGAAACTTACTGTGACTGTTGTAACTACTGTACATGAGCTAATGTTAATATTTGTGAAATTATTCACTGAGATAGCCTGATTACTGGAGTGGCTACTGTTGGACCTACATTTACTGTTTTAGCACTGCTGAGACAAATTTGTATAAGTTCTTACCTACTTCTCTCACATATTTATTCTACTGTTGGTACAGGCTATGCTGTTATTGGGGCTAACTTGCTTATTAGTATAACTTTTGAATGCACGGAAAACTACATACACTGTGTTTATGACTGGTGAGACCGCCATTGCGACTGTTGTTGTAAGCACCTGAACAAAATTAGGATGGATAAGAATATTGTCTGAATTAATCTGATTAGCAGATTAACTATTTAAACTGCATGGTTATTGTTCCATTTGGTGACACTTGTAACCACTGGAAAGATTTATTATTAGAACCCGTTTAAGTAGTGCTGGAACTACCTGCTGTATTATTCATATGAGCGAGACTGTTATTGACATTGGTGTGGTTATTGCTGTTGCTGGTGCTGAAACAACCTCAATTCAAGTTAGGTCTGGTAAGACTGGTTTTGTGACTGATCTTAATTCGTGTGTGACTGGTTAAAACTACATGAATAATTGCCAATAGTGGCCAGACTATTAACCTGCCGCATGCCAGTGCCATTTTAAAACGGTCTGACATAATGCCACAGCCAGTCCCAGTGCCGTTTTAAAACGGTTTAAAATAAAAAAAACTTCACTGTGACCACATTTTTCAAGATTCGCAGGTAAAAATTGGCAGGCCTGTAAGGTAACTGTTCCTCTACCATCCCCCAGGCTGTCAAGGCCATACACTCACTCGCTCCCCCCCTCACGCTCGCTCTGCCTCACTCTGCCTGTGTGCCTCACCCAGTGCTGTTCATAGTGAAGGCATTTTGTAAATATTTTCATGTAAGTATAAGTTGTAAATATTTTTTTGTAAGTGTAAGGACTATATAGTGAAATCAAGTTGTAAATGCCTTCTTGTAAGTGCCAGGACTGTACATAATGAAGCCAGGTTGTACCTATCTTCAAGTAAGTGTAAGATATTGCATTCACAGTGAGAAAGACACGCAAATTGTGATAGATGTTGAAGTAATAAGTAATAAAAAAAAGTGTACTGAACATTGCTATACCTTCCCAGCATAAATACCTGAGTATACCTTACATAGAAAACGGCATTCCCTCACATACATGGTGAGCGTGAGAGAGTGGCTATACCTGTACACGAGTATGCAGGACTCAATAAAACTCATTTCCGAACCTCGGTGCATTTTAATGGCGAAATTCGTTGTTTCCACATCAAAATCTATAATTTTTGCAAAAAAAAAATAAATAAATAAAAGGTGGCAGGCACTGGGGTGACCCATAGGGCTAAAAATAGCTGGCATGCTGCGGGTTAAAGGAATTGGTGAGACTGCTATTAGAACTAATTCTGTAACAACTTACACGGTTATTAGTACTGATGGGACTAGTACTGAGATTAATTTGGTGAGTGTATTGTTGGTATTATTGTTGACGCTTGCCGTATTGGTGTTAACATCTTAATTACAGATGTGACTACACCTTCCACTACTCTGTTGGTAGCACTGACGATACTGTTGGTTTTAGGACTGGCCTATTTACTGGTGTGATTATGTCTAAAACTACACTGCCTTGTTAGCACCAGTTGAATTATCATTTGGACTTTAATTACTTCATTAACATTTATTATGACTGGCGTTACATGTGAGTGGCGTGACCGTTGTTGGTTCTGCTACCACTGTCCACATTACTGTTGACATTAATGAAACTATTAGCTATTGTGCATACTCTGGTAAGTGGTAATGACAATCTTTAAGACAAGAAAGACAGTTACTGAGACTAGTCTAAGTATTATTAAGAGCGGAGCTGTTGTGTTGCTGTTGTTCGACCGCAATTCGTTTAATTGAGCTGGTCTATCAATCACTGATAAGCAAACGCCCCTTTGGGGTTGTCCTATAGCTTCTCTACACCGTTGTTGTGTCTGCGTCTAAGTGTGGCATGTATTGTGCACTGCTCCATCATGAGTGTTATTTTGTGTGGGCCTATTCTACACGCAGAGCAAATGTTATCTGTGTTTCCACCTTACCAACAACTATGCTAGTAGCTGAGGAGGACTGGAGGATGTCTTGATGTAAGCCAAGCTAGATGAACTCGGTCACACCTACTTAAGGACACCTCCGACGGTTGGATGTCAGGAAAGGGGTGGGTGGGCTTGTAATACAGTGCTCTGATTAAGGTGATGTATTGCCCAGTATATGAAGTAAATCTGTGCGTGGATTGCTAGTGTTGAAATATCTGGAGCTGGGGTGTTGCAGAGAGTTTGATAATGTTTATATAGTGATTGTTTTAAAAAGTGTGATAGGAAGCAAACAGCAACTGACATACTGGTCCTTTCTGGGCTGTTTTTTTTTTTTTTTTACAAAGAAGGCTATGCCTATGATATCTAAATACATGAGCTGACAATAAGGGTAACAAAGCAAAAAGGCCTCCCCCCAACCACCACATCCTCCAGCAAAATCGGTGGGAAAAAGTAAGAAGGATCACCATGCAGTATAGAAAAACTGCCATGGAAATTTCATTGGAGAGACTAAAAACAAAAGAAATAAAATCTATGTCCGACACTACCTTAATTTGTAAGGGAAAATTAACATTCTGTGAAGAAGTGCTGGTGTATTCTCCATGAACTGCAAGAGAGAAAAAGTCAGTCAGTTAGATTAATTATTTAGCCATGAAAGCATTTAACTGATTCGAAGTCAGATACTTATGCATCCGACTTTTGGATGTTATTACTGTATTACAGTCTACCACATTTCTAGGCAGTTTGTCCCAGATGTTGACAACTCTGTTGAAGAAAAAGTGTTTTGCTTCATTGGACTGCTAATGCTTGCCGACGGTTTTATAACATGTACATCTAGTGTAATCTGACAGGTCTATTGTGATGTACTTGTCAACTATCATATTACCATGTCCCACAAATATTTTGTAATCTTGAGTCAGATCCTCCTGTACTCTGAGCTTTGGTAAGTTAAACAGCTTTAGCTCTTCTAAACGTTCCACATAAGATTTGTTCCTTAGCCCCTATGCGCTGGCTGACATGTATAGCTGTCACAATTCAGGGCACGGAGTGCCACTGGCTGATGGGATATGCAACAAGCACCTTCCCACCAACCTTTGAACTTGTGATCATTTTCTATGACACCCAGAGGGTAGGTAGGCCCCCCAGGTACCCCACAGATGCGGGGTTCAGTCTATACATGGCACTGGCAGAGTGAGGAGCCATGTCATCATCATCATTGTCATCCGATTCCGTTCCACTGTGCACAGGGCTGACCGCATCATCGACCCCCACAAAATTTCTGCCCCTAGTGCCAGGGAAAGGGTTCAGTGATAGTGCCATTGGTCATGCCTAGGATGACACCATGTACTCACGGGCACTTAGTGAGAGCACGTCCTCGGAGGAGAGATGGAGTTACCATGTAGAAAGTGACCTCTTTCGCCCTCCGACTCCTCCCCGCTCTCAGATGCCTCAAAAGGTTCTCAGACTCCTGCAGGAGGAGGGCAGGGTCTTCAACAGTGACGAGTTTACTGAGTCGAAAGATGTCGATGACCCAGCACACGGAAGGTGAATGTGGAGTTGGTGGTCATCTGCGAAATAAATGCCAACAAGCCATCTCACTGTCATGCTTGCCATCTGCTCGCCGTCATCTCATCCTCAAACCTCAACCTTCACCGCAGCCAAGTACTTCAAGGGCAGAATCACGACAACCGGGCCCTACAGGAGTGGAATTTTTCACACTGGCCCCACGTGGTGTTATTCAGCAGCAAGCGTCTCACCAGGGAAGGCCTGCATCAGATGAGTCATTACCCCGTTACTCCCCCACCTTCCGCACATTTCCCTCTCCTTCTCCCTCACTCCCTGCCCGTGGGCATGCATGTGGGTGTGCATGCACACACACAAAAAAATCGTCCTGCGTATGGCAAATGGCCCGCTTTTCCAGGTGAGGGTAGAGTGGACACCTTTGTTTGGAAGGATGGAACAGGATTTGAGCCCTCAATGCTGGTGTTTGATGAAGAAGAAGCAGTTGTTCAGGAGGATGAGCTTCCCCCCAGGCCCTGGACTATTAGCAGTATTTTCAGGACGATATTCACGACTGCAGTTATGCAATACCTGGTGGAAGAAATAAGTTTCCACCAAGCTATGTGTGTGTGGTGGCTGGATGTGGCTGCCAGCAAAAGCATGCACATGAAGGCCTGGCAACCTGTGGAGGTGGGGGAGTTGTTTGTGTGGCTAGTCCTTACCATACTGATGGTGCACATAAGATAACATGTGCTCCATGACTATTAGTCGGTAGATGAACTTGTGGGCACACTTGTCTTCGGTAAGTATTTGGTCCGTGACAGGTACCTGGCCATCCTAAGGTTCCTCCATTTCAATAGAAACTATGGGCCTGCACTGAATGACAAATTGTGGAAAATTAGACCCACTTTAACAATGCTCGAGGAGTCATTTGCCAGGGTTTTTCGTCCATTTCAGAATTGGTAATTGACGAGTTGCTGGTGCCATTCAGGGGCAGGTTGGCATATATTCAATATGAGTCATCCAAGCATCACCACTTTGGGCTGAAATTGTTTGTCCTTTGCGACTGCAAACCTGGATATGTACACGATGTGATAGTTTATTTGGCAAGAGATGTTGATATACCTAGTGACGATCCTCATGGTTTCATGGCATCAGTCACGAAATTGCTGAAGGAAAGGTATTTCAACAGGCACCATATTCTGTACACTGATAACTGTTAAACAGTCCCAGCGTTGACCAAGTATTTGCTTGAACACAGTACTGTTTCCTGTGGAACTGTTCAGGCAAATAGAAAGAATTTCCATGTATTCCAAGCAAATACTGAGAAAGGAGCCTTTCTTATCAAGAACTGTGGCAACATGTTAGCCCTTCTCTGGCATGACAAGAGGCAGGTTAACATGATGTCAACAGTGCATAAGGGTGTGTTTGAGGAAACGGGAAAAACATACTACATGACCAAGAAACCCGTGTTGATGTCAGATGCTGTCAACGATTATAATATCAACATGCACCTTGTTGATAAATTGGACATGCAAATTGGTGAGGTTGATTGTCTACATCAGTCCTGTAGGTGGTACAAGAAGGCGTTTTTACACCTTCTTGATACTGCCATCCTGAACAGTTTCATACTGTTCAAGGAGCTCGTCAGGAAACCTCTCTCTCTACGAGAGTTTGCAAGAGAGCTTGCACATGAACTCCTTGACGAGTATTCAACTGCACAGGTGCCAGGTGCTAGGTGGGGGACATCGCCTACAGTGGATAGGCTAAGTTGTGCCGAGTATTTCTGGCGGCACAGGCTGGTAGAGATTGGCTGTACCAGAGCAGGTCGTCAGGCATACAGACAGTGCCACATTTGTCACACAACCAAACGCCATCCCCCAGCACGAAAACAGACAGCCTACTAAGGTGCAGAATGCAAGGTCCCCTTATGCCCTAAATGTTTTGCAAGTATTACTCCAAGTGTGATTACTGACAGGTGTGTGGGAAAGTGTAAATAGTATACAGGTATGAACAAGTTTTTTTTTTTTTTTTAAATAAAAAAACAAAATGTTAGATATTATAAGTGATGTCTTGTAAGTGCTGTAATATAAATGTTTTATAAGTTGTACAAGTGCAGTGAAATAAGTGTTACTGTTAATTGGTTATTGGTGAAAAAAAAAAAAATATCTTTAGTTAGCCTATCTGTTAAATGAAAGAAAACCACTTGTGAGTGGGCCAGACAGAAAATTACCTCATTGGCTATAGCTAATTTCTTCCCCTCGATTCTCAGGAAAATAGTGCTGAATATGTGAGCATAAGCATATTTGTGATGTGAAATACAAATAATGTAAGTTATGGATAACATTTGTGAGATTTTCACAGTGCCCCTGATGAGTACAAATCAGTCTGGATTAAAGTACAAGTAATTACCTCATACTCAACCATACTGAGTGAAACAGCCATATTTACTTGTCAGAGTGTAATTACCCATAATCATGATGTCAAGTGCAATTATAAGTGTCGTTGTAGTAGAGGGATATTATTATAATTGATGCAAGAAGTGAGTAGAAAAAAACACAGAGCTAATTTTTTCCCACACACCTTCGGGTCATAGTGGCACTATGAAACGGGCGGAAAACCCTTTGGGAGCCACATGGATGGTGATGACTCATCCTTATGACGGTGAGTAAAGAAAAGTCGAGGATCGAGTGGAATTTACCACATTCCATCAAAGGATGCCCGGGTAATGTTACAATCACCATTCTAGTCAATGCTGCCAGCACTAGCCAGCAAGTCCAAGGTCACAGCCAGTGGCGTGCACTTGGAACCAGCCCGGCTAAGAGTGTAAAACCAGTCATCTTCAGCCTATCCTTACTTATCGACGGGACCACCTGGAGACCTCGGGATACCTTCATTTGAAAGAGTAAGAGATGCTGAGTCATGTATTTTAATTTTTTTGCTAGCTATTATGCTTTGGCAGATATTAGAATCTGCAGTAAGGGTATTTTTTTCCAAAATCTCAGAAATTCCCCGTCAGGAGGAGTGGGCGATGGCAAGAAACCCCCTGTGGATTAGGGTTAATATGGATATCATTTTTGTGACTTTTCACTTCACTCTCTCTACTTTCTCCATATCCCTTTTGTAATAAGGTGACCAAACTGGACGCAGTGTTTTAGACATGACAATACTAAGGAACTGTACAAGATGAGGATGATTTTCTCCCATTTGAATTCAATTGCTCTGCCTATAAATCTGACCTGTTTATAAGCTTGGTTTATTGCGTCCGAGCACGGTTGACTTGATTTAAGATTATCTGATATTATTATTCCTAAATCTTTTTCCTGGTTCACATTCGTGAGTTGAGTATTGTTCGTGTTCTACCATTTTTTTTTTTCCATTTTTACTTCCAGTATTAAAGCTTTGCACTTGTCAATAATAAATCTCATTTTTCGCATGTGGGCCCAGCTATATAATTTATCTAGATATCTTTGAATCATCATCTGCAGTATTACCAATTGTGGATCATCAACAAAAATGGAGATTCGGAACACAACTTTCATCATTATCGTCAGTATAAATTAAGAGCAGATCAGGGCCCTGATCTGAATCCTATTGTACTCTGCTTGCGACATTCATCCAGTCTGACCCTTTTCCATTAACCCGTACCCTCCTGACATCGTACGTCATACGACAGTACATGGCAGCTGCTGTGGACCCGCCGTCGTACACCGTACGATTCGCAGTTGCAAGGCACATTGCATGCACATTTTTCAAATTTCGCAGGTGACTCGTGGCAGGCTGATGCATGAAACCTTCCTCTAACTGCCACCAGGTGGAAACAACAGTATCAGCTAGTCAAGTGTATCAGAAATCGACAAATTATAGGTGGTACCATTATGAACCTGCGTTATTTTCACCCATTTTTTTATAAATACCATAATATTGTTGCTGTATATGTACTTTGTGGCTAATAGATGTAAATATATGTATTTAGGTTAGTTTTGTTAAGTTACCCTCCTCCTTCCCACTGTAGAAAACAGAGCAGTTGCACCGGCCCGGCCACAGAACATCTGGCTGAGGTGAGGGGGGGCCCACCTTAGGAGTACTTAGGGTGACAGGAGCAACTTTCTTAATGATTTTCATTAGTTTCTCATCAAAAGGGAATGTTTGAGGAGGAAAAAAAATCGAAAATTAATCGGGTTTTCAGAGGGTGGGAGGTGGGGGGGCCGAAAAAACCGGGAGGGTATGGGTTAAGTACAACTCTGTTTATGTTCCCCAAGCCAACTTTCAGTCCATTTATGTACATTACCTCTGACACCATAGAGTCTTAGATTCTCAGGAATATGTTTCTGGGGAACTTTATCAAATGCCTTCTGGAAATGTGCCTAGGTGTGCTGTGTGTCTCTGTCATGCAGTGACTGAAGTGTTGTGTGTCAGGATAGGCTGCTGCATAGAACTGTGTGCCGCTAAGAGTACAGCACTTTTTGACTCGGAGAACTTTAGTTTTAGAGTATAAGTGAGCTATGGGAGTGGTTTGGGTGTAGTCAGTAGTCAGTGTTAATGTGTAGGGCGTTGTTCTGTATGGCTTGTAAGGTGTTGTATTGAAATTAAATAGGGTAGGAGCCCATGATTGGGATGCATAGGACATCACTTATCTAATTTACTGCTGGAGGAGTAAGGAGAGTGTTCCTTTTTTGTTGTTCATAGTCTGGCTCTGTACTTGCCCTGGGTGCATTGAGTCTGAGCGTGCACCACCTCTTGATGGCTTGTACGTGGTCTCTGAAGGTGAGTACATTGTCATATCTCACTCGAAGGATCTTAGTAGAGGATATGTGTGGTACACAAACATTGGTAAGTGTGATGTAAGTGGAATACTGGTGTTCAAGTTTACAGCTGGTGATGAGTTTGTCACTGGATTTTGCTCAAGTAATTGTCAACGTATTGTCCCTGCCCCATGCCTGGACTGTGTTATGCTCGTAGTGTCCAGGCTGTGTCTTCATTGTGGTGTGTGTTTGCTATGGTGATGTCATCTGCATGAGCAATGGTGGTGTGGGCTGGGGTGTGAGAATATTATGCATTTACAGGGTGATGAGTATCGGTGAGAGACTGGGGTTCTGTGAAATTTCGTTAGGGAAGTTTTTCGTTCATGGTGACTTGTCCCTAGAATGTACCATGTGCTTGTCTGTCAGATGAATGGATTCAACGCCAACATTTGGTGTTGTTTTCTATGTTTATGTTGTATATCTCTGTGATTAGTTTGCATCAGCAGATAGCTTATAGGGCTTTACTTTTATTCGTTGTCGTAAGAAGTGTGTGTTGTGTAGGTGTCACAGAGCTGATGCTATCAAATGCTTGTTGTATGAGATTAGTCAGTATGGTTTGTAGAGTGTAATGCTCTAAATCTGTGTATTAAATGAGCAAGAGGAATATATGATGTGACCTTGTTGAGAATGAGGCAAACAGTAATTCTGGATGGCATATTAAGGAATGCTATGGCTCTGTATGAGGAAAGTTGTGTTGGGTCATTGGTTTAAGTATAGTGATAACTGATCTCATGCTTCTAAAGACTGAAATTGCTATTTTGTGTGTAGAGTAGCTGCTAATGATTGTGGGGGCTTAGATGACTTGTGGTTCTGAATGTTTCAGTTCTGTAGACACACGTTGCTGATCCTATCTAGTCCTGCGCATGTAATGTTCTTTGTTTTTCTCAATAATGTTACGTGTTTGTTCAGGGGTAAAAAGGGTTGCATTGTGGTCGATTAGAAAGGACTGCGAATGTTGACAGATTTTTCCCCTCAGATTTAATGCATGATGGTGTTAAGTGACCTATGTTTCTGCAGTGGTTAATGAGTATGTTTGTTTTGTGTAGGAAGGCATAGGTCTTTGAGGTACTTGTTTGTGGTTTGGTGATACTATTAATAATTTTGCAGAGCCAAGGGGGGTCTGTAGAATGGCTAAGTATTGTTACGAAAGCCTTCCAATTTCCTCTTTTCTTTACACTAATTTGCTGAACTCACTGCTTACTTCTTGGAGCCTCAAGATGGTGTCTTGTGTGTGTGATATAGGTGAGTCATGTTTAAGTGAACTGCATTGTCTCCTGACGTGGCCAATCTCCAGAATAAGTCTGAGTTGTAAAATCTTCTGTTGCCTCAGGGAATGTGGTGTTTATCTGTGAAGAGTATGATTTTGTTGAACTTTGTAACGTGCCCATTAAGGACTGATGTAGTTGTGGCATCATATGAATTTACGTGTATACACCCATGATTATGACAGATAAATGATTAACATGTGTCCTCACAATGATAAAAATAATATGTTTATGCTGAATGTTCAGTGCTAGGTCGCACGGATGTAAAGTCTCTGTCAATGCATGTTTGACAAATATAGGAACATGTCGAACTGTCAGGTCCTGTTATTGGCCAGAGGACTTGGGTATACTATGCCGCAATTACAACGTGCGTGTTCTGGCATATTAGTACCTGATCCTTGGTGTGTTTGTACTGAACTAATACCTGTAGTCAGAGCCAAAGCTATCCAAACATTTTTTGGTTGTGAGATGTATAAGACTGCATCATGTAGACATTAACGGCTCTCATTCTAATACTGTCTTATCCCAGCACTACCATCACGTCTCTATACATTATGTTCTTGCCAGGGCTACAAGAACTCACAGATGTGGCATTACCATATAGGCCTGGCAGCAGCATGCATTCCCTCGTAGATACACAGACAACCATGTCTGATGCACTAATATTGTTTTATTCCCACTGTAGCTATAAAGCATTCTTATAATACTGTATATTCTTATTGCTGCCACCCAATTTGGCAGTTATGTTGCTAGAAGTATGAAAGAGTGGCACATAAGCTTTGATGGATTGTCTGTATCCATGCATTCTGCTGCAGTTCATATCCGGTACAGATGCACACTGAACCAAATACCGTATGTGATGTAACTACGCTACCCCGTCGTCTACTGCAGTCCATATGCAATCCAGCTACACACTGTACCTTATATTGCATGTGACACCCATATTGCATCCTTGTCCGCTGCAGTCTATATCTGGTACACATACATGCCATACTAAATATACACGATGGATCAGCACTCTTGTGACGTATGCTTGTCAAAAGTTATCATAGCCTTCCTATTTCGATATGAGAATTATGTGTTTAATTATGGTAGATGTGAAAAGATTTTGTTTATTACAAGAAGAGCCACTTGAACACATTTGGTTAAACCTTGTTAATTATCATTTTTCCAGACAGCTATCGATATGAACTTTCTGTTTGATTCCAGATAATGCCAGAGGATTTTCTGATAACCAGACTAAGCCACCAGAGCCAAAGAGTTTAGGGGTAGCAATCCTGTCCTCTACTGCTGTGTCTGTGTTTCTCTAATTCTGTCCTTTGCTTTGTTGCCATAAGGAGGTTCAGTTCTGTCCACTACTGCTGCGTCTGCTGTGTTAACACTGTCCCCTGTCATTTCGTCTGGTGTTGTTGCCTCAATAGGGAAATGTATTCCTATGCACTACTGCAGTGGGCCATGTTTTCGCACATCATGAAGGCTACTTAGAGCGTCTTGCATACCATTGTGTTTCAGTTCATTGTACATTAAGCATTAATTCTTATGCTAATAATGCAGTCTGTGTCAGTATAATTAGACATGATGCAATAATCGTTAAAGTGCAGATTCTGTGAAGCTTCCTCCGTGTACAAGGTTATGTGCCAGTGTCTGTTGCCGTATTCGTGTTGCAATGTACTGGCTGAAAAACAACCACTTACAAATAATAGGGGACCAGTACAATTGAATTTAAGTTAATGAATATATAAAATGCATGAGGAACTGTTATTAGTAATGCACTTCAAAAACTGAATAATAAATGGACCTAATATAAAGAGATGTCCACGCTGCAACTTGAAGGGTACACGATATGCATGGTAGCATTGACCCTTCTCCAAATTCTTGGCTTCAGAAAATTTCATCTGTATCTTCTAGGAAGGAGAGTAGGGTCATGCAGGAGGTCGATCAAACACCTGACTGTAAATGTTGGTCCTTTATGCATGTACTGCTTCTTCATACATGCAAGATGACAACAGGGAGATTGGATTTGTTCAAGGTCTGGGCAAGACTTGAAAAGATACTTGAAAAGCAGACAGCGGTCATGCAGGACCAGGTGTCAGAAGTAGTATACTCTGCCAGAACTTGGTTGAAGTCTACTCCAACACTTATACCCAGACTTGCTCCAAGACTTGCACCCTTGAAGGTATTTTCAAGCAAATTAATAACATGAAAGTATTATACTGCACCGTGAAAAAAATACAAGTTTTCATTGGAATATTTAAAGGAATCATATAATGCAGCTGCCTTTTGACTACCATAACCTTTAGTTGCTAGGGTGATACTGCAAAGGATAAGAATTCATCACCCTATTTTATTATTACAAAACAGTTTTTAGTATCATGGTGGTGTACATGGCTTGGTGGCCACGTCAAACTACCGACGTACTAGTTCTGCATCTCCTCATACACAACTGCTCCGTAATCTTTTCATAATTTCCAGGGCAGATATTACTGTCAAAGTATTAATAACATAGAAACAATACAGTCAAACTACCTTTTAGGGGATTAGAAGTCGATGCTCTAAATCATAATGCAGCCAGGATGAGAAAAGCTCCAGGCAGGAGGCCATGACCATGCTCCTGAGAAATCAAAACACAGGAAGCCACAAACTCCTCTCACAGCCAAGCGCTCACCCTCACCTTAGGGACCCTTATGATAAAAGTCAAACTACCTATGGTACTTTATTTTAATAGTGTTGATAAATATCACAAAGTACATAGGAATTCGTTGGCAATATATTAGCCACAAGTGTCATTGTTCAACTGAAAATAATAAATACTGAATCGATGTAAAAAATACACCACATCGTGTGAAAAATGTGTAAAAGCATGGGATATTACAGTGTAATGTGTAGAAATATTACTGACATTTATTTTCAACCTGTACCATACTCACATTTGCTACTGAGGTTCTCTAATACCTCATCTTAGCCAATATGTTTTCCATATTACACCCTAATAATAATAATATATTATATTCTTTTGGTAGTGACACTGCAGGAATAAAATATAAGGCATTAATATATCATGTACTGTAATTCAGTCATTTGGGAGGGAGGAGATGCAAGCAACCTCATTTTGGGAAGGAGATGCAAGCAACCTCATTAACGAAGGACAGTACGGTCATCATAATGCTGTATTTTCTTGCCACAGCAGATGAATGGTGGGGTAGGTGACTGGATGAGAATTTTCAACAGAATAAGAAAATGTTCTGGAAGGAGGTGAAAACGGTGTGAAAGGGAGAGTCTGGCAAGGAAGAGCGAATAAAAGCAGAGGATGGAAGGATGTTAATTGAGATGGATGCAGTAAGAAAGAGATGGGCAGAGTATTTTGAAAGATTGTTAAATGTAGAGGAGGAAAGGGTGGCTGAGATTGTGGCGGATGGAAGGGTGCAATGAATAAAAGTGTTGGAGAGTTGAATGATTCTTTGATCACGAAGGAGATAATGGAGAAGGCAGTAAAGGAGATGAAAACAGGGAAAGCTGCAGGTATGGATCGGTGTGCTGTGGAATGCCTGAAGGGTGGTGGAGTGATTATTGTTGAGTGGTTAGTAAGATTGTTGAATGTGTGCTTTGTGAAAGGTATGGTGCCAATTGACTGGACAACTGTTTGTGTGGTCCTGTTGTATAAAGGCAAGGGTGATATGTATGAATGGACTAGCTTTAGGGGTATAAGTCTGTTGAGTGTTGTAGGTAAGGTGTATGGTAGAGTGTTAATTATGAGAGTTAGAGAGGGTACAGAGGGAGTGATTGGTGATGAGCAGTGTGGCTTTAGGAGAGGGAGGGGATGCGAAGATCAGGTGTTTGCTGTGAGACAACTGTGTGAAAAGTATTTAGCGAAAGACAAGGATGTGTTTTGGGCATTCATGGATTTAGAGAAAGCGTATGATAGAACTGATAGGGAGGCTTTGTGGACTGTTTTAAGATTGTATGGACTTCATGGTAGGTTACTAAATGGAGTGAAAAGTTTTTATGTAAATAGTTGAGCGTGTGTAAGAGTGGGAAATGCTGGGAGTGATTGGTTTCCCGTGAGAGTGGGGCTGCGACAGGGATGTGTGAAGTTGCCTTGGTTGTTTAATATTTATATGGATGGTGTTGTAAGGGAGGTGAATGCAAGAGTTTTAGGTGGAGGTCTGAGTCTGGTGAATGTTGATGGTGGAGAGTGGAATCTGAAGCAGCTGCTGTTTGCAGATGATACTGCACTGGTGACTAATTCAGAGGAGAGATTGAGACAGTTGGTAGAGGAGTTTGGATGGTGTGTGAAAGGAGGAAATTGAAAGTAAATGAGAACAAGAGTAAAGTGATGAAGTGTATGAGGTTGGTAGATGGTAGGGGGATGAATATACAGTTGTTCTGAATGGTGAGTTGCTTGGGGAGGTAGATTGTTTTAAATATTTAGGGTCAAATGTTGCTGTGGATGGAAGAATAGATGCAGTAGTGAAGTTTATAATGAATGAAGTAGGTAAGGTGCTGGGAGGAATAAAAAAAGTGTTTAGATGTCATTCGCATAGAATGGATGTAAAGAGAAGACTGTATGAGGGTGTTGTGGTACCGACTGCGTTGTATGGGACTGAAACATGGAACATGGGTGTAGCAGAGAGGAAAAGTTTGAACGTAATGGAGATGAGGTGTCTGAGGAGTATGTGTGGAGTGACGTATATGGATCGAGTGCGAAATGATGAAGTATGAAGGAGAACTGGAGTTGTTCAGGAGATGGCTGGTAGAGTTGAGCAGAGGGTGTTGCGATGGTTTAGGCATATGGAGAGAATGGATAATGAGCAGCTGGTGAAAAAGATAACTAGATCTGATGTGAGAGGTGTAAGGCTGTGAGGAAGACCACGAATAGGATGGATGGACAGTGTGAAGAGAGCGCTGGATGCGAGAGCGATGTCTGTTGAGCAAGGAAGAGTGACTGTGCGTGACAAAAATAAATGGAGAGAAATTGTGAATAAAAAAATAATGACACAGCCCTGAGGCGATTTTCTCCCGCATTTGGTCTGATCAGCTAGTCAGGTCAGGTGCAGGTAAGTGGATGGGTCTGTTATGATGTGGCATGGGTAAACCAGCTCTGCTGTTGGGCCTTGCTGCGGATGTCAATGATTGCACTGCGCAGTTGACCCTTGTGCAGTGTGGTCCGGTGAGGATCTGTCCCTTCTCCGCTTTGGGGCTAAGATGCAAATGAATGTGTTTGAATAGATGAGTAAATGGGGAGTGTGTCGTCCTGTCTCGGCTACCTCCCTATCCTTAGGGGAAGCAGCCTAGGTATATAGATAGATAGATAGTCTTGCCGCACACTTACTGTACCGTGATAATGATAGATTGGTAAATCACGAATCTCGAAGCAAACATTATTTCACTAGACTGCAATGTGAAGCCATTTATGACAAAAATCACATCGTGATTGACCTCGCATCCGAGTTAAAATATGACAAGTTAATGAATGTGAAATGAACAGAACCAGTTTTAAGTTTTCTTTCTCTCTTTCTTTCTTCTTCTTGTTCGTGTTGTTGTTCTTGTTCTTTTTCTTCTTCCTTTTCTTCTTTTTCTTCAATTTAAACAAAAAGAACCGAACACAATATCCGCTATGATATTATCCCACGCTCTTTCATGATCTTGACTGCAGTGACCACTGTGCCATTGTCGATATGTGTGTGTGTGTGTGTGTGTGTGTGTGTGTGTGTGTGTGTAACTATGCCACGTGCAGGTCAAATAAGCCTGCACGGTTGTAGTCTAGTGCTGTGTCCCAGGCAGTCATCATCATCGTCATCATCAATAGGAGCAGCTGCAGCTGTATTTAAATTTTCTTATCTTACAACTGGATTCACAGTTACCTGGGAAAATATTTTTTTCTCTCTCTCTCTCTCTCTCTCTCTCTCTCCCTTTACGATTATTGTGGCTGTCATTCCTTCATTTACACCGCAGAAAACCAACATGGATTCATTCGTGTGTTTCGTGGACGTGGATGTTTTTGGCACTTCTTTTTATTTTCACAGTCATCTGATTGACTCTGTCCGGTAGATAAGAATGAAGCTACGTGTAAACAGGTATCTATCAGATGGAGACAGGATTCTGGGGCTTGAATGAATGAACACGTGTGTGTAGCTCATTAAAAGTGGGCGTGTTGTCCATCGGTTCTCCCGTTATCGTATTCTCCTCATTTTCTGTATACTGCCACATCTCATCTGCTGATAAGAAAAAGAGGCGGCATGATATGATGATGATAGATATATATACCTGGTTGAGTGTATTCCACAGTGAAATAATTCAGCATGCCAACCTTTATATGGCTTCATAAGGTAATTCAGGTAGATCAGGTGTTTCAGGCAGTTTACATACTCTTGGCACATGGACAGGATTAAAAGTGCTGATAATTTTATTCCCTGGGGTAGGTGGAAGGTTGGTATTCCACGTTCGTTTGTTCTGTTGCAGGATCGTACACAAGGTATCTCGTACAGAATAAAAATTTAGGAAAAAGTGGCCTGCTGTCTCATTATCAGTAAGTCTGTTTTGCCATGACAATGATTCCATTACACCCTTTCACCCCAGCCCTTCTGCCCCAAGTGCATCCTTATTCTCTTCTTTCCGATGGCACAATTCGTGTTTTATTCTTGTTTGCTTCAGTATTTTATGCGAATATGGAGAGAGTTTTCAAACTGGAAGGGTTACATATAACCTAAATTAACACCCTCCCTGTTACAATCGCTGCCGAAATCGAGTCAGGTCGGCTGGGAATTGCTAAAATTAAATACAGAATGCACCCTAGGGCTAAAGGAGTTTAAAGATTACTGTCTATAATGGTTTTACCGTTGTAATATGTTGCAAATTCCTATAAAGTAGTTACTGTTCAACAGGACATGAAGGCCTACTATATAAATGCTACTGAACGCATATTGTTTTTGTTTCTTTACTGATTTCGATCTTATACTGATATAGGAAAGATCTGCACATTGACTGTCTTCACTCATTATTAATTCTGATGCATGAAATTCAATGAGGATTCAATGGCTTCTTTGTCATTCTCTTCCCCCGTACTTTTTTTGGTGAGATAAATTTGTTTTATACTTTTCTTTTTTCCTCAATGCAGATGTGTTTGTCTTTTTTTAAAATCAGTATACGATCACAATTTTTTTAAAATTTTGAATAAAATAAGACTGCTGCATAAATGAGCTTCCTGTTCTTCAGTTCTGGGTCCTTGGAAATATTAAATCCCTTTAGTAAGACGTCATTATTACTATCTTAACCCGAGGCATCCCGTCGACGTATGGGTATGTCGCAATGTTTTGTCACAGCTAGACCCATCGACATAAACGTCGTGCAATTGCAATGTTCATAATTTGCATAATTTTCAATTTTTGTGTGTGATTTTTGGTACTGGTGGTAGGTGGTGGCGACCATCATCCACTCACTTGATGTAGTGCTGCCTACTTCTTCCTTAGCCTGTATCATTCTTTTTCTGTGCCTGCCCTCCTCTCTTCCTATTTCTCCCATCTTTCCTGTCATTTCTTATTGCTTTTCTTTCCTTTACAGGTGGCTTTACATTGAGTGACAAGCCAAATGGCTTCCCATAAGCCAAGAAACCATTTACAACGCTGGGTGGTAACCATATAACCAAACCATACGTTCTCCCTACGTTTCAGCAAGTGGGTTGGTGGAGGGATAGTGCCCCTCCCTGTAAAACAAATAACTCAAAGTCAAATGGCCACCCCTTACGGGATTATGGCGTCTGGCAATAGATAGATAGATAGAGATAGATTTTTGGTATGTATACATGGGACACCTTCCTCTATCCTCTACAAGATGCCAGGCAGGGACAATGCCTTACCCCACATGACCTCCCCCCCCCTGCATGTCATTGTCTTGGCAATTCACCTGTTACCAGTGACCTGGCCAATAAAGGCATTCAGGGCCACAGTGATTCCCCAATCAATGATAATGTGGAGGACAAAGTTTACATAGCATTAGATGAAGAAATAGTCAGAAATGATGATCAGGTAATGTCGCCCAAAAAGGTCGGGTATGTTGATGTGTTAGTGAGTGAAACAATGCTTGTATTGCCTATAAATTCGTACCAAATAAATAAATAAATACCGTTTATGAGTGGTGTGGAATAGAGCTCGTTTTCTTTGGAGCCAGCCTAATAGAAAACCCAGTAAGGCAAGGAGTACTGCTATCTGTATCGAATATTTAAAACCTCAGGTGAGCGATATCTCTATGAATATTCGATGTTTCTCACCAAAAGTGGAGGTTTGAGCCAGAAAAAAAAAAAAAATCCAAAATTGGTCGGGACAGGGGGGAGTCAGTGGTGGAAAATCGGTCGGGACGTGACGGGTTAAATCTGCTAGCCTATCGCCAGCCATAGTGATTGGAGTAAAAACTATTTCCACCTGAATAATTCTTAACAACCAGTTAAGTAAAATGCTATCTTATTCGATAATGCTGCTCCAGGACGACTGTATTCAGCTTCAATAAAGACCTGCATTATGGAAGGTGTAGGTTTCTCCACACAGAAAGGGACTATAAATGTTACCTGTACGATCAGCAAATCAGGTAAACTGCAATCACTCTCTGTACAACGAACATGAGAATAAAACAGTTCTCCTACTAGATACAGGATAACTCATCACCTCAATTTTCGAGCTGTTACATTTGAATAATTGTGTTTCATTGCTTTCATTCAATATCAAATATGTGAAAACAAACGTAAAATATGACAAATGTGTAATCTTTCTCTGAAGTATGAATTGCTTGTTGTAAATGATGGTAGAGTCAGTGATGATTATCCTTCCTACCTTTTAACTCTGATGACCAGAGATTACTATTATTTTTGTTCTGACGTAAATCAGTTGTATAGCCTATACATAAGCAACTGTGGCCCAAGGGCCGCATAAGGCTCAGGTGCACTCTCTGTGTGGCCCACCGAATCGTGTGGTATTTACAGTACATTAATTTTCGCCTAAATCTAAGAGAAATGTGAGCAATGGATTGTTTTTGGTACTGATGTACGATATTTGATACTTTGAGCTATCCTTAGTACATGTGGCACAATGTTCATGAAATCTGGCACTGGATCAGTGTTTACTTCTTCAGTGTATTGAAAATATGAAAAATATAAAAACCACCAGTACATTTTTTTTAGATCACTGTGTTGCAATTTTTTTTATTTATAAATTTTACTGACAATTCTTAGCTATAAAATGGATGATTAAGAATTGCTTTGTGAGTCATTACTTACTACACACTTTTCGGCCCAAGGGGACTTGTTATCGATGCATCACAGTGGAAATTCAAATTTTCGGTAATGCAATACATAATTTATTATTTTGAGTAAATAGATTTGTTAATTAAACATTTAATAAATTAGACGTCAATCAGTTTCTATTACAACACGTCAAGATGGTACTGAAAATACCCTTTAAACTATTCCAACGAATACTTGTCAGTGATCAATAACACAAGCGTAATTCAGTCCACCAGCTCAGAAAGGTTGCCTAAGTTTTGGTGAGATTTGTATTTGCTTTGATTCACAGCAATGAATGAATGTCATTTCTTGTATCTCACTGACTGCCAAAGGTTGCAATCATTTGTTAGCATCGTTTAACTTAAACCAGAGTACAGTACAGTACTTAAATGGACCTACTGCAATAAAATATGAAATCCAGTTTGGTCTAGCCTAGTTAACTAACAGAGGTTTTACTAAGCTGAACAAAATGTCTGACATTAGACAAAATACCAAGATCTAAATGAGCCAGTAGGTAGGCTATTGTTTTGGAAATCTTGGTTACTTCTTGTGAAAGGCATAAGAAAGTATGAGACATTTTCTGAGCTATAAAACATCTGCATGGTGCAAGAACCTCTGATTTTGGTAGGAAGAACTGTTCACTTTTCATGTTACGGAATCTAGACAGCCTAGACAATATATAGTTAGTTTTGACAGATGCTTTTTGACACATTGTAAGATTTTGAAGCAAATACTCTTCAATCACAGTAGTCAGGTTAGTCACTCGTTCGTCCAAACAGATGTCTAGGCAGTTTGTGATACAACAATAGTGACATTAACTGGTTGTCTGCGGCATTTACTTCAAAGGGACCCTTTGCCTGTGCGGTTTTCTCGCCAAAACTCAGCACTCGCAAAACAACATGAAATACATATCAGTGTACTCGCCATATATCTGTGTATCATCTGGTAAACATTTTTTATTCTTAAAACGCTGTGGTAATGGCGAAGTTGTGAACAGAAGTTAGAGAAGTTGGTGACATAAAGCATAACGAGCGTGAGGGTGACATAAAGCATAATGAGTGAGGGAAAACGGAGCATCAGAGCGGACCCAAAAATAACCTGAATACACCGATACAAATGTAAACCACATCAGGAAATGGGTGTACTGGTAAAGTACGTGGCTGATGTGGACCGTGGAACAAAAGAACAATATGTGGATATGGATGTGGCATGGATATGAATAATAGGGTGATGTTCAAGTCACACCGACACATCGACATAACTATACTGTACACCTGATAATAGCTCGCTAAAATGCCCTGGTATATTCACACGTTAGCTAGTTAGTGACACTAAGAATTTGTCGTGTGTGTGTGTGTGTGTGTGTGTGTCCTGACCAGCCTCTAAACTGTCTAAGTCGGTGCAAACACAAACTAAGGGAGGAAAAGGGGGAGTGCTGATGGAAAAGCTCATGTGTACTGTGAAAAACAAGAAAAAAGCCCACTGGCTACACCGTGCTCCTCATGCAAGACGTCCATGCTCTGGCAGACTTATACACACACACACACACACACACACACACACACACACACACACAATTCAAGAAAAATACGTGGATATGGGTATGGAAACAAACCATAGGGGGAAAAAGGGGGTGTACTGATGAAGAGAGAGAGAGAGAGAGAGAGAGAGAGAGAGCACCGGTGGGAGATGGGAAAGACAAAGACGGGGCTCGCTTAGGTCACCACATGGCAGGTGAGGGTAAGGGATAAAGGGACGAAGGCTGGGCTGCCAGGAATCAAGTGTGCACGGTAAATTGCTCTTACTTCGTGGCTCAAATACATTTGTTTCCATACTCATGAGATGTGATTATAGAAGATGGCTAACAATCTGTTGTTGGATAAGGCCGAGGAAGCCTAATGTTCAAATATTATGGGTGATATATTGGGGTTGTCACTTTAGCGGGGTTAAGTTTCAGATTACCTGCATTCCTTGCATTCCTTTGACATTGTATAGTACGGAAAACATGGATATGGATAAAAGAGTTATGATCAAGTCATTTAGGCACACATACACATGGATGGAATGACAGCTGGCTAAAATGCTGTCATTATTACACTGTGGTGACATAAAGGTGGTTTCACTAAAGCGGGGTCAAGGTTCAGATCCTGCCTTCCTCACATTCATTTGAAACTGTACAGTACTGAATGTAATAAGCATGGATATGGGTTACAGGGTTATGGTAAAGTCATATAGACACATAACTGTGCATGGGATAATAGCTAGCTGTAAATCGCGAAATAAAAATATAACGGAGAACATAACATGTATTGGAACAATATGCTAGATAAAACATAAAAATTGCTGACAGACTGGTATTAAATCAGCACTAAATGGGGCATGATAACATGAATTACAAAACATAACAAAACTGAACAGTATGACAAACACAGCAGTGACTTACAGACTTCTAGTATATAATTTGGTAAGTGGTGGCAACCATCATCCACTCACTTGATGTAGTGCTGCCTACTTCTTCCTTAGCCTGTATCATTCTTTTTCTGTGCCTGCCCTCCTCTCTTCCTATTTCTCCCATTTTTCCTGTCACTTCTTATTGTTTTTCATTCCTTTACAGTTGGCTTACGTTGAGTGACAAGACTAATGGTTTCCTGTAAGCCAAGAAACCATTTACAACGTTGGGTGGTAACCATATAACCAAACCATACGTGCTCCCTACGTGTCAACAAGTGGGTTAGTGGAGGGTTAGTGCCCTCAAAGTCAAATGGCCACCCCTTACGGGATGATAGCATCTGGCAGTAGAGAGATAGATAAGAAAGGCCTGTAAAGAAAGTACTACTGATAATAAAAATTACAAAATATGATATAGAATAGTACCACAACTATACAAGTGACTTACAGACTTGTAGTACATAAATTAGAATAAAAAGGACCTGGAAAGAAAGTACTACTGATACACGAGTATATTTTAATATTACGCGAGTTTATTCTAATGTACAGTATATCCAAGGACAGGACAGTGTGTGTGTGTGTGTGTGTGTGTGTGTGTGTGTGTGTGTGTGTGTGTGTGTGTGTGTGTGCGCATGATTTGTATCTACTATATGTGTGTGTGTGTGTGTGTGTGTGATTTGTATCTACTATATGTGTGTGTGTGTGTGTGTGTGTGTGTGTGTGTTCTTACCTAATTGTATCTTTACAGGAATGAGTCAAGCTCGTACTGTCCCATGTCTTAAACCATACTTATCGTACATATCCTTAAAATTGTGAATTGTTTTGACACACACTATTTCATTCAGAAGTCCATTCCACTGATCAATTGCTCTATTTGGGAAACTAAATTTCCTTACGTCTTTATCACCTCTCTTCTTATGCAGTTTTTTGCAGTGTTCTCTTGCTGATGGTTCCCTATAGGTTATGTAATCATTTATGTTTATTTTCTCCTTCCCTGATATGCATTTATATGGCATAATCATGTCACCTCTTTTCCTTCTCTCCTGTAATGTTGATAGATCCAGTTCATATTTAGTCTTTCTTCGTAGCTTAGATCCCTTAATAATATTTTGTATCTGTAATAATATATCTTGCTTTAACTGAGCATTATCCAGTTTTCTCATTTATCAGGGCTGACTTAGATAAATTTGCTCTTGCTAAATTCATGTTAATAGAGGCTATTGCAGTTAACCATATATGTAACCTGATTTGCCATTACATTATCCTTATGAGTCCTGAATGTTTAGTTGTTAGTTTGTGCATTAAACTTTAACTTGTAATTTTACCTCTTTTGTTTTGAACCTGGAACTTTGCGGAACAGTAGTGATTTTAGTATTCTCACTTGAAGTGTTCATTATCTCTCTCTGTTCCGTAACATAAATTTGGCCACCTCTTATCAGGATATTCAGGATATTATCATAAGGATATTGCTTGATATTTTGTGACTGTGATTTATTCATGATGTCTACTATTACTACTCTTGATGAAGCCAAAGATTTTTTGTCAAATGTGCAAACAGTGTGTGATGTAGAAAACAGAACAAAGAATGAACTTAAGCTTGTTGCTCAACAATTGGGAATTGCTGTTCACTCTCATCATTCTAAAGATCAAATTGTTGGCATGATTAATAAAAGCTTGTTTGATGTAACTCCTCCAGATGAGCAAACGCAGATTGAAATAGCAAAGTTACAGCTAGCCCTGCAGGAGGCTTGTGCTAAGGAGGCTGAGTTTCAGGCACGTGCTAAGGAGGCTGAGTCTCAGGCTCGTATTCAGGAGGCACAGGCACAGGCTGAGTCTCAGGCTCGTATTCAGGAGGCACAAACTGAACTTGCTAGGATTCAGGCAGACCATGAGTATCGCATGAAACAAGGTGGAACTGGATCATCTAGCTCTGATGATTTTGATGTGGCTAAAAATGTTAAACTTGTCCCTCCTTTTAATGAATCTGATTTAACAAAGTATTTTCAGTTGTTTGAGAGGGTAGCTTCAGGTTTTAATTGGCCCAAAAAGTATTGGCCAGTACTCCTTCAGACTGTTCTCACCGGTAAAGCTCAAGTAACTTATGCACCTTTGCCTCAGGATCAATCTGATAATTATGATGTAGTTAAGAGCTTGATTCTTAAGGCCTATGAGCTTGTTCCTGAAGCCTATAGAGTAAAATTTAGGACAACTTATAAGCAAGATAAGCAATCCCATGTTCAGTATGCAAAAATCAAAGAAGATCTGTTAGAGCAGTGGTTAAATTCTAAGAATGTAAATTCTGATTTTGATAAATTTAAGCAGATGATTTTGCTGGAGGACTTCAAAAGGTGTATTAATAAAGATGTAAGCCTATGTCTTGATGAGAAGAGAATAGATAATTTGTCTGATGCTGCAGTTTTAGCTGATGAATATGTTCTCACAAGAGATATTCTAAAGAAAAAAGGAAAGCTGAGAGTAAGTACGTTGCCTCTACTCAGAGTACAGGTAACAGGAAAGAGAATAAAGATGATGTTTCTCAGAAAGTAAATACCAGCTCCACCTCTAGATTTCAGAAAAGTAAATGTACATATTGTAGTAAGCTTGGTCATACTACGGAGAAATGTTTCAGGAGACAGCATGATGTGAACAAAAAGGAGTCTTTAAATATTCAGTCAATTGGTCTAGTGTCCACCCTTGAGAGTTCCCAGAATTCTTTAACCGAGTTAACTGAACCTGCTTTGAGGGGTAAATTAAATTCTCATGATGAAGCTCCTCTTTTGAGCAGTAATGTGGGTGACACTCTCAAGAGTTCATGTGCTAATTTCCTGTCTGATGGTTTTGTCAGTCCTCTGGACAGTAATGACAGGAAATCAGTTAAAATATATCGTGATACAGGTGCTTGCCAATCGCTTATGCTGACCAGTGTTCTAGGCTCTAATGTTAATTCCTCTGATGAAACTGTAATTTTACAAGGTGTAGGGCATAATTACTTCTCTGTCCCTCTGTGCAGAGTGAATTTAGAGTCTGGTTTTATTAATGGTTCCGTTATGGTTGGGTTGGTTGAGACACTCCCAATGTCAGGTGTAACTTTCTTACTTGGAAATGATATTGGTGGAAGTCAAGTGTGTCCAGCTCCTCAGCTGTCTAGTGAACCAGTGACTGCGACCCAGGATTGTGATATCCCTGAGGTGTTCTGTGCATGTGCTGTCACTAGGGCTAAGTCTAAAGTTACTGGTGACTTAGAGGATAATGATGATGATGATGTTATCCTAGCTGACACTTTTCTTGCTAATTTGGACCACTCACCAGATGAGGCAGTACCCCGTAGTGTCGATAATTTGTCTCGTCAAGAGTTGGTTGAGTTGCAGGTTGCTGACCCTGAGTTGAAAGGTCTAGCTAACTCTGCTTGCAGTGAGGAAGAGTCAGCTGGTGCTTCTACTTGTTATTATATAAAGTCAGGAGTACTTATGAGAAAGTGGAGACGCCCAACAGCATCAGCCGACTGTGAATGGGAGGTTGTACATCAAGTTGTCATCCCTCGTGTTTGTAGGCAGGATATCATTAGAGTGGCTCATGATTCCAGTTTGGCAGAACACCTTGGAGTGAGGAAGACTGTGGCACGCATTTTGAAACACTTCTACTGGCCAGGTATCTTCAGGGATGTTTCCTGGTATTGTAAGTCTTGTCACACCTGTCAAGTTGTGGGGAAGTGTAATCAGACCGAAAAGGTTGCACCTCTAGTTCCCATTCCTCTTTTTGAGGCGCCATTCACCCGTGTGTTGGTGGATATTGTGGGCCCTCTTCCTAAGACTTCTTCAGGATTTTCTTATGTGTTGACCCTGATTGATATGGCTACTCGTTATCCTGAAGCCATTCCACTTAGAAATATCTCAGCAAAGAACGTGGTTAAGGAAATGCTAGGGCTCTTCACAAAATTTGGTCTGCCCAAGGTGGTACAGTCAGACCGGGGAAGTAATTTCATGTCAAATGTTTTCAAGCAGTCTCTGAAAGAGTTGGGCATCACCCAGATCACGTCTTCAGCTTACCATCCCCAGACCCAAGGAGCGTTGCAGAGATATCATCAAACACTCAAATCGATGCTCAGGAAATACTATTTGGAACATCAGAAAGACTGGGATAAAGGTCTTCCATTCGTTGTATTTGCTGCAAGAGAATCTTCAAATGAATCACTGGGCTTCTCACCCTTTGAACTACTGTTTGGCCATGAAGTAAGAGGACCCCTTAAGCTACTCAAGGAATGCTGGCTGTCGGAGGAAGATGACGTCAACCTGCTGGAGTATGTGATGAAGCTCAAAGAACGGCTGTCCACTGCTTTACAGCTGGCGAGAGAGAATTTAGGAGCTGCTCAGGAGAAGATGAAGACTTGGTATGATAAGAAGTCCAGGTTACGCCACATTCAGCCAGGAGATCAGGTTTTGATTCTGCTACCAGTGCATGGGCAGCCTCTTTAAGCCAAGTTACTGGTCCTTATTTCGTGGAGAAGAAACTCAGTGATGTCAACTATGTCATCGCCACACCAGATCGTAGAAAGAACAAGCAACTTTGTCACATCAACATGCTAAAGTTATATCACAGGCAGGACGAAAATAACCCAGTCTGCACTGTAGCTGTTCCACCCGAGTCTGCAAGTGAAATTCTCCCATGCAGTATGAGCCTGAGTGATAGTTTGGGGAAGAATCCTGATATCATGAATGATCTCCAGACTAAGCTTTCTCATCTAGCTCCCGAGGAAAGGCAGGAGTTTTCGGCATTACTGCAGGAGTACCCGCAAGTGTTCCGTGACACTCCAGGAAGAACCACTGTGTTGATGCATGATGTCGATGTTGGAGACGCAAAGCCAATTAAACTGCCATCCTTACCATGTGAACCCAGTGAAAGTTCGTCTCATCCAGAAGGAGCTTGGCTACCTGATGGACCACAAGATGATTAAGCCCTGTCAGAGTGAGTGGAGTTCTCCTGTCACTCTAGTCCCTAAGCCAGGTGGGTCACAGCGGCTTTGCATCGACTACAGACGTGTTAATCAGACAACCAAAACAGACACTTACCCTCTCCCTCGCGTGGAAGATTGCATAGACAAGATCAGAAACGCTAGGTACATAAGTAAGTTTGATTTGTTAAAGGGATACTGGCAAGTACCTATGACTGAACGTGCTAGGGAGATCTCATGTTTCGTAACACTAGGAAAGACTTTTGCATGTTCTGTAATGCCATATGGTATGAAGAATGCACCAGCCACTTTTCAGAAGCTCATGAATGTTGTAACAGAGGGTTTGGCAGGGTGTGTTGTTTATATTGATGATGTATTAATCTTCAGTGACAACTTGAAAGATCACCTATGCCATGTCAGTAAATTTCTTGAGCGTTTGGTTCAGGCTAATCTTGTAGCTAATTTATCAAATTGTGAGTTTGGTCAAGCTAAAGTTCAGTACCTTGGGTACGTAATTGGTGATGGACACGTTGCACCACCAGGAGCTAAGGTTCAGGTTATAAGTGATCTTCCCAGACCTAAAAGTAGGAAAGAGCTACAAAGATTTTTGGGAATGGTAGGTTATTACAGGAGATTTGTTCTTAACTTTTCAATTCTTGTATCACCACTTACAGACCTATTGAAAAAGGGAGTTAAATTTTTCTGGACCAATAACTGTGAATCCTCTTTCAGCAAACTTAAAGCTATCCTATTAAGTCAGCCAGTGCTCGCTACTCCAAATTTTGCTAAGCCTTTTAAGATGGCTGTTGATGCAAGTGATACAGGAGCTGGGGCTGTTTTGCTGCAAGAGGATGATCAGGGTATTGAACACCCTGTATCTTATTACAGTAAGAAGTTCACTCCACCTCAAAAGAACTACTCAACTATTGAGAAAGAGCTTCTGGCCTTGATTTTGAGTTACAGCATTTTTCATTTTATTTATGTTCTGGTTTTGACCCCATAGTCATTTATACCGATCATAACCCACTGAAATTCCTAAGTAAGTTTAAAGATAAAAATCAGAGATTGACAAGATGGAGTCTACTTCTTCAGGAGTATTCATTAGACATACAGCATGTCAAGGGGAAAGAAAATGTTATTGCAGATTGGTTATCTAGACTTTAGACAGATTGTTTTAGAGTAATAAGAAAATTCCTTTGTAAATGTTTTTTCTTTGTGGGGAGGTGTTACATAGCCTATGATTTCATCATCCTTTATATAATTCTAACGTACAGTATGCTGCATGTTTGTTCACGATTCGCCTCGTGGCTTCCATAGTGACCAGGCTTGCGTGTTCTACCTCACTCCCCCCTTCTCCCCCTTATAGTAGAGTAAGTCGTTCTTTCTGTTGTTCAGAGCAGGACTGTCAACTCGTCCTCCCCTGTGCCTTCATTTCCGCGTCCTTCTTGCAAGTTGAATCAAGCTCTGCCAGCCCCTATATAATGAGCTTAGTCTCTGCATTATGGCCACTTAGATCTACTCCTCATTTTGTTCACATCTCTGTCCTCCTCTGTATAGTGTATTTTTGTGAGTGCTCAGGAAGTCTCCAATCATCTAGCTGCTGTATAATTTGAGTATAAGTGTTATTACCATTTTTCTTGTACCGTATAGCCTAAGGCGTTGATTCGTGGGCCTGGTAGGATCTTTGTGATTCATGTAGATTTTTTGATGTCAGCCATTATTAATAATATTTTGTATCTGTAATAATATATCTTGCTTTAACTGAGCATTATCCGGTTTTCTCATTTATCAGGGCTGACTTAAATAAATTTGCTCTTGCTAAATTCATGTTAATAGAGGCTATTGCAGTTAACCATATATGTAACCTGTTTTGCCATTACATTATCCTTATGAGTCCTGAATGTTTAGTTGTTAGTTTGTGCATTAAACTTTAACTTGTAATTTTACCTGACTCTTTTGTTTTGAACCTGGAACTTTGTGGGACAGTAGTGATTTTAGTATTCTCACTTGAAGTGTTCATTATCTCTCTGTTCCGTAAAATATATATATATATATATATATATATATATATATGAGAGGGTAAGGCCATAGCTACGAGATCAGTTTTCAGTGTCAGTTGCGGAGCACTTTTCCGTTCACGATCAAACCATAGGGGTCCGAGCATGGTGCTGATGACTGGTGTGTGGACAAGGCATGCACGAAGCGTGCTCACCAATGGACAGGTCAGTGTGTGTGAGGCCACCCGGAACAGCGGTCATGGCTCCTACGATATCCACACTCCGAAGGAGGAGAGCTACATTGCTGTGTGCTTTGACAGCCAGTATAATCATGAAAAGGAGAAAAGATTGCAAGAAAAAACCTAGTAAATGGGTTAAATGTTTGTTCAAAGACAAAGAACGAGGTACTATCGTGAATGAGATAAGCATGGAGGTTGAAGAGTTTTGGCGGTCCATACGCATAACTCCTGACTTGTACCGGACATTATTGGAATAAGTGCGTCCATTTATATCAAAGATTGATACATATATGAGAGAGTCAGTAAGTGCAGAAAAACGACTTGAGGAACCCTTAGATATTTGGCCTTAGGTGTAAGCTACAAAAGCCTAGAGTACATATCACGCATATCACGAAGTTCCCTTGCACAGATTATTCCTGAGACCTATGATGCCATATACAAAGTCCTAAGGAATAAGTACCTGAAGGTAAGCCATTTTGTTGTTACGTACACACGCACCGAATAGTACCAGTGAAGGGGGTGAATGACGACTTTGGAAGCAGTATACGTTATGTGGCCGGAACAGTTTGATACTACCAAAATGTATTGTCGCACATTTTAAAATGTACGAACAGTGTGCACAGTTATTTTTTGGAGCAATTGTACATCCATGTCCTGTGTCCATAATTACCTTTTAGTCATACAACCATGTAAAATGAGGCAATGCGTGTGTTTTGGTGTATGTACAGTATGTTTCAATGTATGTGACGGTATGTATTTATACAGTGAACAGTATTCTGTAGTTTATGCTACATAGCAAGGAAATAAAAAAAAAACAGCATAATGTTGCTAAGCATTTGCATGGTTGTAATGAAATGCATAATCATACAGGTGCAGTAGATTACGTAACAGTGCCATTGGCATAACTACATACACGGCTTGCCTGTGAGTACAAGGTTATTGATATCACAATTATGAATGTACTTGGTCAACCATTGTTACACAAACATAATGCGGGTCAACAAATGACACATAACACTAGTTGAGTTCCTTTCAGCCCTAGTCCTGTTAGCAACAATTCGTATCCCCACTACCTGTGAGCCATTCACCCACAAGGCCTACACGTATATACCCCTACTGGCACTACCCTTTACTGTATTCCGCCCCTCAATACCCTCACCCCCTTCCTCTTGTACCCTCAATCAATTCCCCATTACCCCTCCCCATGCTATCCTTCTGTGTACAAGAATGAACGTCATACATGCTTGTAGTATAGCCTAATTCCTGGTTGGATGTGTTAGAACTCGGCTGCTCATGCTGCCTGTATACGATGTGGGACGCAGGACAAAGCATCTGCATATTACCATAAAACAGGACATCTGTTATCAATTTTTTGGCAATAACACGCTGCCGTTGATCCATAGTACGGAGTTCGTTTTCAACTGGGGGAGGCGGTGGCTCAATCGGTAGAGAGGTGGCCTGCAGTCCTAACGGACCCAGGTTCGAATCCCGGCTGGGGCAGGGAACAGTTTAAGGATTTGAATTTCATTAAATCAGGCTTTACTGATCTACCAGAAGACTCGCCGACATGTCGTAAAAATACCCCCGGTAATACCAATACACCAGTCCTGTATGAGACAGCCCTAGCATGTATTCAATATGCACGGTGGGTGTTAGCGCCGAAGTGGTGACATGTAGAGGTGCATGGTATGTAGGAGGACTGTTGGGTCTTGATAGCAGGCTGTGAAGCCTATGCCCAGAGTCGGACACATAAAAAAAAAAAAGAAAAAAAAAAACTAATGTGCCCATGCAATTGGCATCATCATCGATGGTGGTTGAGGTTGATGGCACTGACTGCAGTTTGTTTAGTGCATACTCCATGGTCCTCTCCACTGGGTCTCTTGTCTGCTGTTTCTTTGGAGGCTTTTAAGACCGTTCACATGCTGCTGTTGAGGGCCCTGGCAATAGTTCGCCGCTCATGTCCAGTGCGTGCGTCACAGTCGTCTGCTGTGCGCTCAACATTCTGTAGGGGTTATATAATGTAGCACTGCATTTCCACACAGCATACCATTGGTTATAGAGAACAATGTCTATAAGCATGAGTAGAGAAAAGCAACATATTATGTTAATTATGCAGTTGAAAGACTATATGGATATCACATGATGGTTTTACGTAATTAATTCGACAATACATTATATTACTCTACTAATGCAACTGTTCACAATCAAATGATATCATACTGAACAGCATACAGTATTTAATCGATATGGTTACTACTTTGTGTGTGTGTGTGTGTGTGTGTGTGTGTGTGTGTGTGTGTGTGTGTGTGTGTGTGTGTGTGTGTGTGTGTTTTGTACTAGGGCGCGTGTGTGATCTGGGCTCATACGTGAGTGAATTATTTTAAATAATTGGAAGTACGTTCATGTACAGTCGCAGACTTATATCTTGATCTTCCTTCAGCAAACAGTTGTGGAACTTTATCAGTGTTTTGCGAGTTGTTTCCCACAAGTCTTCACCACATTTCAGGTAAAGACATTAGTCCACGACTGTACACTGGTATTCACTATTGACAGGTTTCACTCTTTCCAGACGCCGTCTAGGCCAGAGGAATGGAAGAGGATTGCCTCACAGCTTGGAGAGAAATGGCAGTTCCCAAAATGTTTAGGAGCACTTGATGGAATGCCATCCTAATTAAAGCCTGCAGAAGATCTGGCTTCTACTATTATAACTATAAAGCAACCCACAGCATTGTTTTAATGGCTCTAGTTGATGCAAACTATGAATTTGTGTACGTTGACATAGGCACCAATGGACGCATTTCAGATGGGGATGTTTGGAGCCAGTCAAAATTGCGGCATTATCTAGAGCCAGGTGATACAGGGCTTCCAGAGGATACTATGTTGCCTGGAGGTGAATTACCTGTTTCCCATGTCATGGTGGCAGATGACACTTTCCCAATAAAACCCTACATAATGAAACCTTATAGTTACTGAGGTGAGGATGTGCAAGAAAAAGTGTTTCCATACAGACTGTCACGAGGTAGACGTAATGTAGAGCGTGCATTTGGCATTCTTGCCAGTAAGTTTAGAATATTTTTAAACCTATTAAGCTATACCCAGGTAAAGCCGTCAAAGTTGTTCTTGCCTGTATTGTCTTGCACAATATGTTGAGGAGGGATCCTGTGCACCAGAGTTGCACCGGACGTGAGGATACATCATCTCCGAGTGTCACTGGCCTAGATGCACAGCTCCCCAGTGTTTGCCGTGACAGTGGCAGGAATGCATGCAATAATGCCAAATTGATTAAGGACAAGTACAAAAGATACTTTAATCAGGAGGGTGCACTGCCTTGGCAAAACGATTAGGAACGTTAAATAGAAATTACTACGCTACAATATGGCCCAACAAGTGATGATGGATGTAGGTCAGGTCAGTAATTCCTGGCACACCGAGGTGAGGTGGACAAGCAATTGTCGCCTTACTGGGAGAGTCCATCAGAAGAAAACGGTTTGTCACTCGCCTCTGAGCACCAGAAACTGACCATAATGTACTGTAATTACATCTTTGTGGTCAGGAGCTCACTGTGATGGTACTTTTGGCACCCCACATCCTGTTAATTGTGTTATTAGTTACTTTTAGATTATTTACCTATCTTTGTAGCAGGATATGCAAATTTCTATATAATTATCGTTAGTTATATCTGTAATCATACAATTCAATCTAACAAAGTCAGCTTGTGGGACACCGGCAATCACCTCCCAGGCAAAAGGACGTACAGTACATTCACCACCTCTCATTCTTGTCTGGGTGCTGTAGAAACTGTCGTTTCTCATTCATCGGATAGGGTATTATGCAATAACGTAATGCACATGGGTTTACATTATACCGTACTGTAGGGTACGTAATAATATTTGGTGTTGGTTCATGTTTGTTGTAAGGTTAATACAAGAAAACAGTATACACGTACTGAGGGACGTGTTTCATTACCTCTTTTAGTTACCATGTTCTGGTGTCAACATCTTTTTCCATATGAAGTTGTAGTATCACACATTTTACATAATAATTTTTAAAACTGTTTAGTCATAATTAACAGTGTGTAATGAAGTGTGAATGATGAACAACCAAATATCATTTCGCTGTTAGCTGTGGTATAGGAAGAAGGTGGATGGCAGACCACAAGGGCCACCCTGTTTCAATTATAAAATGAAGGTTAGAAGTGAAAAGATATCTGAATAGTGCGTAAGTGTAAAGTCCTGGGGAACCATTTATTATGTTGGTATATGTGAATGTACTTAATACCATTTTATAGAGGTGTATAATGTGCTAGTAGAGTTGTCATTTATCTCTACTTTTTGCATAAGCCCAGAGTATATGTAATGCTCGGCACCTCACTTTTTAGCTGACCTCAGCACCGCGCCCTAGTCTGCTCGGTGAGTGTATAGCGTCAGAGGCCGTTTTATAGTTTTAAAGGGAGGTGGTGTCGCTCCTACAAATCTCTCGGGTCGCAGTTATATTATTCTGTACACAATAAAGAGAGATTTAATCTGTTCATTTCTGTCACCTTACGCTACCACTTAATAACAGACCAGCTTCCACCTTCTCGTGGCAGAGGACTTTGGTGGGAAGTGTCGGGCAGTGACGGCGAGTAGCTGACGTGTACTACAGACAGTGTCGTCGATCCAACACGGTGGTCTAGTTATACTATAATACTATAACAGCAGAACACTTAATATGTAGTCAACTGCTACTCCATAACGGCTACATTATTTTATTGGTGCTAGCGGTGGCACGATATTTAGTGCTAGCCGTGTACCGATACATTAATTGGTGGCCAGCAGTGCGACGATACATTTTATTGGTGCTAGCGGTGGCATGATATTTAGTGCTAGCCGTGTACCGATACATTAAATTGGTGTTCAGTGCTGGGATACGATACGTGCTAAAGGGATTTATGCTGTGAACCAGTAACCCTTGCAATCGCTCGTTCCTGAAGGTGAAACAGAAAATCTTACTCTACTGTTGTAAAAGGACTAATTACCAGTGAGTTAAGTGGAGCAGATAAACTGGAGTGGTGCATATTAATTCCTCCCATTATTCTGCCAGTGCGAGATTCCTATCTTAAGCACAAACTGGCAGTTATCTCGCCCTGTGGTGTGCGAGATATCTCCATCTTCAAACGCAAACTGGCAAGAATCTCGCGCTCGTGTGCGAGAGGCGAGATAAGGGGAGTTCAAGCCAGTGCGGTGAGGAGTGGGTCAACTAGCGAGCGACTTCTAGCAACTAGAGACGCGGACGGCCGAGTGAGCCGAGGAGGAAAGCCGAGAGCGGCCGAGAGGTGCCACGATTGTGTGTGGTGCGTTGTGGCATCTGCCTGGCGTGGTGCAGGGCGACCAGTCGCTTGCTAACTCCCACAGCGAGCGGGGTGCCGTGTATGGTTGGAGGAGTCTGGTGGAGTGTGGAACGTGGAATGTGGAACATCATCCTGGACTTTCATATCTAGGTAGAGTCCATGCATTAATCCACACACACACACACACACACTTGAATCAACACACGTTAGTTAGTTGATGAGTGGAAATAAAGGTTTTTCAGAATTCCCTTGAAATAAATATACTTTCTGTGTATTTTATATGTGTCCCGTTTTCTGTCACTTACCATAACTATCCTTTTTTATGTCAGTTTATCTTCCTGTAACTGGGAGGGGAATATTACTGACAAGGTTAGATGGATACAGTGAAGTGGGGACGTAGAATTAGGGAAATAGGGATTAGCCAATCCCACTAGACTCAGAATTTTATGAGTGGGTTGATACATCAAATAAAAGTGCTCAGCCATATTAAATGAGTGAAGGACATATTGAGGATCAAGGTGATGAGGATATTTCTGAAGGACAGGATGAGGATTTGAATGTTTTGCATTTGCGTTCTGGTCATACTTATTCAACAGTCCCAGAGCAATCATTTAGATCCAAAATGGCCACTAGTCTTGCTAATGAGGGTAATCCTAGTGAGGAGACTGTGGAAGTTGAGACTACAACAGTACCTTTGGTCACTCAGGATATGCAAAATCCAGTCATTAGTGATAGTATTACAACCACTCACATACCTGTGTATACTTCAGATGTTTTTAGTACACCACAAGGTTATGGACAGAAATTATTTTCTGTTCCTTATTCAAATGCATGGGGTATAAACACAGATAATATTGACATGCAAACCCAGAATCCTAATCAATGGGGCATGAATACTAATATTGGCATGCAAACCCAGAATCCTAATCAATGGGGCATGAATACTAATATTGACATGCAAACCCAGAATCCTAATCAATGGGGCATGAATACTAATATTGGCATGCAAACCCAGGGCCCTTATCCAAATACCTGGGGCATGACTAACAATATGGGCGTGCAAAGTCAGACTAACCCTCCTCCTTTGTGGCAGATACCTGTACCTAATCTGGCTACTGATATAGTACAGCAACATCCTAACTGTACTGAAAGTCAGGCTTTGGCGAAGGCAGGCATATGCTATGCAGAAGCTAGCAAAGCCTTGCAAACTTCGGGCTGGAGAGATACAACTACTAGTTCTCCACAGCAAAGGACCAAGGCTGTTAAGCCAGAGGTGAAAAGATGGTGCATCATACATGGGCATTGTCCTCATGAGACGGACTGTTGCCCCTTTGTCATTGAAAAGAGGAAGAAACTAGGGAACCCAGCTAGTTCGGGGGAAGCTCAGGGCCGCGCACAAAAGTAATTAAAATAGTACAATCCACTGATGCATGTGTGGTAGCTATTACTAAGGTGGACTTATTATCTATTCCTTGGATTATAGGGAAAGGCCAACTGTCCCTGATCGTAGATACAGGGGCATGTACAAACATTATTTCTAGTAAAGCGCTGGAAAGACTTAAAAGTGAAATGCCTCTAACAAACTGGACATTATCACCACCTGATGTAATGTTGACAGGTGTGACAGGGAGTGAATGAAGATTGTAAGCCAGGTGCCGTTGACACTGAGGGCAGAAAAACGATCTCTTGTGTTACGTGCTACGTTTTATGTGGTTGAGGATTTTCCTCTGCCAGCTGATGGGCTGTTAGGCTTTGAAACCATGGAGGAGTATGATATAGTAATACACCCTCAAAGACATTCCATTTCCTTTAATGGGAAAGAGTTTGTAGGCCTTAATCCCTCAGCAACACGAACTGGAACTGGCATCCAATCAGGAGCCGTCCAACCAGTTGTGACCCCGACAAGTGAAGCGTCAAGGGAGTCCCCGGATGCACACGAAGCGGAGGGTATGGACTGGAAGAAAGTCAGGGCTATAGTGAGTGGTAATCACCACTTACCCAGTCGAACTGTCTGTAAAATTCCTGTCCGAGTACCTGATGTGTCGGTGGGAACTGATGTAGCATGCTTAACTGAGACTGTGAAACATAAGGCATTGTCGCTGGAATCGACTCTGACTAGCGTTGGCCAAGACCAGAAGACGCCCCTCTTCATCGCAAATATGAGTGGTGGCGCAGTTAGCTCAGAGATGGTTGTTATATAGGCGACTTGATGTGCTATGGTGCCCCCATAAAGGAAGTCGACGACGTGCCGGTGATCTCTCCTGTAGTTACATCTCAAGCAACGACTCATTCGGAACCCGTACGTCTGGCTAAGGAAAACAGCTGGAGCATGTGAAGGTCACAGATAATGTAGACCATAAAACACGACTCCTAGCCCTCCTTAGAGAATTTTCCGACGTAGTAGCACTTCCAGGAGAAGCGCTGGGTAGGACGGATAGGGTGAAGCATCATATTGGTTTGTGCCCTGGTACAAATCCAGTTTATGTGCCTGCATACCGTCTACCGCACAGCCAAAGGGAAGCAGTGGATGAGGAAGTTGAAAGGATGCTGCGTGATGACGTTATCCAGCCTTCCTCCTCGCCTTGGAGCACCACTCTTTCTAGTGCCTAAGAAGGACGGTGGTGTGAGACCTGTTGTGGATTTTCGGCAAGTGAACAAGGTAACAGTACCGGATCGTTACCCGATTCTGCATCTGCGAGACTTACTTCAATCATTAGGTAAGGGAAATACTGTGTTTACTTGTCTGGATCTAGCGTCAGGGTATTGGCAGGTGGAGCTGACCGAAGAGTCGCGTCCCATTACTGCTTTTAGCACTCACCGTGGGCACTTTGAATTTCTCCAGATGCCTTTTGGACTGAGTAATGCTCCTTTAACATTTCAGCGGATGATAAACCAATTGTTTGGCGAGATGTTAGGGCAAGACGTCTTAGCGTATCTAGATGACCTAATAAATTCTCCTACACCACAGAACAAGGATCAGATAAGATCGTTCCTAGGCCTCACTGGCTTTTATAGGAGTTTTGTCCTCAGGTATGCCTCATAGCATCACCTTTAACAACGCTACTTAAGAAGGACGCTGCATGGAAATGGGGACCCTCGGAAGAGAAAAGCTTCAACGAGCTCAAACAAGCCATGTCAGAAACACCCGTATTAGCATTTCCTGATTATACTCAACTTTTCTATCTGTGCACGGACGCCTCAGGTCTGGGTCTGGGAGCGGTGTTACAGCAGAAGGATGAGCAAGGAAAGACACATACCATAGCGTATGCTAGTAGGGCATTAAGACCCCCAGAGAAGAACTATTTGACGACACATTTGGAGACATTAGCAGTCGTGTGGGTGTTAGGACATTTCCGGGATATTATCTTTGGCTAACGGATAATTGTTTTAACTGACCATGCACCCATACGCGACTTGTTTAAAGGAAAAAACTTGCACGGTAAGGTTGCGCGTTGGTTTGGCAAGGTAATGGAGTTTGATCCAGAGGTCAGATATTTACCAGGCCGTCAAAATGTTGTGGCCGACGCGTTGAGTAGAAACATTGCTGCTACCATAGCCGAGGATGTTGCTCTTGCTGAGTATTCCTCAGACACGGTAAAAGCGGAACGACGTAATGATGCGATGGGGTCTCAAGTCATCTATGCCTTGGAGTCTGGCGATGAGACTTGTCTACCTGAACTCCCAGTACCAATGACTCACTTCCATCTTCAACAGGGTCTTTTGTACAAGCAACCCCCAGGGAAGGACACTGCATATCAGTTGGTTGTTCCTGCTACCTTACAGCAAGCCGTGCTACAGTTAGTTCATGACGTACCTCAAGCGGGTCATCCTGGTCGCGATAGATGCATACGTGAGGCGAGAAGGAAATACTATTGGCCGAACATGAGGAAGGACATAGAAGCCCACGTCAGTCAATGTGTCAAATGCGCGGAAATACGAGGAACGACGGGACTTCCGACTCCCATCTTAGAGTATCCTCTACCGGAAAAACCCTGGGATACAGTCTCCATTGATCTCTTAGCGTTGCCGAGAAGTCGTCAAGGTTCAAGTTATGTACTGGTGGCAGTGGACCATTTCTCACGATTCACTGTTTTAGCACCTTTACAGACGAAAACTTCAGAGGAGGTGGCGCACGCTTTTGTGACTTCAGTGATTTGTCCATACTTTACACCTAAGGTATTGCTCAGCAATAATGGCAGTCAATTTCGTAACCAGGTTTTACAAGAAATCTGTCGTATGTATGGAGTAAAGCAAGTTTTTGTAATGCCTTACAGTCCTAAGAGCAATGGCCTGGTGGAGAGAACAAACAGGAAGATACTGGAAGTCTTGAGACCAGTTATAACCTCAAATCAGGAGGATAACTGGGAAGACTGGTTACCACATGTAGCGGCGACCATCAACTCCTCAGAAAATTCATCAACTGGGAAGTCTCCTCATTATATCCTTTATGGAGAAGAGAAAGTGTTACCCTACGATGTGTTGGCTGGACCTCCTACTCCAGTACACAACAAAGAAGACTACGCAAAGGTACAGTTGTTGAAATTCCAACGTATACACAGTGAAGTACGGAAAGGGTTAAAAGCCTTAAGAGCGGAGATGATGGCGAAACAACACAAAGGTAGTCAAGAAAAGACGTTACAGGCAGGCCAGAAGGTCATGATCCACAACCCTGAGAGAATTTCCAAGCTCAGACCTAAGTTCCGCGGACCATATACCGTTGTGGAATGAGTACGTGGAAATACTTATAGAATAAAGGATGAAGCTAATGGAACTCAGGAGGCAGTACATACTGATAGGATCAAACTAGTAAGTCAAGAGCTAGGCCTATCGTCTGATGTGTTGTGCCCTCTGTCTTCGTCGCAGTCTGTCATCATCCGTACCTGTCCCTAACCAAGAGTATCGCAGCAAGCTACGATCCCACAACAAGAGTGATTAAGGGAGTATCTACTCTTGCAGAAAAAAAAAAAAAAAATGTGGCTGTGGCTCATACTCCTCGTGCGTTGCTTGGGGTGGACCTATGGAACGACATCGGACATGGACACGACTGCGTTAATGCCAGGAGCACTGAAGAGCCCACTTGGAGAAGTCGTGGTAGTGGAAGATGCAGTATGCGTCTACTATCCAATGGAAGGCTATCTCCAAACGCCAGATATTGTCAAGGAGGTCTCCAAGGGCTTGTCGAATCTCAAACAGCAACTATTGGAAGTGGGAAAGATGTTTAATCGAAACCCACGATTGACGAACTCTGACACTGAAGCTTTGTTGAGCTTCAGACTAGGCATATAGACAGGCTCACCGACAGGCTCACTAACTTGCATGTAGCTTTACCTAACGTACGCTCTGATCTTTCCAAGCATGTCCATGCACGTACTAAGAGAGGACTTGTGGATTTTCTAACTCTTGGGTACGGCATTAAATAAGGACGTAGTGAAATTGGGTAGACAGATGCATGACTTGACACTGGCCGCTAAAGCCAATAATAGATTAATCATGCATGTGTATAAACAGTTAGATGAGTTCACTAACAAAGCTAACGAGATAATTAGGACTACCAACCATCTAGTAGAGCTTGTGAACAACATCTAAATTAACCTGCTAACCCTAGCTAACTTGGTGTTATTCGCTGAGTACTTACATGCTCTCGACGAGTCAACCACTGCTTTGGAGAAGCACGCAGCCAATATAGTGGACGGCTTAATCGATGCAAGTTTGAACAGGGTTAATGCTTTATTGCTGCCTACTAATATACTAACAAATGCACTTGATATAGTTATGTGGAAGCATGGACTTATGCCACTTTTTGATCTGAGTCAACTGGAATATTATTACCCATTGTTAGAGGCCCAGTTGACCCATGAAGGCATCCTGATATTGGTACCTATGAGGAATGTTGTAACATACCAGGCATGGCGGTTCATTTCCTTCCCGTTTGCTACTGCTAATAATACACTTGTTGTTATTGAAGAGGGTCCAGAGGTGCTAGTTGTCTCAGATGACAAGAAATATGTAGCAGAAACGACTGTGGATGAATCTGAGAAGTGTAAGGCCTCATTTCTTGATCTCCATGTATGTCCTGCTTTCCATTTTGTCTTCGTACCATTAAAGGTAGAGGAGTGTAAGAGGGCCTTGTCGGACACAAATACTTCCTCTGCTCTGCAACGTTGCACCTTCCAACCCATTCAATTGAAGTCAGTTTTCCATGCTCATATTCATGCGAAACAATACTTTTACTTTCCTGAGACAGAGGATGTAACTGTGATTTGTGCCTCACAGAATCAATTCCTTACAGTAAAGGGGTATTATATTGCACCTGATTTTTGTGAGTTACACAGTAAAGAGATAGCAGTTCTGCCTAGCAAGCATCATCTAGCTTTGTCAGTGAACTTCTCATCCCAGTTACGACCCTTTTTACCTTCATTCAATGTTACTTCCTTGAATGTGAACAGGCTGTCTCATGTATTAAAGGAGCTTACCTTCCTCTCCCACCTGAACAGGACTGATTTAGAGCCTTATGTACTGTCCTATCTTCCTTCATACCTTTCTCCTTCCTATTTCGGTCCTGGCATTGGTCTTCTACTTATTGTGGTCTTGTCCTGTGTTTGTGGTTTAGGCTACTATTTAAGGCGCCAATTAAGGAACCCACTGATACCACGTGTCCGTACTCGAGGATTGCAAGTGGATATTCCTGAATAGTTAGCTACCCTACACTCTGGTTAGGCTACACGGTAGTTAGGACAACAATGTCGACGAGGACGTCAATGATATGGCCGAGCGATGTTCTGGTGTCAACATCTTTTTCCATATGAAGTTGTAGTATCACACATTTTACATAATAATTTTTAAAACTGTTTAGTCATAATTAACAGTGTGTAATGAAGTGTGAATGATGAACAACCAAATATCATTTCGCTGTTAGCTGTGGTATAGGAAGAAGGTGGATGGCAGACCACAAGGGCCACCCTGTTTCAATTATAAAATGAAGGTTAGGAGAAGTGAAAAGATATCTGAATAGTGCGTAAGTGTAAAGTCCTGGGGAACCATTTATTATGTTGGTATATGTGAATGTACTTAATACCATTTTATAGAGGTGTATAATGTGCTAGTAGAGTTGTCATTTATCTCTACTTTTTGCATAAGCCCAGAGTATATGTAATGCTCGGCACCTCACTTTTTAGCTGACCTCAGCACCGCGCCCTAGTCTGCTCGGTGAGTGTATAGCGTCAGAGGCCGTTTTATAGTTTTAAAGGGAGGTGGCGTCGCTCCTACATATCTCTCGGGTAGCAGTTATATTATTCTGTACACAATAAAGAGAGATTTAATCTGCTCATTTCTGTCACCTTACGCTACCACTTAATAACAGACCAGCTTCCACCTTCTCGTGGCAGAGGACTTTGGTGGGAAGTGTCGGGCAGTGACGGCGAGTAGCTGACGTGTACTACAGACAGTGTCGTCGATCCAACACGGTGGTCTAGTTATACTATAATACTATAACAGCAGAACACTTAATATGTAGTCAACTGCTACTCCATAACAGCTACATTATTTTATTGGTGCTAGCGGTGGCACGATATTTAGTGCTAGCCGTGTACCGATACAACCACTATACTCCTTAATCCAGATGTCCCGCCCCCCTCACGTAATAAACAAATGTAGGGGGCAGGGATTACCTCTTGGCGAGTGGTGGGGGGGGCCTTCTGGTTTAATGTGGAGTGTCCCTTGTATAGTATAAAATTCGTAGAGCAGTGTCTGGCCTCTAAACTTTGGGATTACACTCAGCCTACATACGAATGAGTTAAATTCATGCTTACCACCTCATCAGGATGCATGCTTGATGTGGCCACCCTCTGTGTTTCTCCTTCGTCCAGAAATTGCAGTGTTACAGCCTTTGGCCACTCAAATGGTGTTGCAGGCGATGAAATAATTATTGTCATTCTTCACTTAGTGACTGCTGTGCGGACGTGGTGTGGCAGGGATCCATGCTGGTGTCCACCCAACTATTCATCTCCAGCATGTGTAGGAAGTGTAGGTGGTTCAGTTGGTCTGTCTACACGGCCACTGCTCCAGCAAACTTCGATACCATGCTCAGAAACTGACTGCAAACTGATCGTGTAGCACGGCCGAAGGCGGGGCTGCCGGGAATCAAGTGTGCATGGTGAATTGCTCCTACTTCATGGCTCAAATAAATCTGTTTCCATACTCATGAGATGTGATTATAGAAGGTGACTAACAATCTGTTGTTGGATAAGGTCGAGGAAGCCTAACGTTCAAATACTGTGGGTGATATATCGGGGTTGTCACTTTAGCAGGGTTAAGTTTCAGATTTCCTGCATTCCTTGCATTCCTTTGATATTGTACAGTATAGTACGGAAGACATGGATATGGATGAAAGAATTATGATCAAGCCATTTAGGCACACATACATATGGATGGGATAACAGCGGACTAAAATGCTATCATTATTATACTGTGGTAGCGTATATAAGGGTGGTTTCACTAAAGCAGGGTCAAGGTTCAGATCCTGCCTTCCTCACATTTATTTGAAACTGTACAGTACTGAATGTAATAAGCATGGATAATGGTTACAGGGTTATGGTCAAGTCCTATAGACACACATAACTGTACATGGGATGATAGCTAGCTGTAAATCGCGAAATGGTTGAAGAGTCTCATTATACTTTTTTTTTTTTTTTTTTTTTTTAACTGAAAGGCATATAGGAAACTATGGTTTGAATGTCTAACTTTCATTTCCAAGGGCCGTGGTAGCTCAGTGGTAAACGATTGAGTGGTGACACAGAGAGGTGCATCGAGGTTTTAGAGAGAGAGAGAGAGAGAGAGAGAGAGAGAGAGAGAAACTCGTGTCATTTAAGTGAGGAAAATGACGCGAGTTCATTTTCGTCAGGAAAATTACACGAGTTTGAAGAACCTGATTTTTTTTTTTTTTTAATTTCACAGTTATTATTTTATTAATTTTTAATACACTCAGACTCTCCTAGCCATAAAAATTTAACATAGAACATAACATGTATTGGAACAGTATGGTTGGAGGTAGAATACTCCCGTGACTGCTCGCTATATCCACCCTCCATCGTGACTGGCAGATGACTGACCCAGGAGACTGTGAGAAGGGTGTCGCTGTGACCTATAGTCTGTCCCACTCTGGGAACATAAGAAGAGAGGAGAACTGCAGTAGGCCGGTTGGCCCATTCTAGGCAGCCGAAGCCGGCAGGAAAGTCAGAAAGAACACCACGCGGTATAGAAAAACTGGCGTGGACATTTTATAGGAAAGTGTGAAAGGAGAATAGAGACTATGGCAGTGTAACCTGAAAAGGAAAAAGTATGAATTAGTATTGGTTATAACATTTTTTTTTTCTTTATCCACCCCTTTTTTGTCATATGCTTATCAAGCCTATGCTTGAAACTCTCAATGGAAGAAGCAGCAACCACTTTACTAGGCAGCTTATTCCATTCGTCTACTACTCTGTTACCAAACCAATTTCTACCTATTTCCTTATTGAAACGGATATATTCTAGTTTAAAACCATTACTTCTAGTTCTATCATGTATGCTGACTTTAAGTACCTTGCTAATATCTCCCTTATTTATACCCTTCATCCACTTAAATACCTCAAATAAAGTCTCCCCTTATTCTACGCCTCTCTAGTGAAAGCAGACTTAGTCTTTTCAGTTTGTCTTCATACGATAGGTTCCGAACATCATGTATCATTTTTGTCATTCTTCTCTGTACCTTTTCTAACGAGTTAATATCCATTCTATAGGAAGGACACCAGAATTGTACTTTGTAGTCTAAATGTGGCCTTACTAATGCTAGATAAAGTTGCAGTATTACTTTTGATGACCTATTGCTCATGCTTCTCGAAATAAATCCTTGGATCCTATTTGCTTTATTTCTCGCTTTAATACATTGCTGCCTTGGTTTGAGGTCGTTACTAACCATAACTCCTACATCTCTCTGGCATTCCGATTTGATAATTTCTTTGTTGTCTAGGCTGTATTTAGTATCTCCAGTGGTCTTGTCTACGTTTAGTACTTTACATTTTTCAACGTTAAATTCCATTTGCCAAGTTTTAGACCATTTGGACAGTATATTGAGGTCTTTTTGTAAATTATGGCAATCGTCAATCGAGTTAATGATAAGCCCTATTTTGGTATCGTCGGCAAATCTGCTGATGCTGCTAGTGACTCCTAAGTCTAGATCATATATATATATATATATATATATATATATATATATATATAACTGAATCCTGGAGTACACCGCTAGTTACTTATCCCCAATCCGACTTAGTTCCATTTATTAATATTCTCTGCTTTCGTCCTTTCAGCCAGGATTCTATCCCTTTTATGATATCGCCGTCTATACCGTGTGCTCGAACCTTTCTTACTAACCTTTTGTGTGGGACTCAATCAAAAGCTTAACTAAAGTCCAGATAAATAACATCGTAAGCTTCATCGCGATCTACTGCCTTATAGACCTCCGAGTAGAATGACAACAAGTTTGTGAGGCAGGATTGTCCTTGCCTGAATCCGTGCTGACTTTCGTTTATAAGACTGAATCTTTCTAAGTGTTCTCTAATCTTATTTGCCAAAATTGACTCTAACATTTTTCCTACTATTGACGTTAGACTTATCGGACGATAATTCGACGCAGCTGATTTATCACTCTTTTTAAAAATGGGCACTACGTCTGCGGTCTTCCACGCCTCTGGAACTTCTGAAATTAAAGAGTCATTAAATAACGTTAAAAGTGACTGACATAATTCTTCTTTGTTTTCATTTATAATTTTTGCATATATATCGTCCGGTCCTGGCGATATTTGAGGTTTTAACTTATTAATTTTTTTCAATACGTCCTCCTTACTAATGGTTATTTTACTAAGTGTATTTTCCGTATTATTATTGTAAGTATTTGCTGCTTGAGGGACCAGGTCTACATTTTCCTTGGTGAATACTGTTACGTCCTCGTTCCACACTGCCACAGACTCCAAAAGCAGTAGTACAGTACAGGAAGGACGTTGCCCAGTGAGTTGTTCTTCCTATGGACAGCCTTTAGGCATGCGGTACACAAGATCAGCTGAGGCAAAAATATACACTGGCTCCTTAAAGTTCACTGTCTTTATTTTCCAAATAATTCCACTTAATGCCTTCCAACTTCACTGTTCTCACAAACACTGGAGCTATACACACTTTACTACTGCTATCACACTTAATACTTAACAACACATCACAGTTATCACACTTAATGCTTGACACTTCACTGTTTTCCCATATACCAGTGATAAATAAACATCAATAACCCGTCACTGTTTGCCACTGTTTTCCCATATACCAGTGATAAATAAACATCAATAACCCGTCACTGTTTGCCACTGTTTTCACAAGTACCAATAATATATAAAATTCACAGACAGTAATTACACTTAATGCCTGCCTGTAACTCTTCACAAACTTCACTATCAGCACTGCACTGACACTACACTCAAACTGACTGCACTTCACACAAACACCTGAAACCCGACTGAACTCCAAACCGACTGACTCACTAACTAAGCTCTTCCCCATCCTTATATAGGTTTGCATTGTTCGAGAAAAGTCTACACTTTACGAGTATACTCTTGACGGGCAACAGTTGCCAACTCAGACATCAAAACATGCAGAGTTGTCTCACATTACATAACTCTCTAAATCATTTACCATACGAACTTAAATTACATAATTTAACAAAGCAATCACTTAACCCGCTCCATCCCGTCGACGTATGGGTTCGTTGCAACGATTTACATTTGCCAGTCCCGGCAACGAACCGGTACGTCGTGCAATTGCAAGGTCCCTAATTTGCACAATTTTCAATTTTCGCATGTGATTTTTCGTATGTATACAAGGGACACCTTCCTCTATTCCTTTACAAGATGCCAAGCAGGGACAATGCCTTACAATGCATAACCTCCCCCCTCCCCTCCTCACGCCATTGTCTCGGCAATTCACCTGTTACCAGTGACCTGGCCAATAAAGACATTCAGGGCCAGAGTGATGATCAGGTAATGTAGGAAAAAAAGGTCATGAATGTTGATTAGTTAGTGAATGAAACAATGCTTATATGCCTATATTACTGCTTGAAAACCAATATACTCTCATACTACATATAAATTCGTACCAAGTAAATAAATAAATACCGTTTATGAGTGGATAAAATAGTTACCCTCCCATAGAACTCGTTTTCTTTGGTGCCAGCATGTTAGAAAACCCAGTCAGGTAAGGAGGAACTCCTACCTGGATTGAGTATTTTAAACCTCAGGTGAGCGATTTCTCTATGAATTTTCAATGTTTCTCACGAAAAGCGGAGGTTTTAGCCAAAAAAATTGTTTTCGAAAGTATCTCGGGACTGGGGGATGTCAGAGGTGCGGAAAACCTTGGGACGTGACGGGTTAAATAAAACAGTATAAAGAAAAAGAGCACAAAAACTGATGCATAACTTATGAAATAACTAAGCTCACAAACAGCTGAGAAACTGTCAACTCTGATGACTCGTACCGGAACTTACGGTAGGAGAAAAGTCTTGAAGATACGAGATTACCTAACTGGCAAATCCCCATTCATAACAATACTGATATGAAATACGGTAATTATTTAGGATGGAGCTCATTTCCCTATCTTCACTGGTAATGTCACCTGATTCCGTTGTGAGTGGTCCTATCCTATCTTTATTTTTCGTACAGTACATTTGATAAAAACCCTCGGGGTTTTCTTTCAATTCACTAGCAATCTTATTTTCATAATTTCTCTTTGCGTTTTGTATTTCCCCCTTTACTTCTCTATTTAAAATGGTTTACCGGTTACGTAAGTGTTCCTCTCCAAGTTTTATTTTTCTATATATTCCCTTCCTTTGGCCTATGAGAGATTTTAATCTGTTGATTAACCATCTTGGTTCTGAATTATTCGTTCTAAACGGTTTTGAGGGGATATATCTATCTTGGCCTCCATGTTTTATATTTACTAACTCGTTATATTTCTCACTGGTCAAACTTCTGCTTGGTACTGGACCTGAGTTAATCCTCATCACCTGGACTACACTCCCACCCACCACCTCACCTTCCATAAACACCTGGCAGACATTCCCACCTGTTTCTTGCCTCTCACCTATGATCTGGGGTTCCCCACTGACCTGTCACTCCCTAAAATAGCTTTTCTCCCTGTGGAATACCGTTCTAAAATAAGCTCTTACTCCGGACTAGATGTGGGTGTATCGCACGCACTAATGAATGTCCAGATATGGGTGATTCGAAGCTTACGGGTTCAAAAAACGCTACTCATCGCAACGGGCAGGTTTAGTCGTACTAATCTCAAGAAATCATACAGACAGTATTACTGGCCAAGCCTGTCATGTTAACCAGACCAGCCCCCTAAATTTTCACTTCATATGAAACAATAATTAACAAAACAATGTCAGCAGCAGAGAGAAGCCTTTCTGTGGTGAGGCCATTGCCCTAGGTGGAGGGAAACAGATGCCCCTCCTGCCTGGAAGCAAACCTTCTTCGTCCTCCCCTGCATGCAGCAAGGAGGAGCTTCGTCCAGCCAGGCATGGCACCATCTCCCGTGTGGGGGCAGCTGCTTCCTATGTTGGTTTTTACACTAAAGGTCAAGACCTGATACATATACTCTGTTTTTTTTTTATACACATCACAGGCACAACACGAACATGCGGTTCTGTTCAGTGCATCTCTTGCAGATAATGGATCCACATGACATGCACTACACTAAGAGATATCTGACAAGGTCGTAGTACATGGGTGTGTGGCAGGTGCATCACATCCTAATATGCTCGTCCTGTTACATTAAACACAACTCCTCCATCCCCCTCCAAAAACCTCCCTGACTTACACAACCAGAGACATCACAACTGAGTCCCCGCAAACAAGCACTACTCCTGCAATGCATGGCGCTCACACCACCTGGGCTATGCATAAATATACCACTGTAAAAGGTTGATGGCCTCCACAAAAAAAAAAAAAAATCAGAAGTAGAACAATTCATTCACGACCACAACTCACACAGAGCCCTCTTACAAGAAACACACGTAACACATATAACAACAGACTCCAGTAATCATACAATGCTCACACATCCACGCAGACAGAACTGACAGCCATGGAGGAGGCGCTTAAGTGACTAGTGTTACCTCATCCGTGATGGTGCAACTTATTTGGTGAGGGTCTATGGCTTCATGGGGCAGAATATGTGGCTGATGATGTTTCTGTTACCCTTAGTAACGTCAAACGCCTAACCGTGCCAGCATGCAGACTCTTATCTCCAGCCTGATTTCTCTCCCTACACTTTCTATGGTGTAAGCAACTCCTCGTCATGTTAGATGACAAACATGTTCAGAGTCTGGCCCGTTATCTTGCATTTAATAATTCCTCTCATCATGTATCCAGCATCCACACTCTGCACTAAACACATTCAGAGTCTGGCCCCGAATCTCACATCTAATAACTCCTCTCACCATGTGTTCATTATTACCACCCTGCACCTTTATACCTTAATCAGCAGTAAATTTTATTCTCAATAATCAGTGATTTGAGCAAAACATCTTAATCCATGTAAATCATTTGTCTTAACTTTTTTTTATTTTTTATTTATTTTTTTTATGACTGACTCTGGGCAAAGGGTTCACAGCCTGCTCCCAAGGCCAAGTAGTCCTCCTACATACCATACACCTCTACAAATGCTTACTACTTATCAACAAACCATGCAGGGACACCACCTCTTCCCTTGAGTGGCCACCCTTAAACAAACACAGGCTACGGCGACACTGGCCAGCACCCGTTGGGCGATGTCAATATTGAGTATCTCCCGTTAGGGCAATGCCATACTATTGGCCATCGTCTCTTGGGGTGATGTCACACTATCAGTCGCTGCCTGTTGGGGCAACACCACATTATTGACCATTTGCTTTTGGGGCGACATCGTACTATTGGCCATCGCCTGTTGGGATGACATCACACTATTGGCCATCACCTACTGGGAGATGCCACATTATTGGCCATGGCCTGATGGGCAACACCACACCATTGGCCATCGCATGTCAGGACGATGCCACACTATTTACCACCACCTTTTGGGACGACGCCCATTGTTAGCCTTCATCTGTTGGGGCAATGCCACAGTGTTGGCCAGTGCCAGTTGGGGCAATGTCATATTGTTGGTTATTGCCTGTTGGGGCAATGCCACCTTGTTGGCCACCACCTGTTTTAGTAGTGCCACACAGTGTGTCTAATATGCCTTCCACTAAACACAACTTGGTCACCGACCACAGTACCACACTCTTTGCCATATTATCAAAGGCTTGCCTAACCAGCCCATCTCTCCCTGTCTTCACTTCCAGGACCCTACCCAAACACCATTGATTTTGTGGGTGATTCTCCTCTGCGACAATGGTCAAATCATTCAGCTAAAAGTTGCGGCGGACTCATAAGGCTCTTTTGCAGCATTGGAGTTGTGGAAGGTACTCCCTGACCCACCTATACCAGAATCTGTTGGCCAGGCATTGGACATGCACCCACCGAGCCCAATAAGCCTCTCTGAGGGTAGTACCCCCTGCTGGTAGAGTACCCTTCAGGCCCACTCTTAGAATGTCAGCAGGCATTAGGGCCTGCAGTTCACCAGGCCTATCAGGCATTGGTCTTTCATTCACAATCCTCCACCTCACAGAACAGTGTTTGCAGGCTTTCGTAGTCAAGGACTTGGGGGCCAATGACAACAGGTAGGACTTTCCTGACCATACGGATCTGGGACTCCCATGTGCACCCATTTGTGAGGCTGCTGGCGGATTGAATACCCACTCAATGCCCTCCCTATGCCGTGCAGCATTGATCCGAGCGTCCTTTCCACAGCTTCTAGCAGTTGCCTTTAGCCCCTTGTCAACCTTAACCTGATAGGAGGCATTCAGGTTGCCCTCTACAGCTAACAAACCTAGTTACTGCAATTAAGAAGGCATCTGAATCCAGGGAGGCTAGGACCTCCAAGTGAATAGCTCCAGTGACCTGGCAGGTGAAGATGCATCCCCAAAGTTTCACCTGCCTTCTGCCTAGCTTCACCTGAATGGATCGAAACAGTCTGTCCCGGTGGACATAAACGGAGCCTTCACAGTTAGGGTCCTATCTAGTGGTAAGTCAGCCATACATTGGGGAGTAGCTGACCAATTGTTCTTCTGACATGTGATGCAGCAGTCACTGATCTTGTCCAACAGCTGCCTGCAGGCGGGACATCCAGACTAGCTTGGGCCAGGTCTCTCCAGTTGGAAGGTTGTTTCCATTCCAGTAAGCAGTCTTACTGCTGTGTTACTCCCATAAGTTAGTCTTGGCTTCTTCTGTACCATCTGCATATCGTCCAGAACTATAGCATTTTCTTCATGATATTCTTCCAGCTACTTCACTAGTTCCATCCTTTTGCTTGATTACTTCTGGTACTTCCATGCAGCATATGTGCATCGTTCTTTCCACCTGGAAGGAAATTTCGTGGCTATCATGCAGAAACTGTCTGGTTTCCAGCTCTTCCATAAGATCTGTTTGCTCAAGGTGGTTCACCAAGGCCCACACCTGTTGTGCTAGGCATTCACTTCCCTCATTGTCACTGACACTCACAAGTGGAGAATGCTGGAGTGTCATTACCATGTGATCGGTTTATGTATAATTATCTCCAAATCTCACCTGCAGAATATTCAGCACCTTGTGTTGAACTTATGGAGGGTCTAAGTAATCGCAACCCAGCAATACTGCCTGCAGCTCCTCATTCACACATGCACCCATTAGCATTGGGTATCCATGGGCGTCAAACATGATTTCATGTTTCACGTATTGCCAAAAGCAATGCAAGAAATGCCAGAATTCTGCCCTAGTCTTCCCATGAAATTTCGGCAGTGCTGCTTGCAGCATTTGGAGCGTCGCTATAAGCTCCTTTCCATCAGACACTTGAGCATTCTCCCCTTCCAGAACTTTCTTGGTCTCGGCCCCTTTGTTTGCACCTGGGTCAAGTGGTGGGGCACTGATGGCCTGACTACTTTTATCGCTGCATACAAGTTGGGGCTAAAATTCGCCCCATCCTCCAGTTTTTTAGTTTCTGTTGTTCTTTGCATGGGAGGTTGGTCAGTGGTTCGTTTTCTTAGATTCTCTCTTAGCTCAATGGCAAGTGTTCTGAACTTCCATATGGCACCCGTCGCAATCGTTTTAAATGCGTCAAATTCACTGGAAGTTCAGGAGCCACAGCTGCATGTGTTGCCAAGGTGTGGTGTGATTCTTGCCATTCGCCAGAGGAGTTGCTGTCCTCTCCCAGTAACATCAGTTCTTTACCTGTATTTGCATTCTCAGAAACTGCTTCGTCAGTGTCAGCTATCAGTGTTGACTTATCTGCGGAGCCAGACTCATCAGTCTGAATTTCCTGCCACATTTCATCCATGATTTACCTTCTTTCATAGTCTCTCCATACTCAGAAGGCAATGTGGGTAATTTTACCCTCTTATTTTACTGTATTGCAAAAGGCCTGTGTACCAGTGCATTTGCCTGAACACTGCATACATGTACAATAGGTCCTCTCACTGCATATTGTATAGCCTTCGCGGGGTGTTTTACTTGCGCTTATTCACTGTGGTGTCGTTTGTGACCGTGACATATACCAACACTCTTGTCAACTTAATGGTCAGTAGATACAGTGCGGTTGGTGACCTAGATGAACACAACGAATAAGGAATGGACTGTATTACATTAGCCTTGCCTACCAGTTACACATATGTGACAGTAGTGCATGTGAGTTTTGCATACTCCTTCCATAGCATACCTAGATAACTCGTCAGACTCAACCTCTGGACACTCTGACACTCACTTACACTACTTACCATTGTAACAGTGCACTCTTACAAGATAGCTGTTATTTAACTGAATAATGAAAAATTTGTATGCATCTCACTCCGGTGCTGGTTAGTATCTCCACACCTGATTAATTAAGTGGGTGATTGACACGATTTTTTTTTCTTCAAGCCTTACCACATCATATTTCACTTAATGTCTGAGGAAACTTAATAGTAAACTGCATGTAGAACTCTCTTCACCCAAAAATAAAGCTGTAGGCAGAATTTAATGCTGACGATTATCTTTAATGCTGACAATTGCCTTTTACACATTATTATATGTGCTAACAACTCATGTACACAAACATAACGCTGTTGGGTTCTGCCCAAGAGATTAGGTGTACTAAACCGACTGCATGCCTTCTTTACCCCTGCACAGTTGTTGACTTTATACATGGATTTTATTCGCCCCTGCTTAGAGTACAATTCTCATGTGTGGGGAGGTTTCCCACATACAACTCTTCTTAACAATGTGAAGTCAAAGGCTTTTCGTTTCATTAAGTCTCCTCCTATTGCTGGGTCCCTTCAACCTCTATCTCTTTGTCACGCTGTTGCATATTTATCTCTTTTCTGTTGCTACTTCAATGGTCACTGCACCTCAAAACTGTCTGCTTGCATCTCCCCATCACTACGACGGGCGCATAACACCCGACTAGCAACAAACTGCCATCCTTTTTGTGTCCAGCTCTCTAATGAAAGAGTTAACCGTTACTCCCAGTCCTTCATATGTGCAAACATGTCAACTCTGGAACTGTCTTCCTCTGACTGTATATCCTACTGCCTATGATCTCTAGTCTTTCAGACGCAGTGTGTCCAGGCATGTTGAAGTAAACGGATCTTGAATTTGGCTCCCTGTTATCTTGTTTTTGTTTTGTTTTCTTTTTTTTTAGAGAAAAAATTTGCCGGCTCCTGGTATTGGTTTCTTCTTCCTTGCATCATATATCTATCTGTCTATTGATCTATATATCTATCTACCTATTTATCTATATCAATATCTATATCTATATCTATTTATCTATCTATCTATACACACACAAGGTATATAGATAGATAGATAGATAGATATGTTTCTATACATATGTTACATAAGTATACATATTCATATACATATCTATCTATCTATCTCTCCATTTCTTTTTTCTCAGAAATCTCCATTCTAGGTTACACTGTTAACCACCACCTTGGCTCTCCTCACCTTTCACTGATCAACCTGGTGAATAAGTCTATATCTTTTCTGTCCTTAATGACCTAGAGCAGCTTGTACAGCCCCCTACCCGTGTTCCTGATTGCCCCGGAGAGAGTTCCACCATAGTTGACCTCTTACTTACAGCTAATCCTTCTGCTTACGCTGTTAATCTTTCCTCTCTGTTGGGCTCCTCTGATCACAACCTTATCACCTTAACATGTCCAATCGCACCATTAAGGATTGTGGACACTCCCAACAAACGGGGGTTGCGGCATTTTGGAGCTGCTGATTGGGTAGGCCCTCAGACAGTACTCTTTGATTTTCCCTGGAATGATTATTATTTTCATGGCCATGAGCCACCTGAGTGTGCTTTTCGCATTACAGAGGTTATCCTCTCGAGCATGGAAGCTTACATTCCTTGCTCATGCAAAAAAAAAAAAAAAAAAAGGTTTAATCACGCTTGTTCTAATGCTGTCCCTAGCAAGGAGAGGGCCTACAAAAGGTACCGGAGCCAACCCACTCCTGAATCTCACCCCTTTTATGTTTCTGCCCGGAAACGTGCAAAGTCTGTTCTTCGCCCTGCTAAAAATGATTTCATTCGTACTAAACGCTCTGAACTCTCCAACTCGAGTTTTCTCGCTCCTTCTGGCGCCTTGCCAAAAATCTTTGTATTAAGTTTACCTCATCATCCTTTCCTCCTCTTTTCCACTGTAATGGTTCTATAGCTATGTTGTCTACTGATAAAGCAGAACTCTTTGCTCAGTCTTTCTCATCCAATTCCATGTTAGATAATTCCGATGCTGTTCCTCCATCACTTCCCCCCTCTGACTTCCTCCTGGCTGACATTAACATTTCTTCAATTCATATATTTTCTGCCATCACTGACCTCAATACAAGCAAGGCATATGGAGCTGATGGGGTCCCTCCTGTTGTCCCCAAGAACTGTGCTTCTGTGCTTACACCCTGCCTTGATAGGCTCTTTCACCTTTGTCTATCAACTTGTACCTTTCCTTCTTGCTGAAAGTTTGCTCTCATTCAACCTGTCCCAAAGAAGAGTGACCATTCCCAGACCTCTAACTATCGCCCAATTGCTTTAACATCCTGTATTTCACAAGTTTGCAAGTCTATTCTTAACAAAAACAAATTTAAATATCTTTCTTATCACAGCCTTCTTTCTGATCACCAGTGTGGGTTCCGCCAGGAACTCTCCACTGGCGATCTTCCCACCTACCTTTCAGACTCCTGGTCATCCTCCTTCCAGGACTTTGGCAAAAGCTTTGCCATTGCACTTAACGGCTCAGAGGCTTTCGATCGAGTCTGGCATAAATCTATAATTTCCAAATTGACCTCCTAAGGTTTTTATTATCCAAATTGCGCTCCTAAGGTTTTTATTATTCCATCTGTGCCTTCATCTCTAGCTTTCTTTCTGGTTGATGTATAGCTGCTGTTGTAGACGGCCACCGTTCTTTTCCTAGAGCTATCAATAGTTCTGTTCCTCAGGGCTCTGTCCTATCACCAACTCTCTTCCCTTTATTCATCAGTGACCTAAGCTGTGCATCTAACCCTATCCACTTATATGCTTATGACTCCACCCTTCACCTTTTCATTTGTTTCCTGCAGTGTCCATCTCAGCAGTTACTTTACAAAGGATGAGGCTATGACACACCTAATTTCTGACTTGGCTCATATTTTTTAATGCATCAAACACTCATTTTTCACATCTATTAACCCAATAACATATTTAACAGGAGTACCCACTAATTTGTTATAATATTCAGCTTAATCCTGCACCATCTTCTACATACTTAGGGTTTCATTCCCTCGAGATTTATCTTGGAAAGAACATCTTACCTCTCTTATAAAATCTGCTTCTAAGAGATTAGGTGAGCTAAGCTGACTCCGTACCTTCTTTACCCCTGCACAACTGCTGACCTTGTACATGGATTTTATTCACCCCTGTTCAGAGTACAACTCTCATGTGTGGGGAGGTTTCCCACATACAGCTCTTCTCAACAAGTTGGAGTCAAAGGCTTTTCATCTCATGAACTCTCCTCTTCTTACTGCCTCCTTTCAACCTCCGTCTGTTCACCGCATTGTTGCATCCTCCTTATGTCTTTTATATCGCTACATCAATGGTAACTGCTCCTCTGAACTGTCTGCTTGCATCCGGTCACCACTACGGCGGGCGCATGCCACCCGTCTAGCAGCAAACTCTCATCCCTTTTCTGTCCAACTCTCTAATGCAAGAGTTGACCGTTACTCCCAGTCCTTCATATATGCAACTGGTCAACTCTGGAACTGTCCTCCTCTGTCTGTATTTCCTACTGCCAGTGATCTCCAGTCTTTCAAACGCTGTGTCCAGGCATCTCGAAATGTACGGATCTTGAATTTGGCTCTCTGTTATCTTGTTTTTTTGTTTTTTCTTGGAGTGAAAAATATGTTGGAAACTGGCGTTCGGTTCTTTCTTCCCTGCGGAAAGTTTATATATATATATATATATATATATATATATATATATATATATATATATATATATATATATATATATGTGTATATATATATATATATATATATATATATATATATATATATATATATATATATATGTATAATACAGAAAGGCCTACCAGCTTCTGTTCCCTTGACTCTCCATGTAACAGACTGTTAAATAGACTATATTTTATCATAAAAGAAGGAAAAATCTCTTTATTTCTAGACACACAGTTCTGTTTCCTACTAGTGATGAGTAATGTATTTTCTACTATGTATTATAATGATAACACGATCACTTTTAGCAAATCAATTCACGTTGACACCAGAGATCAGCAACTTAGGAAATGAGCTATATTTCTTATTTGGAGGGGGGGGGGGATTTCGGTCATTATATTGGAGAATTAACCTTAGCGTCACTACTTTCCTCATGGGTTGGGGGAGACCGAAAATCCTTGGGAAAAGTAAAATCACACCACACAGTGTATCCAGATCATTAACCAGTTACATGAACTACGTTGTAGGAACATCAAAAGTGCTTACTACTATGGCACTGTAATGAACTGTTCAAGTTGCCACTGCTCTAGGAAGTAAGATACATCACAGACTACGTATCACGATCCGCGCAACTTTGTTCTTTACGGTGACATGCACTGGGTGACTCCAGAATATCAAACATGCAGGAAGTCTTCCCAGTATAGAAATCTTCAAATTTACCCTTCGCTGTCTCCCTCCTTACCCTCCAGTCACCTTTCCCTTGCCTGCTCTCCGCCTTCTTGTTCTGTTTGTCCCCTGCCTCTTTCCCTTGCCTATCCTCTGCTTCCTTCCCTCCCTTCCAGTCTGCCTTTTTCATTCCTCTTGTCCTTCATGAAATCTGTTTCTTCCATTCTTTCTTCCCTCCTTCCAGCTTCTTTTCCTCTGCTTCTTATCATCTTAATGCTCTCTCTCTCTCTCTCTCTCTCTCTCTCTCTCTCTCTCTCTCTCTCTCTCTCTCTCCATGTCATACTACTTGCCCCTCTCTTGCCCTCATTTGCCTCTCTACATTTACCTTTCCTTTCTCCCTGCCTGTTATTCCTCCTCTCCTTTCGTTGCCACCCCTCTTGCTGCTGTTCCATCTTTTCCCATTTATTCTCGTGTCTCTCCACTTTCTCACGATGCATATGCTCCAGTCTTTTGCTACAGTCTTCCCTCCTTCCTTCCTCGTCTCCCTCAGTCTGGCCTTGCCGTCTGCCTCTTGTTATTTTCCCTCACGTTCCTTCATTTTCTACTCCCCTCGGCTAATTTCTTTCCTGACACGCTTACAGATTCCATGTCTTTTCATACTTCCATTTTTTTTTTTTTTTAATATTTTCCGCTGTACATTCATCGTTTTCTGCCACATTCTTTCTCCTTCTCTACCTACGTTTTATTCTTCCCATATCCCATGTCGTTCCCTGTCTTCTCTTTTCACTCCGTTCTTTGCAAAATGTTTTTTATTTCTCTCTCTCCTTATTACTAATTTCCGTCACATTTCGTCTTTTCTTCCCTGTTTTCTTTCCACATATCGTTCCTCTTTCCCTTCTTCATGCATTTACCTCCCAGTTTGTTGCAAATTTCTGTTTCTCTCCCTTCGTTTCTCATTTCCTTTACATTGCTGTTCATATTCCCTGTGTTCATTCCTTATCATTTCATCACCCTTGTCTCTTATACATTTCTCATTTTCTTCATAACAGTTATTCATTTTTTTCATGTCGCATCCCCTTCTTCTTTCCTTTCCTTTACCTTCCCAACCATTATTCTTTTTTACCTTCTCTTTCCCTTTTTTGGTTCTTGCTTTCCTTAGCATTCTAGTTCTTTTTCCCTGCTTTTATTATACATTTTTCTTCATAATGCAATACGCGATACTTTTTTCAGTCATCACTTTCATTTGCATTCCATTGAAATCCCTACCATAAATCTATCGTATCTGTGTATCCGGTGATTTTCCTTCCAATTACGACATTCTCTCTCTCTCTCTCTCTTTCTCTCAACTAATAACGTAATTAGGAACAGCCAGTATGGCTTTAGAATGCGATCATGCGTGACAAATTTAATTGAGTTATGATACAGTTTTTAAAATGAATGACTGTACCAAGTCTCTTGATATAATCTACCTAGATTTCCAGAAAGCCTTTGACAAAGTGCCGCACAATAAATTAACGACAAAAGTAAGATCACAATGAAACTGACGGAAATATTCATAGGTGGATAGGCTGCTGGTTGAGTGAGAGAAAGCAACGAGTCGTTATAAATGGGGTGGACTCAGACTAGGCTCCTGAGACCAGTGTTGTTCCTCAGGGATCGGTGTTGGGACCAGTTCTATTTAGTATGTATATTAACGATATCAATGTTGGCCTTAAATAACTTCAGTTCTAAAGTTGCGGACGATAAAAAAATCCGCAACACTATATTAAGAGAAGAAGACAAAATTAGCATTCAAAATGACCTTAACAAAGTCAACTGGTCAGAAAAATGGCAAATGCCCTTCAGTGTAAGTAATGTCAGGTACTGCAACATGGGAAGAAAAACGAAAGGTGTGATTGCGAAATGAAGGGCCAAATCATTAGCAAGTCCTCACTAGCTAGGGATCTAGGCATACTAATTTCAGACTACCTAAAATGTTCAAAACAATGTATCTCTGCCGCCAATAAAGCCAACAGGGCCCTAGGTTTCATCAAAAGACATTTTACATATAAAAACAGAGATATTGTAATCCCCCTATAGAAAAGCATAGTCAGACCACAGAGTCTGCAGTGCAGTTTTGGACGCCTAACCTAGTCAAAGATACAGAAATACTCGAAGCTGTCCAGCGTAGAGCTACCAAGTTAATCCCGTCCCTGAGGAATAAACCATATCTCGAGAGGCTCAGGGAATTAAACTTATTCTCTCTTAGAAAACGGAGACTCAAGGGACAGCTAATTGAATGTATTAAGATTCTGAAAGGCTTCAGTAATATTGATTCAAGCAAGCTATTCACAGTAATCGCAGAAACTGTAACTCGAGGAAATGGTATGAAGTTGCAAGCAAGGAGGGCTAATCTTGATATAACCAAAAACTTCTTCACTTACTCCGTTGTAAGTGAATGGAATAAACTCCCTGGGAATGTGTTTGAGAGCGGAACCATAAATATCTTTAAAAAGAGACTGTATATGTATATCGACGCGATTGGTATCGTTTATAGTCTGACAGATCGAAACGTAGGGTTTTGGTGGAGTCACCCCCTCCCTGCACTGTTGCCACGTTTCCGAGCTGACCTCTCCATCAGCGATGACCTTGACACTGTTTCCCTCTTGTGATCTCCGTTTTTCTAATACCCCCTATACCCCTGCCACCAACACCCCCTATACCCCTACCCCCAACAACACCCCCATCAACAACACCCGCTATACCTCCACCACCAACACCTCCTATAAATATAGACCCCCACCAACAACACCAGTATAATAAATAACCCTTGATAAATGCAAAACTTTTATTGAACATACATTCTACCCTATTGCTAAAACTCCGTAATCTTACAATCCCATCTGTCTTAATCCTTCACTGCCTTCGTTCCTAAATCCCTTAATTGATCTATTTTTAACCTAAGTGTCCCCACACCTTTTAAACCATTTACCTCTCTGTCACTATTCTCCACCATATGTATCAACTTGTATTATATTGTGTATAGAACTTTCATACTGTATGCTGTACTACTGTATAATGTATAAGAATACCCACTGTTTAGTGGAAATAAAGTTTTATTATTATTATTATTATTATTATTATTTCTCTCTCTCTCTCTCTCTCTCTCTCTCTCTCTCTCTCTCTCTCTCTCTCTCTCTCTCTCTCTCTCTCGCTAGATTTTGTTATGTGTCATCCATGGTTTTTTACTTCCATTTTTATGTATGGATTATAATTTTGACTTTATTTCCGCACCACCCTTGAGGTAAAAGTCACGGCGCGTTTTTTTATAGAGGTTTCCCCAATAGGCCTAAATCCTGTAGGGGTTGGTGACCTCCCACAGCGTACACACAAACACGTGTCGCGTGAGTGCTGCCACCCCAGAGCTGTTTGATATATTTATTTTAATTATGAAAGGATCGCCTCTTCCCACTTTTATCCCTTCAAATTTTCTTGCAATTATACTTGCTAAATTAATTAGCAATGTTAGAAGTGTTGGGGAAGTAAATAATAATTAGAATATTTTTAGAGCAACACTGCCAAATTTTTATGCCACGTTTCTCTATTATCGTATAATATAGTATGCAGAATAGTTTTATTCTTCCTTGATACATGTCAGCACTTTCATTACAGTTATATTAGTATGAGTTATGTTTATGTATCATTCCTACTACACAAACCACAGGCGTTATACATCGTAGGGTTAGGAAACATGGCAATAGTGTAGGGAGGGGGTGACTCCACCCAAACCCTATGTTACGAGGAGGAACACTATAGTTAGAACAGAGCAATTACTGCATAATAGCTTCTACATTTATCTATTTATTAAACACAGTACACCTAAACTAGTAATCGACGTAGACAATATTTCAGGGCAAATGTAATAGATAATCATTCTCTTCATCTGTTTTATATGAAAAAAAAATCAGTAAAAAAAAAGTGCATGCATTAAGTATGTGGCTGTATGCCTAAATTCTCCATTTCCATATTATTCTACTTTCTGCCGATCCTATAAAATTCCTTCAGGTTTTTCACTCCTGCAAGGTACTATTTCCTCTCTTGTTTCCTGTACGGCAAATGCCGGAGAGTCTGGAGGGTGGAGGAGAAAGCCTTCTGCTGTCCTATCCTTTTCTCCTGCTCCTATAATTATAGCACTGTATTAGTATTAAGGCCTGACCGCCTCGTAGGGACCGTAAGGTCTGTTTGGTCTGTGTATCTATGTAACTCTATGTCCCCTTTTCACGTAGCATTACTTTGCTTTCCTTTTTGACTTCCAGTAAGCAGTTAGATGGTCCCATTCTCTCTCTCTCTCTCTCTCTCTCTCTCAAACAACTGCACTTCCCGAAGCACGTCAACTTCAAACAACTACCTCTTTTCCACTCCCCTATGCTCCCTCTCTCTCTCTTCTTCTTTCCCTTCCCTACCTCATTTCGTTCTCTTTCTCCCTCCTTTATATACTTACCTTCCTCTCTTCCCCAGCTCATTTTCTCCTTTACTTCATTCCCAACATCGCCCACTCCATGCCTTATTTTTTCCCATGTTATTTCCCTTTCATTCATCACTTTCTTTCTTAACTCACTTCTTTCAGTTTACTGTACATTTCACCTTACATCCTTTCTCTCTGCCCCTTTCTTTTTTTTTCCTCACTCTTTCCCTCTCTCGCTTTCTCTACATCCATCACCCCCTTCCTTCATTCTCTTGTTCCTCTTCCCCTCTCCTTCATCTCTCCCTTCTGCCTCTCCTTCTTTCATTCCTTCCCCTTCATCCTCTTCCACCCGAGTCCCGCTCTCCGTGCTCATTCCTCTCCTCTCTTACTCTATCATTTCTCTTGTTCAATTCACTCTCTCTCTCTCTCTCTCTCTCTCTCTCTCTCTCTCTCTCTCTCTCCTGTAACTTTCTACCGCGAAGAAGAGGAAAATAGTAAAAGAAAGGGAAACAGAAGGGGTGTGAATATGGGTAATAATGAATAAACGCAGAGAGAGAGAGACAGACAGACAGACAGACAGACAGACAGAGAAATGAGGGTAGCGATTGGTTCATTAAATATGCAAGGATTGTTAGCGAGAAGTGAAGGGAGACTGAGAGGGAGGAGAGGAAGGCTGGGAGGGAGGGACGAAGGGGGAAAGATAGTGGAGTTTGTGAGGAGAGTGAACAAGAAGGAAGAACTGGGAATAGCGAGAGAGAGAGAGAGAGAGAGAGAGAGAGAGAGAGAGAGAGAGAAGATGTAAGAACCTAACAACAGGAACAACGGAACTGACAACAACATCAACAGAATCATCATCAACAGTGATTGACGACTGATCGTCCTCGAATCAAGTTATTTTATTCTTTCCAGACCCTCAACCGTTCCACCAGGTTTAGGCAGATCGAATCAGAACTGTTTGAGAAATACTGCTGAATATAATCCCTTCTGTGTCCTTTATATCTGATGGGTTGTTTTCAGAAGCTAATTAATTAATATTTGCCTTACAATAAACTATTTAACATCATTGCTTTAAATTGCATTAATAAAAATTCATCTTACCAGTGTGACCCTAACTTTTGACCTATTGTTCCTAAAAAACAATAGTCTCACCCCTTAGCTAACCCACAACCCTTTCATCAAATTTACTTTAAGTTAGACCAGAACTATTATAGATACTTCGTTCATACATTTATCAATAAAACAATCGATGGATCAATCAGTCGATCACTCAGTCGACTGGCCAGGCAGCTGATTGGTTTATTTGGTCGATCAATCCCTCAAGCAACTGAACAATTAACTGATCGATCAACTGAATAATGAATCTATTGATCGATCAATGAATCGATCTGGAAATCGATTGTTTAATCGGTCAATCGATTGATCGATCAACTGACCAGTCCTGATCGAGCAAGTAGCCTAATCAGTTAAACAGTTATCAATGAACCAAGTATAGAATCAAGTTGTGGAAAATATATCTGAGTGGATTTTTTTGACGTTTCATAATCCAGTATGGCAGCAAAAAAGTTATATTGATTCAGATCCCATGATCAACTTTTTTCTACATTGTCTGGCCATACGAGCATGCTTTGCAGTTCTGGAGAAGATTTTCGAAGCATGCTTTTAAGTTTATAAACCAGCCGCTATGGTGGCTGCATGGCACTACAAAGTTTAATCATCTTTTCGAATTTATTTCAATGTTGCAGTCCCGTCACAGGTCCAAAATATCAAAGTTCTGTACGCAGACATCCTAGAAAAGAGGTTATTTGAGCGATTTTCTTGTGGGATTTTTGAAAAAATAATCTTGTGGTCAAACTGGTATACAGATACTAACTCTATGAGTATTTTTTATTTACCAGTCTAGAGCCCAGAACTCAGCAGTTCTGGAGATTTAAAAAAAAATGTATATAATCCAGTATGGCGGCCAAATAACAATACGGATTTTAGTCATAATAAAGACAATTTGTTCACTGTGGCAGTCCTACCATATGTGCATCATCTCACTGTTTTGCAGTCAGAATTTCGTTTTCTTTTTTTGTTAATATATTGAAAATACAGTAGGATGGCCAGACATTCCTATGTATTTAATCCCATGGACAACTTTTCTTCACAATATACTGTATCCTCGGCCATCTGTACAAAATGTCAAAGCTCAGAGTTTGGCGGCTTGAAGAACATTATTAAACAATTTTTGTGAAAAATTTTATAATCCTGTATGGCGGCCAAAGGGCTTCATGGATTTTATTCACATTAGTAAATTAAGTTCACTTTGGTAGCCTGGTCATATGTGCAAGGTCTAAATGTTTTGGATTCAGCGATCTTGGAGAATTCTTTTTATATTATTAAAATTCATTGTAGTGGCAAAACGTGGCAGTCATTTTCGACTTTTCTTAATGCAAAGACATGTGGGTCATAGCGACATGTAATCTCACCTAGTTTAGATTGTCATATAAGCGATTTAAAAGGTAAATGTTTTTCACTGAGTGTCCAGAGGAAGAAGAATCCTAACAGATACAATTGAGGTTCCTGACCAGGAGGGTTACACCATAATAATAATAATAATAATAATAATAAAAAAAATAATAATAATAATAATAATAATAATAATAATAAATGTACATGGTATACAGGGAATGGGGATCTTGTTGAAAGGTGCCTGATTGATTATGTGCTCGTAGAGGGGCTGATGCTGGGAATGGTTGCTGATACGAGGGCCGTGAGAGGACGATGTGGAGGTCTGTCAGGTCATATGATTGTGGTATGCAGGAAACATGACACTCGCACAGGTAAAAAACGCCGTGACGCGACTGAAAAATGGGAAAGCAACTGGGGTTGATGAGGTGTATGCAGAGATGACTAAGTGTACTGGATAGAACAGAATGAAATTCTCGTTGGAGATACGTAAGAAGGTATGTTTGAGTGAAACTATGCCAGCAGAGTGATTAATTAATTACCCACTAAACCACCAGGTGCCATGAAATGAGTAGGAAGTAAGGATAGATAATGCCCAATAAAGATCAAAGGCAGTAAGTCGAAAATGAGTTTACTTTTCCCGGTTTGGCCAGATTTACATAAAGCCTTGTAGAAAAGTATAGGGTAAGGAAACAGGAACTGGTTACCTCGCCTGGACAGAGTCTGAGATATTGTTTTTGGTTGAGTTTGTTTGTTATCAACATTACGGAAAAGTAGCTGAATGAAATTATATGAAACTTTCAGGATATGTGGGCACTGGTCTCCAAAGAAAGCGATTATATTTTGGAGGTAACCAAATGAACCTGCAAGTCAAAATCAAGGTCAAAAATTTTCAGAGGGCTATAACTTGAAAACGGTTGAAGAAGGAGATACCGTATTTACTATTAGGAACATACAGGAACTAGAAATATGAGCTTTCATTTGGCACAAAGACCTTTGACCTTGAATTACCTTGAAAAGTCAAACTCAGGGTCACGGATATTCAGGGGGCTATAACTGGAAACTGGTTGAAGATAGATATTTACTATTACCAACATATGGGAAATCCCATATGGGTTTTACTGTGGTACCTTAACCTTTGACTATAAGTGCCCTTGAAAGGTCAAACTCAAGGTCATGCATATTCAGGGGATATTAACTCGAAACTCGTTGACGATAGAGATATTTACTATCACCAAGATATAGGAAATCTCATATGGGCTTTCATTTGGCAACATGACCTTTAATTTTGAGTGATCTTGAAAGGTCAAACACAAGATCACGGATTTTCAGAGGGCATAACTTGAAAACATTTGTGCCATTACCTTAGATTTTAATTGTGCACTGATGCTAAATGGCAGAAAGAGTCAGTATTAAATAGCAATAAAATAACTGCTGTTGGGCGAGGTTTGTTATGCATGGCACCACTTGTTCAGTTCTGAAAATGATCAGTCAAAATTTAATGTACAGTAATTGAACTCACTCAAACTTATGACCCTTTAATTTGAAGACGCTTCATTCAACTAGGATTACACTTGGTGGGAAAATTTAGAGTCAGCCAAAGATTAAATTATTAATTTTGATAAAAGTCAAGGTCACAGGACAACGTCAGTTTAAATACTTTTGATCCAATTTGAACAAGGCCTTGTAAAAAGGATGGTGATCATGCAAGGAATAAGTATTTCAATGTTGAAAACACTCAAAGATGAACGTCACAGTTCTAGATCGAATTTTCGGTCAGTGCCTGATTGTGAGACATGAGTGTGCCACCCTGCATATTAAATAATCTCCTGGCTTACAGGAAATCAACTGATTTGTCACTCAGTGCAGATTAACCCTGGAGTAGCCCTACATTGAGTGACTGGATAAGTAACCCAATCTACCTCTCTCTCTCTCTCTCTCTCTCCCTCTCTTTCTGTATATATATATATATATATATATATATATATATATATATATATATATATATATATATATATATATATATATATATATATATATATGGAGCCCTTGTGGTACAGTGGTAAAGTGTGCATTTTCATACACTGAAAAACAAGGGTTCGTGCCCCGCCAGGGTAATAAACTTTGGGAGCGCTCTTCAGGCCACACACTGCATTGGCGGACACAAGGGGTGCTGTGGTTGAACCAGTGCCACATACTATAAAGTATGCTTGCACCCAGTCCGCTTGAGCAGGCCGATTATACTTGGTTCACAGACTACACACACATCCAAAGCCACTCCAATATTACAATTACACTTACAAGTGCTTTTCATTCTACATACAATCTCTACTAGACAGCCTTAGCCACTTGCTAGAGATACATTGGCTATATCGTCCCTGCTTCGGTAGGGATAGGCCGGTCCTGCAGTGGACACTCAAAAGGCTGATGAAATGAGATTATATATATATATATATATATATATATATATACACATGAGGTGCTACCCAAAAGTTCCAAATATATAATTATACATGAGGTGCTACCCAAAAGCTCCAGTAATTTGTGCAGTGAGCCAACCGTTTGCAGTTTTGCCTTTTGTCGCAAGGTCAACAGCACCTCTTGTTCATCAGTGTGACCCCGGCCGTGTCTGTGAGCGAACGTGTTGTTGAGCTACGCATCCTATTGTAACATGGTGTGTAGGTGGTTTTGTGGTTTTGCAAAGGTGGACCCCACAGAACAAAGAACCTGCATCAAGTTCTGCTTCAAGATCAACAAGACAGCTGCAGAAACTCGCCGGTTTGCTTCAGCAAGCCTTTGGTGACAATGCCATGTTCCAAATCAGAAATTTTTCTGGTGTAAGTGGTTCAAGTATGGGCAAACGTCCATTGAAGAGGATGACTGTTCTGGATGACGGTCAATGGCAAGAACACCAGAAAACGTTGGAAATGTTCATCAGGCTATCCCTTCAGATCATAGACGAACTATCCATGATGTCTGTGATATCTCTGGACTGTGGTACAGGAGCATGCAATGCATTTTGTTGAATGTGTTGGGCATGAGATGCATTGCTGCAAAATTTGTGCCAAGACTGCTGAGTGATGAGCAGATGGCACATCGCATTGCAGTTTGCAGGGAGCTCAATTATCAGGTCAGAGGTGATGCCACCTTCATCTCCAAGGTCATATCTGGTGATGAATCGTGGGTTTATGGTTATGACCCAGAGACAACAGTAGACACAGCAATGAAAGTCTCCCAATTCACCAAGGCCAAAAAAAGTGCGTCAAGTTCACAGCAATGTCAAGTTGATGTTGGTTGTTTTCTTCAATATCCAAGGGATTTTTCACAAGGAATTTGTCCCACCCAGTCAGTCTGTCAGCAGAAAGTATTACTGTGAAGTTTTGCAGCATCTGAGGGAGAACAACTGCCACAAATGTAAGGAACAGTGGAAGAACATGGACTGGGTCCTGCATGATGACAATGCCCCCACTCACACATCAGTTATCCGGCAGTTCCTGGCTTCCACTAACACAGTAGTCATTCCCCACCTACCCTATTCGCCTAACCTTGCCCCCTGCGACTTTTTCCTGTTTCCCAAGCTGAAATTACGACTGAAAGGATGTCGATTTGACTCGATTCAGGAGATCCAGACAAAATCACAGGAGCTGCTCAATACCATCACGCCTGAAGCCTTCCAGAGATGCATGAACTTGTGGAAAAAATGCTGGGACCACTGTATACATGCTGAGGGGGACTACTTCGAAGGCGACAGTAAGAGCTAGGAGGTAAGATAACTTCTTTTCCTACAATATTCAAATTACTGGAACTTTTGGGCAGCACCTTGTATATATATATATATATATATATATATATGTCTGGACATTGCTACACCTCACCCTGCCCCGGGGTGGGAAAGGAGGTCTGGATGATGATATTGATTACATATATATATATATATATATATATATATATATATATATATATGTAATCAATATCATCATCCAGACCTCCTTTCCCACCCCAGGGCAGGGTGAGGTGTAGCAATGTCCAGACAGCCAAAATTTGCCCAATCCAATGGTCCACATTTCCACTGACTCATCACGCAAGCCCCCGGAATCCTGGCTCCATCAGATACGCTAAAAACTTCACCACGTTTTGTAGCCTCACATAAATGTATTCGATGGAGTCAGTCTGGACGCTGCTATGTTAAAAATGGGTGCCAAATCCCTAATCATGCACTTCTCACAACATTCATCCAGCCAGCTCGATCTTTTGTCAGTTCCCCAGCCTCACCAACTTCCAAACCTCTCCTGCTCACACACTCATCCACCATATCTCTTCACTTTCTCCTTGGCCTACCTTGCCTCCTTCTTCCTTCAAATTCGCTCAGATATACCTTTTTCAGAAATCTATTGTTATCCATTCTCTCCACATGACCATACCATCTCAGTACACTCTCTTCAATTCTGGTGTCCACCGACTTCCTCACTCCACATCTTTCACAAATCACATTATTTCGTATGCTATCCACCCTCTGTACTCCACATACATTCCTCTGCAGTTCCATATCCACTGCTGTTACTCTTGACTTTTCATTTTCATGCCACATCATAGTCTCACACCCATATGTTAAAGTTGGCACTAACACTCCTTCATGTAAGCCTCGTGCAGCTGCAACACTCAAGCCTCTGTTTCTTATCAAGGCCTTCATTGCACCAGCTACTTTTCTTCCTTGTGTCACTCTACTTTCAACTTCTTTTGCACACTTTCCTCTCTTTTCTATCACTGTACCCAGGTATTTTCACTCCTTCATCAATGCCAGTCTCTCTCCATCCACTGTAACATCGCACTGGGAGTCGCCTTCTCTCTCAGTAATCATCACTTTACTCTTTTCTACATTTACTCTCCAGGCACGATGCTCACAGACGTCAGCAAAAGTCTGCACTAGCCTACCAAGTTCTTGTCCGCTATTTTCAAGCAATACTGCATCATCCGCATACAACAAATTTGAGATATTCCGTCCATCATCATTCATTACCAACGCCATCCCTCTCTCCATTACTGCTGTTTTTACTTCTCTCATCACCCCATCCATATATATATTGAACTACCATGGGGACATCACACAACCTTGTTGCACGCTCACACCGACTGTGAACCATTCACTTAGATGCCCATTAATCCTTCCACATGCTTCACTACCATCATCGAAACTCATGATGGCAAAGTAGCAGCTTACCATCTACACCGTACATGCCCAAAACTTTCCACAATCCTACTCTGTCCACTTTGTCGTATGCTTTTTCCAGATCCATGATTGCCATAAACACCTTATGGTCCTTCTCACAGGCCTTCTCTGCTATCTGTCTCACTGCAAATATTTGATCTACACATCCTCTACCACTGCTAAAGCCACCCTGTTCATCACTCACTAGGACTTCTGATATCTCTCGTAGTTTGTAATAATTCTTCCATATACCTTCCCTACCACACTCAGTAAACTTATGCCACGGTAATTCTTGTATTCACTTCTCTCAACTTTATTTTTGTACAGGGGTACAATCACAGCCTTTTTCCTCTCTGCTGGCACAGTTTCACTCATCCATGCCTTCTTCCATATCTTTAACGAGCACTTCATTCTACTCTTTCCACTACACTTAAGCTTCTCTGCATACACATCATCAACCCCGCTGCTTTTCCATTTTCAGCTGCTTCATAGCATTCTTCACCTGCGCGAGTGTCACTTCTCCTTGCACTGTATTTCTTCTCTGCACACCCCCAAAACCAGTCATGTTTACAGCCGCTCTGCTCTCTCTATTCCCGTTCATCAGGCTTTCAAAATATTTTTTCCATCTGGTCCTTACTTCATCCCCATGGGTTAATAAATCTACTACCTACATCCTTCACACCATCATAGATCCTTCCGCTTTCACTTCTACACTTCCGCACCTTTTTTCAGAGTAGTTTGCATTCGTTTTCTTCCTAGATCATCATTTACCTCCTTCTTTTTCCTCTTCACTGGTCTCTTTACGTGCTTCTTGTGGTCGATATAATCAGTTCTTATTTCAACTGCACCCCGGTCCTGTAACCACTTTAGCCACTTCTTCCTCTTTTGCTCCACCGCTCTCTTAACCTCATCATCCCATCATGCCACACCTTTCTTCTTTGTTGTTACTCTTGTCACACCACACATTGCTTTAGTATTCCTAACTAAGCAATCCCTATATGCATTCCACAGGCTGTCCAAATCCATTCTATTCCAATTCATTGATTCTAACTCCTCCTCCTCTTTGGTCTTGTAATCATCTGCTATTTCTTTGACCCTCAGCTTCTCAACTTTCAGTCTTTCTCTCTGACTGCTCATCTCTCTCCTTATCCACCTCACTCCTCTCAGCTTGATCTTGCATACCACAATCATATGATCTGACAGACCTCCTCATCGTCCTCTCACGGCCATAGTATCAGCAACCATTCCCATCATCAACCTCTCTACGAGCACGTAATCAATCAGGCTTCCTTCAACACGATTCCCGTTTCCTCTATACCATGTATATTCATGTGCATCTTTGTGTTCGAAATGCGAGTTACGGATGCACCGCCTCCTCTCCTGATACATATCCTTTGGTCACTTCCCATTATCATTTTCTCCTGGTACTCCATAACAAGCCATTATGTTATCCTCGGGACCAGTGCCTGCTTTTCCATTCATATCCCCCATTACAATCACTTTATAGCTCCTGGGCATTTCTCCCACTACTTCATCTAGATCATCCCAAAACCTGTCTTTCTCTCCCTCCTGGCCTCACACGGTGCATATGCTACGATCACCGCCAATTTCATCTTCCCAAATCTGAACTTGACAAACATACACCTCGAGCTGACACATTTGTAGGCTCTCATTCCACTCTGCCACACCTCGTTCATCAACAAAGCAACTCCTTCCTTGCATCTTCCTCGCCCATTCATTCCCAATCTTACACATTTCACACCCTCCCACTCCTCCATTTCACACTCTTTAATCTTCTTTTCACACAGTGGTATCACGGCCTATCTCTCACTCTTGAACACATTCACCACATCCTCCCTCTTGCTCTTCTCTTTCACACCTCCCACACTGCACATGGCCATGGAATCTGCCCATTTGGTTGGGGCCCTGGACAGGTATTAGGCCCTCCGAGGCTCTCTGAAATAACTGCCATGATTAAGTGATTTTGGATAGAGGGGTGCTGGGCGAGGCATGGTGCTGGGTGGGTACTAAGCTTACCGCCCTCTGCCTATCAGCTCATAGTCGCGAAGCTCATAGGTCCCTACCCGGGGGTTCCCTACTTTATGAAAACTTGAAAAATCCCAGTTCTGTCCAATATTCCGGACACCGGGCTCCAATGGGTTAAAGAGACTGATAGGTTTCCCAGTCATTAACCCATTGGATCCCAGGGGTGCTGGGCGAGGCATGGAGCTGCCCTCCGCCTATCGGCTCATAGTCGTGAAGCTCATAGGTCCCTACCCGGGGGTTCCCTACTTTATGAAGACTTGAAAAATCCCAGTTCTGTCCAATATTCCGGACACTGGGCTCCAATGATTATATATATATATATATATATATATATATATATATATATATATATATATATATATATTTATATATATATATATATATATATATATATATATATATATATATATATATATATATGTATATAAATATATGTGTGTATATTTATATGTGTATATATATATATATATATATATATATATATATATATATATATATATATATATATATATATATTTATATATATATATATATATATATATATATATATATATATATATATATATATATATATATATATATATATATATATGTGTGTATATTTATATGTGTATATATATATATATATATATATATATATATATATATATATATATATCTATATATATATATATATATATATTTATATATGTGTGTGTGTGTGTGTGGCAAATAGGAGAAGGCCTTGCTGATGTACAGGGTACTGTGGTACTGTCTTAGACGGCACATACCATGGGAATCTCTCTAGATATATTGGACACTACCATATATGCTGAATAAGGCACAAAAATCACATCTCACAGCAACTAGGTGGCAGATAGGTGAGATTGCTTGCCACAATCCTCCCAACCAAATATGAACTCTATTGTTAATGATTTCACTGGCGTTCCTGTTGGGTCATCATATACTAAAGGTCCTACCACACTGCATCCTGTATGTACAGGTAGGGTGCCACCGAAAGTGAGTTGGCACTGTCACGGGAAATAAGAGACCATGACATTAAAACAAACTGAAGTCCATTAAGATTTTACATACAATGTGAGAAGCCTAACAAAAGATTACAAACCTGATAACTTAATAATTGAATTGGAAAACATTATTCGAGATATTGTAGGTTTAAGTGGGATCCTTCCCCCCAAAAAAAAGTTAATTCAGTTCCATAACAGTAAACACTTATTCCATGATAAAGGAGGGCAAAATGAAAGAGTTAGTGCTATAGGATTTCTAATTTACAGAAATCGTGCACAGAACATTGGTGAATTCTGCAGTGTATCTGACAGAGTAGCATGGATTGTAATCAGGATGTGCAAAAGATTTACCATGACACTAATACAATTATATGCACCGACTTCCCAAAGCACAGATAAAGAAATGGAAACATTACATGCCGACTTATTCCAGATTATGGAAGAAGAAAAGACCAGATATACAATACTCATGGGAGACTTCATTACAAAACTTGGCAAACCGAAAAATAGAGAAACACACTGGAATATTGGGAGTAGGAGAAGAGAATGGCAGAGAAATGCAAAACAAAATAATCAACACATTCTTTCAAAAAAGAATTGGAAGAAAGTGCCTGGAGAAGTCCAAATGAAGAAACTCATAATGAAATAAACTTCACTGCAGCCAATAAAAATAACATAATCATAAATGTAATAGTCATCAACAAAGTAAATATAGGATGTGACCATAGAATGGTGGGTTGCATAGCCAGATTCAGTTTCCGAAGTGTAAGATTATTAAAAAAAAAGATGTGCCCAATAAAATTAAGCGAACACATACAGCCATGCAGTTACAAATACAAACAGATTTCAAGCTTAAGTTACGGTGATTGTGACACTGATGAGTTGAATGATAGACTAACAAGATTGTTATGAGCATCAGCAGAAGTAGTAGGGAAAATACAAATACAACCTCTCCTCTTTCACAAAAAAACAAATACAACCACAGCCAGCAAGTATTAAAAAAAGATCCTCAAGCTCATGAAAAGCAGAAAGTACAAACAAGGAAAGATGAAATAGAATGAATGGAATTAAATAAGCTTATAAACAAGAGACAGATAAAAGGAAAAAAGAAGAGAATCATGGATCAAATCAAGGAAACCATCGAATAAGTAAAACGTCTGAAGTGGATTCGGAGTACAATGAAACAAGGAAAGCAACAAATTATATCAGTGAAAGTTAAAAACGGTGAAGTCATTAATTGGACAGATAGGATGGTGAAGAGAGCTGAACAATTTTACAAAGAACTGTATGGATAAAAGACAACTGTACCAATAGATAACTTTTCAATTGGCACAAAAAGAAATACCTGGGGTAACACCAATTATATAAAAAAAATTCCTAAAAGTATGAAAAGAGAGAAGACTCAAGAAGATGGAACTATAGCAGATTTACTGTCGGATGCAGGAGGGAAAGAACAAAACGGGCTTGCCCACTTATTTACTCAGTGTATAAGAAATAAGAAAACTCTCAAAACATGGGATAATGCAACAGTTATTTTGCTTTACAAAAATGACGATTCTAAAGGTCTTAGTAACTATCGAACCATTAGCTTATTATCAGTTATTTACAAACTCTTCACTAAAGCCCTTATAAACAGAAAAACCACAAATCTGGAAGAAAACCAACCTCGTAAGCAAGCAGGATTCCAAGCAGATAATCGACTACTGATCAACACATAATTAAAGAGCTAACTGAAAAAAAAAATATTATAAACCACTGTGCTTAGGTTTTGCAGATTACAAAAAGGCTGTTGACTCAGCGGAGCACCGGACAATTATACATTCATTGCAGGAAGAAGGAGTATATGAGAACATTATAAAACTGCTCGAAAACATATGTAAAGAGAGGACTGCTATTGTACAGTTAAAATAAATACTCAGAAAAAAGTAAGATTGAGAACGGCGTCCATCAGGGAAATACAATTTCACCAAAATTATTTACAGCATACCTAGAAATTATTTTCAAAAAGCTAGGCTGGGAAAACAAAGGAGTAAAAATAGATGGCGAAAACCTAAACCATTTAAGCTTTGCAGATTACATTGTCCTAATCTCAGAAACATCAGAGACATTGCAAAAATTGTTAAATTACCTAAACAGAGAAAGTTTCAAAGCATGGCTAAAGATGAACCAGAGAAAAACTCATTTTTAATCAAATACACTAAAGAGAGTCACCAGAATTTGTAAAGAAATTCAGTTGAGGAGTACAATTACTTCTGGGGCAATTACTGAAAGTAACGGAACCCCACGATAGTGAAAAAATGAGAAACATTACAATTGGATGGAGCACTTTCGGTAAACGTGGGGACATCATGACAAGTAGCTTGCCATTATGTATGAGACGAGAAGTATATAATGAATGCACAATCCCAGCTATAGCACATGGTTGTGAGACCTGGAAACCGACAAAAGCAATGGAAAATCAAGTAATGGGTTCTCAACGTGCAATGGGAAGGTCAGTGTTTTGGAATATCTTTAAGAGACAGGGAAACATCATTTTGAGTGAGAGAGCAGACTAAAGTCAATGACTTAATAGATGTTATAAAAGAACGGAAATGGAGGTGAGCAGGTTATGTAACAAGAATAAAGGATAACCAATGGAGCAAGAAGCTGACTGACTGAACTCCAGGAGACTACTGATTATCTACACACAGTTAATCAGCTAATTAAGAAAACTACAGAATAACCACTGTGCTTATTTTTTTAAATACAGAAAGGTTTTCGACTCAGTGGAGCACATGGCAAATATAAATTCATTTCAAGAACAAGGAGTAAATGAGAACATTGTAAAACTGCTCGAAAACATATATAAAGAGGGACCTGCTACAGTTGATTACATTAAAACTCAGGAAAGATTACGTTGAGAAGGGCGTCCGTCAGGGAGATACTGTTTCACCAAAACTATTTACAGCATGCCTTGAAATCGTTTCATTTCATTTTTAAAGGGTCCAACATGCTTGCATGCATCGGCCTTGGTCACCTAATGGCGGCTCTCCATGCTGTACGATCCATTGCAGCCTTCCTGTTCAGTCCCTTAACCCTGAGGTCACACTTAATGACCTCGTCCCATGTCTTTCTCGGTCTACCCCTCATAACCCCACCCCCAATATTAACACTTCTCACCTTCCTCACCCAGTCATCATCCCCCATCCTCTCCACATGTCCAAACCATCTCAATCTACCTCTCCTCATTACAACACCAATACACTCCAGTCCCATCCTACCTCTCAACTCTTCCATCGTAATGTATTTCAGAAAGGTAGAGTGGGAAAGCAACGGAGTAAACATAGATGGAGAAAAGCTAAAGCAATTAAGATTTGCAGATAACATTGTCCTAATCTTAGAAATAGCAGAGACATTGAAAGAAATGAGAAATGACCTGAACAGAGAAAGTCTTAAACTAGGGCTAACGAAAACCAGAGGAAAACTAATGTTTAATCCAAATACGCCGAAGAGCATTATCAGTATAAGAGAAGAAATTCTAGAAGTCATGGAGTACAATTACTTGGGGCAATTACTAAAATTAACGAAACTCCATGATAGCAAAGTAAAAAGACACATTGCAATTGGATGACAAGCTTTCGATAAACAAAGAGACATCACGAAAAGTGGATTGCCAATATGTATGAAACGAAAAGTATAAAATGAATGTATAATTCCAGCTATGATGTACCGTTGTGAGACCTGGAGACTGAAAATAAATCAATGGAGAATCAACTAATCCGTTCTCAAAGGGATATGGAAAGGCCAATGTTGGGAATATCTTTAAGAGACAAGAAAGGATCAACTTCGGTGAGACAGGAGACTAAAGTCTAAGACATTATAGAAGTTATAAAAGAACAGAAATGGAGGTCGGCAGGTCATGTAGCAAGAATAAAGGATAACCGATGAAGCAAGAGGCTGACCGATTGGACATCAAGAGATATTAAGCGAAGCAGAAAAGGGCCAGACAGAAGATAGAGAGATGAAATAAAGAAGTTCACAGGGAAAACATGGCAGAGACTGGCTCAGTCAAGGAATTCATAGAGAAAGTTGTGGAAGGCCTTTGTTCAGCAGTGAACCTGTAATGGCTGATGATGATGATGATGATGACAATAATAATACTGTCTGTGTATATATATATATATATATAGATATATATATATATATATATATATATACATATATATATATATATATATATATATATATATATATATATATATATATACATACAGTATGGTACACACCACACTTCCTTTTCAAAATTCGAAAAGAAAAATGGCTACTAATAATCAAGCCTCGGAGTCACTGGGGGGGGGGAATCATAAATGCCCCCACCATCCGCCCCTCTCCCGGTGACGACTCAACGAGCAGCCTGGAACCACTGTCTGACTTACTTCTTCTTCATTTCGGCAACATTCCTGGCCTTTCCTCTAACTTTCCCTCTGTTGAGCACCACCTCTCCTCCTCGAAACCTCACCTTCTCTTCCTAATTGAGAGTCAGCTGTCTGAGGCAACTGACAGCAAACACTTTTCTGTTTCCTCCTACTTCCTCTATACTCATTTCAAAGCCAAAGGTGGCTGTTGTGTATATGTATGCAACGACTTATCTTGCTCTCGTGTTCCTGAAATCGATTCTTCGGAATTCTCTACTCTCTGGTTTTGGTTTTCCTGTCATTTTCTGACTAAATATATCTGCGCTGTTTACATATCTCCTAATTCAACTGACTGTCAAAATTTTTTTGACTCTCTTACTTCTTCGATGGAACACATTCTATCCATTTCTCCTTTCTCTGAAACTCCATTCTGAGAGATTTAAATGTTCACCACCACCTTTTCCTCTCCTTTCCTTTCACTGATCCATCTGGCGAGCAAGACTACATCTTTTCTATCCTTAATGACCTAGAGCAGCTTGTACAGCACCCTATCCATATCCCTGACTGCCTTGGAGAGTGCTCCAACATACTTGACCTCTTCCTTACAAATAATCCTTTTCCTTACACTGTTAATCGTTCCTTTCCGTTAGGCTCCTCCGATCACAACCTTATTACCTTAACCTGTCCTATCACTCCAGTACGGTCTGTGGACCCTCCAAAGAAACATCGATTGCGGCACTTTGGAGTTGTGGATTTGGCCCTCAGGCAGTACTTTTTTTTTTATTTTCCCTGAGTGGTTATTCCTTCTGTGGCCGGGAGCCATCTGAGTGTGCCTTGCTTATTGCACAGGTTATTCTCCCAGGCATGGAAGCATACATTCTCTTCTCATATCCTTTGACTAATGCAAGAAAGCCTTGGTTTAATCATGCTTGTTCTAATGCTGTCCACAACAAGGAGAGGGCCAATAAAAGGTACCAGAGCCAACCAACCCATGAATCACATTTTTTTATGTTTCTGCCTGGAATCGTGCCAAGTCTGTTCTTCGCTCTCCTAAAAATAATTTTATCCGTACTAATTGCTCTTAACTCTCCAACTCGAATTCTTCCTGCTCCTTCTGGCACCTTGTCAAAGACCTTTCTAACAACTTTACCTCATCATCCTTCCCTCCTCTTTTCTACTCTGATGGCTCTGTAGCTATTTCTTCTACTGATAAAGCAGATCTTTTTGCTCAGACTTTCTTCTCCAATACCCCCTCTTACTTCCTCGTGGCTGACATTAAAATTTCTTCATCTGATGTATTTTCTGTCATCACTGGCCTCAATACTAGCAAGGCATATAGGCCTGATGGAGTCCCTCCTGTTGTCCTCAAGAACTGTTCTTCTGTGCTTACACCCTGCCTAGGTAAACTCCTTCGCCTTTGTCTATCAGCTTGTGCCTTTCCTTCTTGCAGGAAGTTTGCTCTCATCCAGCCAGTCCCAAAGAAGGGTGACCATTCCCAACCCTCTAACTATCATCCAATTGCTTTAACATCCTGTGTCTCAAAAGCTTTTGAGACAAATCATAACAGAAAAATTTTAAAGCACCTTTCCAATCACAACCTTCTTTCTGATCGTCAATATGGGTTCAGTCAGGGACACTCCACTGGCGATATTCTTACCTATTTTTCAGAATCCTGGTCATCCTCCTTTCGGGACTTTGGCGAAAGCTTTGTCATTGCACTTGACATCTCAAAGGCTTTCGATCGAGTCTGGCATAAATCTTTAATTCCCAAACTACCCTCTTACGGTTTCTGTCTTTCCATCTGTGCCTTCATTTTTAGCTTCCATTGTGGTCATTCTATAGCTGCTGTTGTTGACTGCCATCGTTCTTCTAGATCTATCAACAGTGATGTTCCTCAGGGCTCTGTCCTATCACCAACTCTCTTCCTTTTATTCATCAATGACCTTCTAAGCTATACATCTAACCCTATCCACTCGTACGGTGATGATTCCACTCTTCACCTTTCCATTCGGTTCCTGCAACGTTCATTTCAGCAGTTACTTCAACAAAGAAGGGATGATGCTATGGGACACCTATCTCTGACCGAGGTAAACATAATCTTGCTTTTAATGCATCAAAGACTCAGTTTTTACACCTATCAATGCGACAAAATCTTCCACAGGAGTACCCACTAATGTTTAATAATTTGCAGCTCAATCCTGCATCATCCTTGAACATGCTTGAGGTTTCATTCACTTGGGACCTATATTGGAAGGATCGTACTATATCGTTTGTAAAATCTTCTTCCAAGAGATTGGGTGTGCTAAGCCGACTCCGTGCGTTCTTTACCCCTGCACATTTGTTGACTTTATACACGGGCTTTATTCATCCCTGTGTAAAATTACAACTCTCATGTGTGGGTAGGCTCCCCACATGCAGCTCTTCTCAATAGGGTGGCTTCAAAGGCTTTTCGTTTCATTGACTCTCGTCTTACTGGCTGCCTTCAACATCTGTCTCTTCGTCGCTCTTATGCATCTTTATCTCTTTTCTATCGCATTTTCAATGGTCACTGCTCCTCTGGACTGTGTGCTTGCATCCCTCCACCTCTACGATGGGCACGTAGCACCCATCTAGGAACAAACTCTCACCCTTTTTCTGTCCAACTCTCTAGTGTGGGAGATAACCGTTACTCCCAGTCCTTCATTTATGGAACTGGTCAGCTCTGGAACTACGTCCCTCTGTCTGTATTTCCCTCTTCCTATGATCTCCAGTCATCTAAACACAGTGTGTCCAGTCATCTCGAAATGAACGGATCTAGAATTTGGCTCTCTTTTTTTGTTTTTTTCTTGGAAGGAACAGTTTGCGGGCTCCTGGCCCTTGGTTTCTTCTTCCTTGCAATATATATATATATATATATATATATATATATATATATATATATATATATATATATATATATATATATATATATATATATATATATTTGTGTGTGTTTGTGTGTGTGTGTGTGTATATATCTATATATTGTAGATAGTTAGAGAGAGAGAGAGAGAGAGAGAGAGAGAGAGAATTTTATGTAGGCAATAGATTAATACTTAGATACTTATGTCCGTTATTTGCCGTCTTGAAATTTTGGTGAACGAGTTTCATTACTGAAAGACAGTTCTTAATATTGTTATACCATCATTATGGCTTGGAACTTTTTACATGCTGCCGCCTCTTACACATCAGTACCCATACTAAGAAAGATTTATTTATTTATTTATTGAGAGAGAGAGAGAGAGAGAGAGAGAGAGAGAGAGAGAGAGAGATGTGAGAAATTAATAGAATGCGAGGCATGTGATGTAACTGACAGAGATTACCATTTATATCAGTCCTTGTCTATTTGCCTAATAATCAGTCAGTCTGTCATTCACCTTGTCAGTCTGACTGTCTGTATGAATGTCTGCTCAGCCATATTGAGTGTTAATCTTTTCAGTACCATGACGCCTGTTTTCTTATGGTACCGTCGGACGATTTTGTTTAGACGTCTGTAATTGAAAGATTTAAAAGCAATGTTTAACATTTCCTACAGCACGAAAACGTAAAATATGATCGGTTCACACAATGGTCAGACGAATATATTAAGTGTCTGAGAGAAGCTTTTTTGTGATAAATTTTGCGCCATTCTCCATTAATCCTTCCAGTATATTGATGTGTGTTTGGGGGATAAACAGTAGAGGGACATGGGAAAGAAGAGGAATAAATAAGGAGGAAATAAATGGAATGAGATGCATCTGACGTTATCCAATGGGATGTAGAAAATGATAACTGCGAGGAGAGATATGGAGAGCTTGTGAAAGATATAGGGAAGAAGGAGAGAGACGGAGACAAAAATGGGGAATAAAAAGTATTAGAAATAAATGAAGGTATGACGCAGAAGCTGTGGATAAGGAAGACACTGGAAAAAAAAAAATGAAAAGAAATGAATGGGTTGGAATCCTTGTTTCGTTTTTTCAGGATCCCAGGGGCATGGTGGGGTTACTGACTGGGGCAGTACGTGGATGCACTTGTTATTTTAACTTGGTCCATGTATCAGTTCTCAGAGTAGGCTAATCATTACGAGCGAGCGAGCGATGTTTACGCTGTTAAGTTTGGAAATGAGCGACCCGGCCCCACACGGCCCAACCTGACCCGACCCGACGGTCACGCTAAGCAGAACGTAATAGCTTTACTATGTGAAGTTGAGTTGAAATTCTTCCTGCATGTGATACATTCATTCAGTAATGTTTTTATCAACTAAAAACTCACGCATAAAGGCACAGGAGCCCCTTGGAATCTCGAGTTTTCGAGGGGTGTTCGCTCTACTCGGTGTGTGTGTGTGTGTGTGTGTGTGTGTGTGTGTGTGTGTGTGTGTGTGTGTGTGTGTGTGTGTGTGTGTGTGTGTGTGTCTTTTGTTCCAGTATATTTTTCATTATTCAGCTACCATCATGAAGAAATAATATATCAGAGGGATATTGTGATAACATTGCACTCGCTCCCTCGTTACTCGCTCACAAAACGCACTTTACTGGTATTATTGAGAATATTATTAGGTCCGCATTAAGTGGTGAGGTCCCGAAAACTGTAAATATTTCATCGATGTTTGTCTCGTCACACTGGGTACTCTGTTGGTTTTTCTATTTTTCTGGGTTGTCCTCTCCATCTTCGAATAATATCTTTGGGGGACAGCGTGAGTAGAGAACATACAAAATCCACAAAATACCTTGTGTGACCATATATTACTCTCCCTTAACTCTGTTTTCGGAGTTAGCTCTGAAAGATGACGCCTTCTGTGTAGCTAGAACATTTTCACTCTTTCAGTACAGACTGATCGACCAAAACACTCTGTGATCCCATTGAGAGAGCTTCTTACTCTGCAGGAACGAAATCAGAGAACTCCACTTCTTCCTCCAGCCATCTTCCTCATCCTTCAGAAAGATGTAGACCTATAAGTGAAAATGGAGAGTAGGGAATTTGCTACGACATGATAATCACACGGAATGATGCCCTGAGGAGGACATAGAGTAGGTCCCTCTGCAATATGACTTCCCCAGGACTACATCAGTTATGCAGTCAGAACAGATGACTCCCACCTAGACTGAACCAAGGGCATCGTTTTGACATTCAGATCATATGCATAACCACCAAGTGGATTACAGTTCAGTGGGTTGTTGTTGTCTGTCAAGTTACAAAGGCTGCACTCCAACAGAAAACGCACTACTGCAGTTCATAAAAAAGGAAAACATACTCGTAAAAGATTGTAACTCATCGAGAGCCTTTATCTCAACCGTTTGTGAATATTCCATGCATCCAGCAGCCTCTGCTTCACCCCGTCACTCTTGCATACAATCTGTGGTTGGATAATTTCTCATTCTTGACATGCCACTAAGCGGTGCTATTTTACTAACTCCCGTGGACCCTGCATTCATGACCAGGATTATATTGTTCAGATATTGCATAAGATCACACTCCTTTGAATCTCTTTACAAACACCTCCTTTCAGTCTGATGGACATTAGCACAAACACCCACATACTCGTTCGGTACATGTCACAGTCCGAAGTACAGGCCTCAGCCGGTACACATCTTGAATGTTGTTATGCACATATTCATAAACAAACATACAGAATCCTGCACACTACATAGAGTACATTATGCACATTAAGCCCATCAGCACACCACTGTTTCGTTTTGTACACATTGCGTCTAGAAACTGAATTTTTAAGGACTTCACTAAGCAGTCAGATGACTGCCACTTTGTATGACGGGTTATGACGGGTTTCTGGTCACACTCGGTACGTAATTACTCTGGATTGAATGATTCTCATTGGTATCTTTAGAGTGCGTAGTAAAAGTTGAATGTTTGTTGCAATGTCAGTGCTTATAATTTATTACAGTTTGCCACGCAACCCATAAATTAATGAGAAAATGTAATCGGATAATGATAATGATGATGAAGTTATATGGTTAAGAGAGACCGTGGCACCACATACCTCGCCTTCCGCAAAATATAAAGTGCCCCTCGCTCCAGGTGGGTGCTGGTTGGCGTGTTTGGATACCATTCGTTTTAATTTCTAATATGTAGCTTCTCAGAGTGGTTTACCCACAGGCGATAACCCTCCTTCTCCACCCTCCTTTTTCTCCTCTACCTCTTTTTTCTTCTCTTCCTCCTCCTTCTCCTGCTCCCTTTTCTTCATCTTCAGCTTCTGTACCTCCTTCTCCATCTCCTTTCTCCTTCTTTAGCCAATATTCCATCTCAATATTCGCTACTCCTCCACCACTTCAATTCCTGATTCCCCTCCACCTCCTCACCCGACTTCTTCCTGTCCTCCCGCCCCTCCTTTTCCTCCTCCTCCTCCTGTTTTCCTGTCAGCTAGTTGTCTGGGGGAGGAGAATTTTGAGTTGTGTGGGGTGGGCGCCGTTTGTTTTTCTTTGCTTTCATTGAAGCTAAAAAATTGCTGTAGTAACAGGATAGACATACGAGTATATATGCACTGAGAGAGAGAGAGAGAGAGAGAGAGAGAGCAATCAATCACAGACAAACAAAGTTGGACAATCAATTACAAAGTGTTTGTGTGTACAGGGGGTGCGCGTACGCTTGCGTTTATGTGTTTTTGTGTTTTGTTTGTTTTGTGTGTGTGTGTGTGTGTGTGTGTGTGTGTGTGTGTGTGTGTGTGTGTGTGTGTGTGTGTGTGTAAATCTTTTCGTCACTTTGTAATTATATATCACTGTTCCTTGTTTTGTCCGCATGTTTTCTTCCTCTAAACCTCAGTTTCTGCTTTCCCTCTCGTTTCATCAGTCTCTCTTTTGTTCATTCCAACTATCCCAAGTCTCTCTCTCTCTCTCTCTCTCTCTCTCTCTCTCTCTCTCTCTCTCTCTCTTCTTCCATATATGAGTCCCCAGTTATGTCTCTATTTCCCTCTTTTTCTCCCCCTTTCTCAATTATTGCCTGTTCCTTTCTCTTCTTCCGTTTTCTCTCTCATCTGTTTCACTCCGCTCCTCTCCCTCCCTCCCTCCACCTTGCCTGACAGACTTGAAGGGAAAAGTATCACTGATTCTTCTCTTGCGTGGAAGTCAGAGGCATGGAGAGGGGAAGGGACCGAGGAAGGGAGGGATGGAGAGGAGGGGTAGAGAGAGGAGGGAAGAGAGAGCAGGGTTGGAAGGAGGGAGGAATGGGGAGAAAGGCTGGAAGGAGAGTGGTATGAGAAGGAAACAGAGAGAGGGAAGAAACGAGGGACGGAAGAAAGGGATGAAAGATGAAGGAAGCGAGAGAAAGACCGGAGGAGGAAGGGAGGGGCAGAATGGATGGAGGCAGAGAAGATGGAGAATTCTTGGAAAAGGTTGAGAATGGCAAAGGAGGAAACAAAGAGTACAAGGGAAAGACAGAGGAAGGAAATTGCGAAGGGAAAGGAGGAGGAACGGAGGAAATGAAAGAGGAAAGAATGGAAGAAGGGAGAAACGGGCAGGAAGGAAGGAAGGGAGAGAGAGAGACAAGGAGAAAGAAAAAAAATTAAGAGGAATGGAGGATGGGTAAAGTAATGTAAGATAAGAAGCAGATGGGAATGATGTATGGAGGAAGGGAAAAATAGGAAGAGAAGAATGGAAGAAAGAATAAGAGAAGAGAGGGAAAGAAGAAGGGGAGGAAGGAGAACAAGAGTGGAGGAAGGGCTACAATAGACAATGGGGATGAAAGGAAACACAGAGAGAAAAGGAAGAGATAGAAAGCCAGAAGAAAACTGGAAAAGGATAATAAAGAAAATGTGACACAAAGAGAAAAGAAGAGAATATTGATGAGCAGTATAGGAGGAAGGGGGAGGAAAAAGAAGCGGAGGGAGGTATGATGACAAAATGAAAAAAAAAGAAAGCCATGGAATAAAGGAAGGAAAAAGGAGGTTTGGAAAGCGAGAAAAGGAGAAGGAAGAAAGCGAGAAGACGAGGGGCAAGGAGAGAAGGAAAGAAACCAGTAAATGGTAAAATAGAAATAAGATTGAAAGAAAAATAACAAAAGAAACACTCACAGAGTGGAGCATCCATGCCAGTAACTTGGTGTTGTGCTGTGACCCCAAACTTTGACTGATTGCTCTGAAAATCGCCTTACTTATCCCAGATTGACCTTAAACACTTCCACAAAATTTGGTCTAAAACTGATAAAACTGTTTAAATTGACCTTTACCTGTGGCCTTGGCATTTAACCTTTCTCTGTGACACTGGCCATTGAGTGGCTGTTCTCAAAATCGAATCACTTTATTTGTGTCTTACCTTGAAGTCGCTCTCAAAGTTTAGTCTCTATCGGACATAAAGTTGATGTTGACCGTGCCCCTGACTTTATCTTTGACCTAATTTCCTTAAAGAAAATGGGTCAACCTCTTTGGTGTTCCTCAACCCCTCCAAGTTTGTGTGATGGCAAATGAAAACTGATTTTTTTTTTTTTTTTTCACACACAGACACGTGGATCAAAATTTTACCTTGCCCTGTGACATTAACTTTTGATTGATTTTTCTCAAAGTCAAAATCATTTGTTATTACCTTGCACTCAGCCCTTCCACCGAATTTGGTCTAGACCAGTGGTTCCCGACCTTTTTCATTACAATACCCGTTTACTGACTTCTTCAAGTCTGTGTTACCCACATCATCAAGTGAAAGTACAGTAGTATATATCTGAGATAAAATAAATAGATAAAGGTTATCAAAAAATACACTGAAGGCTTGATGTTTTATTTCTGTTTTTATAATCTCAGTTCTTACATGTATGTATGAGTAAATACTTTAACTTTTCAATGAACTGAATTCCAAATAAAAATTAAAAATATATATGACCATACCGGTACTCTCATTACCTACATACCTTCAGGAAAAAAAATATAACTTATTGAATACTCCAATGATAGTAATTATTATCCCTTTTAACAGTCACAGAGAATAATAATGAAAATACTGAGACTAGCAAACTAATACTCATTTATGAAAAGTGCTTGAAACACTACTTATATTGTAAAATAAAAGCACACATTCATATACTAAATTATTATTTATTATTATTTATTCTCAGCCTTCCATTACCCACTCAAATTATCCAAATTACTCACTTGTGGGTAATTACCCATAGGTTGGGAACCACTGGCCTAGACTGACTACAACCGAAACTGACATTGGTAGGTCAAGCTTTGACGTAGCCGTGCGACCTTCTCCTTTGATGTATTGTTCTCAGAAATAGCAGGTCGACCTACTGGCAGACCGTCAACTTCTCCATCAATCTGGGCAAAATAGGATAAAAAACTGATCTAGATATTCTCTTCACACACCAACCAGCCTGTGCACGCCAAGTAAAACGTAATACTTGCTCTGGCCTGGTGAAAGCGGGGATATAAACTATAAAGCAGATGTTTCCAAACTTTGGTCGATCATGTACCCCTTGAGTTTACGTACCATAAATCGATTACTGCTCTGAACAGGTGTTAAAAACATAATACTACCGGTATAAATGCCTGACACACAGGCAAACAGAAGACATCAAGAATATTATTTTTACATAAGACGGTAAAGGATGAACATCAGCACGCAAAATGACAATATACTTGGGAAAATGTAAAGTTTAGATTATAATATAAATTAATATACATTTTACCAAATAGAGATGTTACTTTAGGCACACTAGAAACGTTTCAGCAGAACACGATATATTGACTCTTGCATTTAATATTTGGCTCCTAAGATATGTAATTCACAGCCGGTGCTTCAATTGTGACAGCAGTGCATGACGGAGATATCATGATGTCGCCCTCCATGAAGAACTGAGAAGGAAATTTGATCCTGCGATGCATAAAACCTATAATCCACGCTGACATAGATACAGTTTGCTAACCGTTAACTATTTTATGGTCTGTACAACATAAGTATTATGCTCTAGTTGATGCCAGACGTCTATAATCATGCTTTGAGTCAGAGGAAACTGGCAAAATAAAATTTGTAGTCATAACTTCTTTGCAATAGCCTGCACACCAGTTGACTTTATTCATCTGAGTTAATCATTGGAGCTTGTGTGTTAAAACTTTTCCAATAGCAACATTCACTGCAAGCAAGCAGAACTGGCTTGTCTGAGACCAGACTTAGGCCAGTGGTAGAGTTTCGTAAGCATCCTGAGCAGGTGAATAATTTACAAAATCTGCATACCCTGCATATCCTTTGCACTCTGTCAGGGAGTAACTGGAAATGCAGAATGAATGGCTTACATTATGACTTTTGCATTTTTCTGTCTTATAATTGGAAAGTTACTTCTAACTGTGTTACTTGGGAAATAAGTAAATATAAAGAAAGTCAGTGACAGTAATTACTAATTTTAATGACTTGCTTGCATATACCACGGAAAAAAAAAATCCCATCACGTATCCACTGGAGTGAGTGTTTTGGAACCCCTGCTATAGAAGGATTGAGGAAAAAGGAAAGAAAGAAAAGGAGATGGGGAGAAAAGGAAGAGCTTAGAAGGAAGGTAGAAAATATAAGAGATGTGGAGAATAAAAAAAACTTGAAAGAAAAGCAGTGGAATATGAAGCTAGATCAGAAGGGAGGGTGTTGGACAAAAAACGGATGGGTAAGGAGGATCAGAACGAAAGAAACGAAGGAGCAAAGGATTACACGAAACAGGGACAAAGATCAAATGGTAGGAAGATCATTACGATCATCATCGGGGGGCAAATGCCATGGGGGTCATTGCCTCACTCACCCTCCATCCATGAGGGGCCCTGCCTGCAACCCTCCAAGCAGCAACTCTTCCTCCATTAAGTATCTCTTGACATGAATGATCAGCCTGGTCCAGCCACGAGTTCTGTGGTCTTCCCCTTGGTCTCCTCGACAATGAGTAAACTCTTCCAGAGATCACCCGGTGGACTGGGTCTGCCTCAGGAAAAAGGGCCACGTGCCCATATAACTGGAGTCGGCACTGACTTATTGTGAAGGTAATAGGCCTCGACTAAGTCTCACGGAGTAGCCGATTTTTACGTACCTGATCATACCAGCAATACCCCACGATTTTCCAAAGGCACTTAGTATGAAAGAAGTCAGTTCACTGCTTTAGGTCTCTGTTCCATGTCTCACAGCCACATAATAAGACAGGGACCACCAGTGCCTGGAATATACGAATTTTCGTCCCTCTACACAATAATCGCAATGCTAAATTCCTGAGCTGAGTGAATTCATAACCCTTAAGGCCAAACCAATGTGATGAATCTCCTCATCTGATTTACCACTGCTATTAATCACACTACGAAGATAAGTGAATCTTGTCAAGACTTGCACATTCCCACAACACATTTGAACAGATTGAACCTGGTTCATCTAACAAGCCACTAAATGCCTGGACCTTGGTCTTGCCCCCCCCCCCCCAAATTTAATTCCAATGGCTTCGCGTTCTCGTGAAATTCCGCGAGGGTGCCCAGTAGTATCTTCAGCAAGTCTACTGGGATAACGGCATCATCCGCAAAATCAAGGTCAGTACCCCTGAAATTGCCAGCGGATAGTCCACAGTGACTTCGAATCACGCCCAGCCAAGTGCCCAATCCATGCACGTGTTGAAAAGTGTGGGAGAAAGGACACATCCCTGTCTTACTCCAGTAATTGCTGGGAGGAAGTTTGATCTACAGTCACTCATAAAAGAAGTGGTACCTCGCTAGCAGACCCCTCCGGGTTTCGTGTGGTAACACTGTAACTTTTACAGTTTCAAGTGATTCGAGTTGGGCATTGAGATACTATGCTTGAGTGAACCCCGATTCGAATCTAGTTTCATTTCCCGATGAACTATGTAGATATGCCGTGTACGAAAATGCTCTTCATAATATTGCTTTGTATATTAAACAATCATCATAGTGCAAGTGGCAAATCCTTTCACCTCAGTAGATAATCTAATGTCGAACACATTCATCATGTTGCATATATCATTTACATTAAAACGTGATGAAAGGATGCACAAAAACAATTACAATATCATATCCAACAGTTCAAAACATTCCGACCAAGTGATTATTATTAACTATCACCCTATTGCCTAACCTGTGACATTAAATATAAAAATTCAGTGTCACATTACCGACTGGGAGTTGCTCTGTTGGTACACATCCCGAAATGATCACTAATTAATCAGTCTTGTACTGACTTGAACGTCATAAACACCTTGAGGGAAAAATGAAAAGAAAAAGAAAAATGGTGTCATTCATATGAGGCTTTTAAAGGAGGCATGTCCTTATGGTGTGTAATTCTGAGGTAGACTACAACTCCTATCACGAAATAGGGCCACTCTTTGACATTATTATGGTTTCATTGCTTTGACGAGGTTTGTAAAATAACTGTGATCTGGATGACCTCGTCAAAAAAATAGTTTTCTTTGATGCATAATTTACCTCCGATTTTATGACGTATAAAGGAGGTAGGTGGGGGCGTTCACCATCCACTCACTCGATGTAGTGCTGCTCTCGGGTGTCTGCCCTTTTCTCTCCTCCATCCTTCTTTCCTTCCATCCTCTTCTGTCTTTCCGTCATTCTTTCCTCATCCTTCTGTTTACGGGTGACTTTACACTCCCTCTTCTGTCTTTCTTTCCTCCATTCTTTCATCATCCTTCTGCCTGTGGGTGTCTCTACAGTGAGTGACAAGCCAAATGGTTTCCTGTACACAAGGAAACCATTTTGCTACGCTGGGTGGTAACCATAAAATCAAATTTTGGCGCCTGGTGGTTTAGTGGGTAATTACGGAGCTCCAATCGGATTGGGCCGGTGAAGGTTTATATCCAAAGAATGGTTGGGGCTTATTGCTCATCTAATGCCACTCAGGGATGCGTGACGCTGGTCATTCTCATCTTAAATGTCAGGACCAACTTGCCTAGCCCCGGGCTCCTACGCTTATTATGGGGCAATATAGGATTGGATGAATGGATGGAAATTACTGAATAAGTATATTACCGTGGGAATGATGCTGTTATAACAAAAACAGCAGTTCACTGCTAAAATACAGATGAAAGTTATACTTCTGTTACGCTAAGAGTTCCAGGTCACGCCTGGAATACCGCATTACGTTCTCGCGACATTTTCACAGAATATGAATCTCAGCATTATCGTTCATATACTGATATTTTCCTACGCGTATTGTTATGTAATTCATGTTTCTCCAGAAAAATATGACATTGAAATGTGTAACTACATCAGTGTTACGCTTTTGTGCAATAAGTCGTAGATGATGCATCCGCAGAATATCTAACAAGAAAAAATAGCATTTCACTGTTGGTGACAAAATACTCATTCAGTACAAGATTTTTTTTTTACATTACCGGCAGCTAGGTTAAGTATCACTAACCGAATTGCATTCTGATGCAAATACTCCCTTTACCAACTCAGTCCCCGATTTTCGTAGATTATGCTCGTCCTTCAAGATATACTGTAATTTAAATGTCTGATAACTGCGGAGATACTGTAATAACACTGAATCCCAAAGCTTGAAGCTTAAGTGGTGAGTTTGTCTGCCCAGATTAGTATCCATAATAATTGTGGTAGGTGAGAGCTTTATGGTAGGTGGGGGTGCACACCATCGATTCACTCGATGTAATGCTGCTTTGGGTGTCTGCCCTTTCCTCTCTTCCTTCGATCCTCTTTTGTCTTTCCTTCAATCTTTCCTCTTCCTTTTGCCTGCAGGTGACTTTACACTCCCTCCTCTGTCTTTCTTTCCTTCATTCTTTCCTCTTCCTTCTGCCTAGGGGTGACTCTACACTGAGTGACAAGCTAAATGGTTTCCTGTACACCAGGAAACCATTTACTACACTGGGTGGTAACCATCTATCCAGTTTTGGCGCTTGGTGGTTTAGTGAGTAATTAAGGCGCTCCAATCGGATTGAGCCAGTGCAGGTTGTATCCAAGAGGCGGTTGGGGTTCATTGCTCACGTCATGCCACTCAGGGATGAGTGAAGCTGGTCACTCTCATCTTAAATGTCAGGAACAACTTGTCTAGCCCAGGGCTCCTACGCTCTTTATGGGGCAACATAGGATTGGATGATGGATGTATGGATGGATCAATAATTTCTTCTCTGTAGCCTACTACATACCTGTTAGTATGGGGATGTGTTAGTAACAAAATGAATGCTAACTTGTCCATATCTCTACAACATATGCGTGGGTGAAGGGGATGTGTCACTGCCAGTGCGAACACTAGCCTAGCCACGTCTATACCACATATGCATGGTTTGAGATGTGTAAGTGCCAAAGTGAACGTCAGCCTGGCCACATCTATACCACATATGCGTGGGTTGAGGGAATGTCTCACAGCCAGAGCAACATCTACTCTGACCACATCTCTACCACATATGCATGGGTGAAGTAACGTGCTTAAGCACATGCTAATCTGACCATATAATTGCCTCATATGCACAGATCAGGGAGTATTAGTGCCTGATTACTCCTTTTCCTGGTCACATCTCAGTCACATACACGTTCATGGGTTACCGTAATAGTGCACATACGAATTTCAGAAGGCTTAAACTCAAAAGGAAGGAAGACATATTGTGTGCTGATTCAGTTTGCCGTATGTCTTGCTTTTGGTGGCAATAGGCCCAGTAAGTTGCCCATGAGTGTGCATTTAGGCGTGGACACACGTATGTACAGTCATAAGAAAAACAATCGTTACTCCCAGGAATGTTCAATGCGAAGCGAACGTTAGCTGGGGTATGTGAGCGGGTCCTTTGCTGTTCGTTGCTTCTCTATCTACGAGTAGTGTTGCCATATCACAATCCCATTACATGAGTTTGAATAATGAGCAAGAATGAGCCAAATGGAAAGGAAACACATGGGATGTTTTTGCATTACCCTGAGTGCCCCACCAGGGATTAACCCGCCCCATCCCGACAAATTTTTAACCAATGCCCTCCCCCAGTCCGGCAGATTTTCGATTCTTTGGGGGGGCTAAAACCTTCGCTTTCATGAGAAACATCGAAAATTCATAGAGAAATCGCTCACCTGAGTATAAAACGCAGATACAGGTAACAATATCTTTACCTGGCTTTGTTTTCTATGAGGCTGGCTCCAGAGAAAACGTGTTCTGTGGGAGAGGTAACTATTCCAAACAAGTCATAAGTGGTATTTATTTAACTATTTGGTACGAATTTATATGTAGTAAAAGAGTACATTGGTTTTCACACAGTAATATAGGCGATATAAGTGTTGCTTCACTCACCAGACACATCAACGTACCACACCTTTTTTGGTGACATTACCTATTCATCATTTCTGACTGTTTCTTCCTCTAATGGTATGTAAACTTTGTCCTCCACATTGTCATCGATTGGGGAAACACTCTGGCCTTGAATTTCGTACCATGGAGCGACATGTCTTTACTGGCCAGGTCTCTGGTAACAGGTGAGTTGCTGAGACAATGGCGCTGGGGGGGGGGGAGGTCATGCAGGGTAAGGCATTGTCCCTGCCCGGCATCGTGTAGAGGAAGGTGTCCTGTGTATACGTACCAAAAATTACATGCAAAATTTGAAAAATGTGCAAATGACGGACCTTGCAATTGCGGCGAGTTTATATATGTCAACAGGAGTCACATTGACAAAGCGTTCGGATGTATAATACACGTCAATGGGACGTGGCGGGATAATAATGAAACTCGGCATGTTTATTATTTTCCTACTATTCAACACTAATTACCTATAGAATACAATAAATAAATTATTTTGAAGGTCACTAAATGTATAGGCATTGACTGTTTTTTTTTTTAAGACAGTCTAGCAGGGGTGCACGAGTTCAATTGTTTGCTTTACATGGGTGGTGAAATGCTTCAGATGGATGCTTCAAAGTTAATATGAATGGGGTGTGGTATATCCATGTTATGCATTATGGAGACGTCACAGAGTGCACAAGGGGCTATAATCGCTCTGCATGCTCAGAGACTGAGCAATGGAGAATGGAGCTCACACGTATAATGTGGTGAAGGATTGGTTCAGGCAACACCCCGAGATCGAAGTGCTCCCACATCCGCCCAAATCACCCGATTTAAATCCAACTGAGCACATTTGGGCGGATATGAGCAAGCACATGCCTAATGACTGTGCTCGCAGTCATGACACTGTTGTCCGAAGTGAGTTGGAGGCATGGGAATGGCTGCGCAGCGATGAGGGGCGAGTGCTGACGGCTGAGTTGGTGGCATCCATATGATCCATGCGTCAATGCCGAGAAGATGTTTTGGAAGCCGGGGGTGGGTACACAAAATACTAAAGGAATGAGACTGAACACGTATTATTTTCCTTCTACTAAACATTCATTATAAGTAGAAAGCAATACATATCATTATTGCACTGAAATTTACTAACTTGGCTTGTATCGGCTGAAATACTATCATACGTCTGGCATGGGTGCACATACCCATTGCCCGTCTGCATGTGTGTTGCCGACTCTACACCATTCTATTTTTATTTAATGAATTCGGTGGAGGATAATAAAATGTATTGTCTCTATGCTCAGAAACCAAACGATCTAATTAACTTTTATTACCTCTAGCTTAAATTCTAGCAGTTGTGTCTCACATAACTGATATTGACAGGTTTGCAGTACAAACTTTCCTATCCCGTCATTCCACAACACTTCATCGTTGTGTCACAGTGCATAGCTCTGAAGGGTAACGATAGTTTTTCTTATGACTGTACAAACACACACACACACACACACACACACACACACACACACACACACCAAGCACGGATCCTGGGTAGGGAGGGGCATGGGGGGCTTATTCCCCATACTTTTGGCAGAACAATGAATAATAGTAATAAATACACTATCAAAGCAAAACATAAGTTTTAAGCATTTTACATATATGGGGGAGGCGGTGGCTGAATCGGTAGAGAGGCGGCCTGTAGTCCTAATGGACCCAGGATCGAATCCCGACTGGGGCAGGGAACAGTTTAAGGATTTGAATTTCCTAAAATGCAGACTTTCATGATCTACCAGATGATTCGCCGACATGTCGTAAAAATACCCCCGCTAATACCAATACACCAGTCTTGTATGAGACAGCCCTAGCATGTATTCAGTATGAATGTTGGGTGTTAGTGCCGATGTGGTGACATGTGGAGGTGTTGGAGGACTACTGGGCCTTGGGATAGGTCACTGCCCCCGAGAAATAGGCCCTGAAGTCTTTGCCCAGAGTCGGACACGTAAAAAAAAAAAAAATGCTTTCATGGATTCATCTCCATGAAAAGAGGAATTTGGCGATAAACTGGGGAGGATTTTCAGTTGAGTTATCAAGATTTCATACTTGTAAATCCCCAAAGAATCATGCCACCGTTTTCCAGAGTGCTGCATCCAGCTCTAACCATCCCCCTGCCACATCCACTCATCCCCCCCCCCCGATACTCAAACATAGGCCTCCCTCGCTTCCCCTCACACACACACACACACACACACACACACACACACACACACACACACACACACTCACACACACATATGCTTCATTGTGGTAATAATTATGATGTTCTTCATTGCTGCTCAGTTTTCGTTGCTTTCTTCCTCGAAAATCCCAGCCTCTGATTGGTGAAAGTTGAACAATTTGTCCGTTGCACATGAATTAACACTTCACACCCTCAAGGACGATGACGTGAAATTATTTTGTTTCCTCATTATTAGTACGATTTGACTTGGTAGATTTATTATTGAGGTGATCAATAACAGTCGTGAATAAATACTTATCATCTTGAGGTCATTAGTAACTTAGATTGCCTGGTGGTAGTCAGGTAAGTATTATCACGTAATCATGATGAATGGGACGCTGTTGCTTTGTGGAACTTTTATGCCAAAAGTATGATGTTGGATGTCATTTAGGGCAACCACTGTCCTAGTATGCGTATATTGAGCTCATCACCTGTTCTCTGTATCTTTATTATTGTATCAAAAACTACAAGCACTGACACTTCTGGTCGTCATGAAAATAGGTGGTGCCCATAACTTCTCATCTACCAATCGAATTGTAGCACATGTGGTAACGACTTACTATATGAGGGAAACTAACCGCATGAGGAAAGCTTCGGCTCTCCTGTCATTCTCTGCCTAAATATATATGTGCTGTTTACTTATATCTTAATTCTACTGACTATCAAAAATTCTTTGACTATCTTACTTCTATGATGGAACACATCCTATCCAATTCTCCTTTCTCTGAAATCTCCATTCTAAGAGATTTCAATGTTCACCACCACCTTTGGCTCTACTCTCCTTTCACTGATCCACCTGGTGAACAAGCTTGCATCTTTTCTATCCTTAATGACCTAGAGCGGCTTGTACAGCACCCTACTCATATCCCTGACCACCTTGGAGAGAGCTCCAACATACTTGATCTCTTCCTTCTGCTTATGCTGTTAATCCTTCCTCTCCGTTGGGCTCCTCTGATCACAGTCTTATTACCTTAACCTGTCTTATCACTCCAGTACGGCCTGCGGTTCCTCCAAAAAAACATCTACTGTGGCACTTTGGAGCTGCGGATTGGGAGGCCCTCAGGCAGTACTTCTTTGATTTTCCCTGGAATGATTATTGCTTCCATGGCCGGGAGCCATCTGAGTGTGCCTTGCGCATTATGGAGGTTATTCTTTCCGGCATGGAAGCATACATTCCTTTCTCAAATCCTTTGACTAATGCAAGAAAGCCTTTGTTTGATCACGCTTGTTATAATGCTGTCTGCAACAAGGAGAGGGCCTATAATAGGTACCAGAACCAACCCACCCCTGAATCACATCTTTTATATGTTTCTACCCAGAATCGTGCTAAGACTGTTCTTTGCTCTGCTAAAAATAATTTCATCCTTACTAAATGCTCTCAAATCTCGAACTCGAATTCTTCCCTCTCCTTCTGGAACCATGCCAAAAACCTTCCTAACAACTTTACCTCATCATCCTTCCCTACTCTTGTCTACTTTGATGGTTCTGTAGCTGTTTCTTGTACTAATAAAGCAGATCTCTTCGCTCAGACTTTCTCCTCCAGTTAAACCTTAGACAATTCCGGTGCTGTTCCTCCATCACTTCTCTGCTCTGACTTCCTCATGGCTGTCATTAAAATTTCTTCAGTTGATGTATTTTCTGCCATCACTGGCCTCAATACTAACAAGGCATATGGGCCTCATGGGGTCCCTTCTGTCGTCCTCAAGAAATGTGCTTCTGTGCCTACACCTTGCCAAGGTAAACTCTTTTGCCTTTGTCTTTCAAGTTGTACCTTTGCTTCTTGCTGGAACTTTGCTCTTATTCAGCCAGTCCCAAAGAAGGGTGACCATTCCCAACCCTCTAACTATCGTCCAGTTGCTTTAACATCCTGTGTCTGAAAATTTTTGAGTCTCTTCTTAACAAAAAAAAAAAAAAATTAAAGCATCTTTTCTATCACAACCTTCTTTCTAATCATCAGTAGGGGTTCCGTCAGGGACGCTCCACTGGCGATCTTCTCACCTACCTTTCAGACTCCTGGTCCTTTTCCTTTCGGGACTTTGGCGAAAGCTTTGCCATTGCACTTGGCATCTCAAAGGCTTTCGATCGAGTCTGGCATAAATCTTTAATTTCCAAACTGCCCTCTTACAGTTTCTATCCTTCTATCTGTGCCTTCATCTACAGCTTCCTTTCTGGTCATTCTATAGCTGCTGTTGTAGACGGGCATCGTTCTTCTCCTATATCTATCAACAGTGGCGTTCCTCAGGGCTCTGTCCTATCACCAACTCTCTTTCTTTTATTCATCAGTGATCTTCCAAGCTGTACATGTAACCCTATCCACTCATACGCTGATGATTCCACTCTTCATCTTTCCATTCGGTTCCCGCAACGTCCATCTCAGCAGTTACTTCAACAAACAAGGGATGAGGCTATGGCACACCTAATGTCTGACTTGGCTTGTATCTCTGACTGGAGTGAAAATAATCTTTTTGTTTTTAACGCAACAAAGACTCAGTTTTTACACTTATCAGCCCGAAAGAATCTTCCACAAGGGCACACACTTGTGTTTAATAATATCCAGGTCATTCCTCCATCATCCCTGAACATGCTTGGGGTTTCATTCACTCGGGATTTATCTTGGAAAGATCGTATTACATCTCTTGTAAAATCTGCTTCCAAGAAATTATGAGCTAAGCCGACTCTGTACCTTCTTTACCCCTGCACAGTTGTTGACTTTATACACGGGTTTATTTTGCCCCTGTGTAGAGTACAACTCTCATGTGTGGGGAGGCTCCCCACATACAGCTCTTCTCAATAGGGTGGAGTCAAAGGCTTTTCGTCTCATTAACTCTTCACCTCTTACTGGCTTCCTTCAACCTCTGTCTCTTCGTTGCATTGTTGCCTCTTTATCTCTTTTATATCGCTACTTCCATGATCACTGCTCCTCTGAACTGTGTGCTTGCATCCCTCCACCTCTACGACATGCACGTAGCACCCGTCTAGCAATAGACTCTCATCCCTTTTCTGCCCAACTCTCTAATGCAAGAGTTAACCATTACTCCCAGTCCTTCATTTATGCAACGGGTCACCTCTGGACCTGTCTCCCTCTGTCTGTATTTCCTACTTCCTATGATCTCCAGTCTTTCAAATCAGTGTGTCCAGGCATCTCGAAATGAACAGATCTTCATATTGGCTGAGTTTTGTATTGTTTTTTTTTTTTTTTTTTTTTTTCATGGAAGGAATTGTTTGCGGGCTCCTAGCCTTTGGTTCCTTCCTACTAGCAAAAAAGAAAAAAAAAAAGAGTAGTTTTTTTCATTTTTCAAAGTATTCCTACACAGTTATGATTGAAAGTTACCTTGTTAGACGTTTCTGAGATATTGTGCTACCATCCATTATGTTGAGAAGATTCACTGATTCTGGTGCATGTAATACGCCTAGAAAACCTCGCTGTCAGTGTCTAACCGCTACTCTTAGACTATTTTAATTAGGAAAGATGTTTCGTATAACAAGACGTTTTCCCTTAGCCAAGCAGCACCAAAGAATAATTCATAGTAACGAACGGTTTTAGAGAGAGAGACAGACAGACAGAGAAATGGTGGTGAACCAGGTAAATAAAAATTTCAATGAATTTTTAACCATTTGGACAAAACTGCAAAACGAAATTGTGAACAGTTACATATATCCAATGTGAAGTGCCAAAGTGGATTAACAGGGAGGTTTTCTGGGCGTATTCCATGCATCAGTGTCAGAGCGTCGTCTCATCATAATGGATGGTAGCACAATATTAGAGAAAAGTCTAACAAGGCAACCTTCCATCATCATTGAGGTGCAATATTTTGAAAAAAAAAAAAAAAACGTGCATTTTTTTTTTTCGTTACATAGTAAATCGTTACCACGTGTGCTTCGATTCGATTGGTGGATGAGAAGTTATGGGGACTACTTATTTAATGACGACCATAAGTGTCGGTGCATGTGGTTTTCAATACAATAATAACTATACAAAGAACAGGTCATGGGACCAGTACCCAAAGACCACCACATACTAAGACAGTGGTTGCCCTAACCAAAATCCAGCATCATACTTTTGGTATAAACGTTCAATAAAAGAACAGTGTTCCCTTCACCATGTTTACATGATAATGCTATTCTGACTGCCACCAGGCAATCTTATTTAAGTTACAAATGACCCCATGATGGCAGGGGTTTATTCACTACTATTATAAACATCCCCATAATTAGTCTACCAAGTAAAATCACACTAATAATGAGCAAACAAAATTATTACACGTCACCTTACTTGAGGGTGTGAAGTCTTATTACATGTGCAAGGAACAGGTGGGTCCAGCCTCCACCAATCAGAGGTTGGGATTTTAGATGCAGAAAGCAACGAAAACTGAGCAGCAGTTAAGAACATTGTATTACCGCAATGAAACATATTTGTGGATAGTGTGTGTGTGTGTGTGTGTGTGTGTGTGTGTGGAAAGGGGGGTAGGAGGCCTATGTCTGGGTGCCGGAGGGGAGTAAGTGGATATGGAAGGGGGTTGGCCAGAGCTGGATGCAGCAATCTGGAAAACGGTGGCATGATTTTGCGGGGATATACAAGTATGAACTGTTGATAACTTATTGCCAATCCCTCCCCAATTTATCACCAAATCCCTCTTTTCATCGAAATGATACCATGAAAGAATTTATGTAATATAGTAATAATGATATGTGCTGTCATAGGTCATTTATTATAAGTATTCATTGGTCTCCTGAAAATACGGGAGCATACGCCTCCCACCCCCCTCCCTACCCGCAATCAATGCCTGGTGTGTGTGTGTGTGTGTGTGTGTGTGTGTGTGTGTGTGTGTGTGTGTGTGTGTGTGTGTGTGTGTGTGTGTGTGTGTGTGTGTGTGTGTGTGTGTGTGTGTGTGTGTGTGTGTGTGTGTGTGTGTGTGTGTGTGTGTGTGTGTGCGCATGCGTGCGTGCGTACGTAAACGTGCACTCACGAGCAACCTACTGGGCCTATTGCCACAAAAACTAGGACATTGAGCACTCTGAACGAATATGTCCTCTGTCCTTTTGAGATTAAGCTTTCTGAAATTCGTATGTGCACTCCTATGGTAACCCATGATCTTGTATGTGACAAAAATGTGACCTGGTAAAGGAGTAATCAGGGACAATCACTATCCCTCATCTAGGTAAATGTAGCAGAGATAGGGCCAGATTAACATGTGCTTTAGCACTGACACGTTACTTCACCCATGCATATGTGGGAGAGATGTGGCCAGGCTAGCGTTCGCTTTGAATGTGACATCTCCTCAATCCACGCATATGCGGTAGAGACGTATTCAGGCTAGCGTTCACACTGACAGTGACACATCGCCATCATCCCCGCATATGTTGTAAAGATTTGGACAAGCTAGAGTTTACCATGGCACTGACACATCCCCTCACTAACAGATATGTGTTACGCTACGGAGGAGAAATTATTGATATGGATACAAATCTAGGCAGAGAAACTCAGCTCTTGAGCTTCAAGCTTTGGGATCAGAGTCCACAACCGAGATTGCAACCTCCGAATTCAGCAATATTATCTCAACTGTTATTGGACATTAAAATTACTGTATATAGTGAAGATCAAGCATAATCTACGAAATTCGGGGAATGAAATGATAAATGGAGTATTTCCATTAGAATGCAACTCGGACAATGATACGTAACCTAGCTACTGTAAAAATCCTTTTTGTACTGCATGATCGTGATTGCGCCAACACTGAATTGCTAAAATTTCGTGTACGACATTCAGAGTATCCATTATCTAAGACTTACTGGACAAAAACGTAACACTGACGTAGTTACACATTTCAGTGTCATATAATTTTTCTGGAGAAACATGAAATATCTAATCATAAACTTAGAAAACTAAAAATCAATAAACGAACGATCATGCAGAGATTCATATTCTGCAAAAATGTCACGAGGCACGTAGTGCATTATTTCTACAGATGTGAATATTATAATACTGTCATAAAATGACTAAATGTCATAAAAGACTTTGTGGTTCCTTTTGGTTGAGTTATATATATATTAGACTTATGGACGAGCGGTGTTTATATCTTGGAGTAGCTTCCCATTTGTCATGTAGTGACAGGAGAGGTAAAGAATAGTATGGGACTATTTTTATTTGTCTTGGAAATATTAACAAGTCTCTCACACGGAGCGAAGTATAGAGTCCAGTCCCGCTAGCTATCTCTCTGTCTCTCTCTCTCTCAAGTTGCCAAGCCCTTCCTTTTTCTGACCTACCTGTTCTAAGGCTTGTCTCCTTCTGAGCTCTCTTTCCTAAATTCTGGTGTAGCAAGGGTGTGTCACGTGTGTACCTTGTGAGTGGAAAGTTCTAGCAGCCTGTGTGTGAGTATGTGTGTATGTGTGTGTATGGTCACTAGGCGCTGTCGTGTGCCTAATAAGCATTCCTCAAGTTAAGAGTGTGTAAGCATGTTTAGCATTGCTCGATTCTCGCAGACACAATATCTTCTCATCATCTGACTCCCTGCTTCTATCTGTCTCTCTATCTATTTATTTATCTATCTATCTATTATGATTTGCAATTATAATATGGAGTCCTAACACACTATCTATTATGATTTGCAATTATAATATGGAGTCTTAACACAATACAAAAGTATATCTTTCATCTTTATTTTAGCAGTAAACTGCTCTTTTAGTTATTACAGTATCATTCCTACGGTAATATATTTTAGTCAGTAACACGTTATAAATTCGGCCGTGGATTATTCATCAAAGAAATTTTTTCTTTTGACGAGGTCAGCCAGATCACAGTTATTTTACAAATCTCGTCAAAACAATGAAACCATAATAATGTCAGGGAGGTGTCCCTGTTTCACTTTGGGGTTGTAGCCTACCTCAAAATTACACACCATAAGGACATGCCGCCTTTATAATTAAGCAGCCTCATGTGAATGGCATTTTTTTTAGCCTCAAGATATTTATAATGTGCGAATCAGTGCACGATCCAATATTGGTCTTTCTGGGACGTGCACAGACATAGCACATCCCAGTCGGTAATATGACACTGAATTTTTATACGTAACGTCACAGGTTATGCTACGGGTGAAAGTTGTGATACTCCTTCAATGGAATGCTTTGAACTGTGTGGGGAATTGTTGGAAATGATTGGCTGATATGACATCGTAATTGTTTTTGTGCATCCACTCATCATGTTTTAATGTGATTGATAGATGCTACATTATGATAGTGTTCAACATTATACTGTATTATCTACTGAGGTCAAGGGATTTGTCGCTTGCACTATGATGCGAATAATGAAAATGCAAAGCAATATTATGAACAGCATTTCTGCACACGGCATAGCTACATTAATTCACCAGGAAGTGAAACTAAATTCGAATCGGAGTTCACTCAGGCATAGTATCTCAATGCCCAACTCGAATGACCTGAAATCATAAAGTTTTACAGGGTTACCACATGAAACACGAAGGGGTTGGCTAGCGAGGTACCACTTCTTTTATGAGTGAGTGTACCTCCTTCACATATGACGGCACCCAGTGTTTGAATACTGGCCAGCAGTCAGTCATAATATCTCTGCGTGGACCACATGGAGTCACAGGAGTTCCTATAATACCTTCCGATTTATTGAATCAAACACCTTCTTAAAAGCCACATAGGTAGCAAACAGATCTTGTTGATACTGAAGGCAGCATTCGTTGAGAATTCAAAGAGCTAGGATGAGGTTAACTGTAAACTTCTTGGGTGTGATTCCAGATTGCTCAGACCTCCGAAACTTAAGCAAAATGGCCCAGGATTCACATCAGGGGAATGTGGACAAGAACCTTGCCTAGCACACTGAGCACTGCAATACAGTGGAAATTACTAGTCACACTGGTCTCCTTTCCATTTCCAGATAGGGGTGACCAAGCCCTTTGTCAGGAGGAATGATACCAGTCTGACAAATTGCTTCTATGACTGCATATACTGTACAGTCTGGCCTTACTGTGCGAGTGTTAGTTGAATGATGAATTACTAGAATGGTAAGTAAAAAGTTATACAATTTTTTGATATAATAAAAAAGAAAATTGGTCGCAATTTTGCTAGAACAATGTTTTCAACAGCAGCCTCCGAGAGTCCAGGGCGGACACTGTGACACATACAAGCCAACAGTCAGTAGTCTGAGCCAAGAGGGCCTCTCATTGTTTTCATGCACAGAACCTCCATCTCAGGTCTGTGCAGTCGGCAGCATTCACGCCAACCCTTTGAGCCTTGCTCGCCCTCTCGCTCACGTGTCCCATGCCAATGATTGTCTCCATCATGGTCATGGTCCTTGAGGTACCTAACCTTCTCGCTTGCATAAGACCCTTGCAGTACCATCACTTACACCAAGTAACAGCGCAAGTAGGCTACAAATAGTGGTGGGTATGACAATTAAGTGGTGAGAGAACTTTGAGTCTGTGATATGAGTAAAACTCTGAACTTTGAAATCATGTAGTGCTACTGATGCTGCTGAGGGCAAGGCTATAAGGGCAAGATGTAATCTTTCCCTTGGCATGAAATTAGACATAGAGTGCCATAATAAGACATCACTGCTTCGCTCTCCCCATCCCTCTTTGCTTCCTCCGGGGAACTTGGGGTGATTATGCAGGCCCTATAACTGTCCCCAAGTATTATGAGGATTCCATGGTGATGACACAGACTAATTTAGGACAAACTTCAGGTGGGCAGTCGAGTTTTTTCTTGGGGAGGGGGGATTTTCAGTTTTGAAGTTGAGAATACCCTCCCTAACCCCACTGAACCCATATTTTATTGACCTCACTATGCAACAAATCACTGTGCAGTAAGTTTTCACTTGATGCAACAAAAGCATATAGTGAGACTGATCCGTAATGCCCTGACCATAGCTTAACCTCCAATCTTTGATTAGTTATAGTGGGATACCCAAATACCAGATTTTCTACCACTTTTCAACCTATCCACTGCCTTCTAGATTTCCTCTAGAGAAAGCATAGTATCATTAGTTGGTAGGAGAGCAGTAGGTAGTGGTGCAATGGCTGATGGAGGCTCTCCACTGTGAGGTTCAGCCATATACAACTGCTGAAAGTTCTCAGCTCAATGATCCCTATACTCACTTGTTCCCAACAAATGCCATCCATCTGCTGTCCAGAGTTAACCTGAGAGGCAGGTGTAGTGGAGCTTCTTCAGGGTTTGGTAAGTAGCTTGAAGGTCATGTGCGTGAAAATGGCCTTCCACATCCTCAGCGATTTCCATGACATACCTCTCCTTATCCTTTCTCAGCAAAAGTTGTGCCCATCTAGGCAGAAGTCTGTGCTGTTCCCAACCCTCAATCAGTCTGGCAGCACAACTCCTTTCATTTGTGGTCAGTTTCCCCAATGAGACAAAACCCCTCCTTGATCTCAGGTGTTCTCCAACACACTCGTTAGCTATTGTCTGGGGGGACACATTTAAAAGTATCGCATCATTCACTAGGGGCCCTGACAGTACTTAAAACTTCAAACTGATTTGGGACTTCCACCACATACTTATAAGCGCACTTCTATTTCCTGAGTTTATCAAAAGAGAACTGTTTTGGCACTACGTTGAGCTTCTCTCAGCAGCCTTAGAGTGGCAGCAACAAGTTTGTGATCAGTAGCAATGAGCTCTGCAGTCCCAAAAGCCCTGCAGTTCTGACAGATCATTCAGTGACTACTAACAAGGATGTTGTCAGTCTCCTATAGAACCCCCTCTGTTATTGGAATACCTAGTCCAGTGGAAAAGATCTGGCTGTTCGAACCAAGATTCAGCAATTTTTAGCCTTCAGGGCCTTCTGAAATCCAGAGGGTAAGAACTATGGGAATTCTGTTTCCAGGGCAATGAGGACCTACACATTACTCAAAGCCTACCCTGTCTTCGAGGGACACTGGTCCACAGCTGAGTCGAGTTTAGCACAGAACACTTCCATCTGTCGGGACACCCAAACACTGGGTGATGTTACAGATCCTGACCTTGCCGAAGTCAACATGTGTATGCCAAAAAAAAAAAAAAAAAAACAGTGAGCAAGTAAGCCAGGCTTCTCCCTGTGCTCTGAGCCCACTTGACACACCCATTAATCTCGACGTAGGAGCAGGCAGTGATGACAAAGGAGAAGAGATAACTGCTATAAACAGAGTGTCACAAGTTACTGAAAGTGGAAATACGAAGCTATTAAAGTAGGCATTATGAGGATATTAGAACAAAGGTACAGGAAGCATGAGAAGCTGGAAAGAGGACTTAGAGATGGAGGGAGACAAGGGAAATCACAGATGAGGGGGAAAATAAGGAATGGAAAACAGAGAGAGAGAGAGAGAGAGAGAGAGAGAGAGAGAGAGGACAGCAAGACATGCGAAGGTACTTGAGACTTTTAATGCAGGCCTTACTCTTATGGAGTATCAAGGATCCTTTGTTGGGGTGTGTAGCGAAAAGGCAGGGGCTATGAAAGACAGTGCTGCTCAAGTGAATCATTAATTTTTAAGAAGTCAAGAGAAAGGTACCCCTAAAAGCATCTTTAATTTTAAGAGATCACAAGAAAGGTACCCATTAAAACTACCATTAACTTTAGTAAGAGGTCACGAGATATTTACCCATCAGTATATCACTAAAGTATAAGTGATTCAAGTATACGGCAAGACATTTTAAGTATGGGTCAAGACAGTTTAAGTAAGGGGCAAGACAGTGCCCCAGGAATTGGATATAACCCTAGTCATAATGATAACCAAGCAGAGAACAGTATCAGGTGGCTGGCAGAAGGGCAGACTTGAGAAAGGTCTCAAGGGTGCAGCAGTACTGCTGAGAGAAGCAGACAGCGGCACGACCATGGACAGCAAAAGGAAAGTGGTGAGTGGAAGTCACTAAGATGGGGAGATTGTGAGTGTACAAGAAAAGGGAATTTCGCATGTCCTAAGCCTCAGTTAAAATGCCATTTAGCTTCTATTTAGTATCCATCAATAAGTAATGCAAGGCCGTGGTAGTGGAAATAATTATAGTGGCTCTTCTTGTGGTAGGTAAGAATTCAACTGAACATACAATACTCAGAAGTGAGCCATTTCGTTACGTTTAGTGTGGTTATAGTTACATGTAACTGAGCTAAATCTTCATGTGTTGAGTTACTTGTTTCCACTGGTGTTGTTTAAGTAATGCAACTGTGTTGCAGAAAATTAGTAATAGTAAAGTAGAAACCGTATCTGTGTTTTGTAACCTCAGTGTATGGAGCAATTTTCCTTGCTGTCTATGAGAGAACTGGGGCAGAAAGGGATACACAGTGTCGCACTATCCTAACTTAAATGCTACAGATTCTCTCTGGACTTGCCTCCACACTCCCTACTGTTGTTATTCTCACGTCACCAACCCTAATTAATAACAGTCAGATACTGTGCTCATTAAAGATGAGTGAGAAACATGTAAATGATTACTGAGGGAGTGTAGGGTACGACAAATGTCTTCAAGATTACTCATCTCAGTCGAGGCGTACACTGCATTAAATAATATAAAGCCAAAGGAGTGATGGAAGGAAAGAATAGTGGGGGAGAAATAAAAGGCACAAAACGAAAAGAGGGAAAGAACCAGAGCAATGAAGAAAAAGAAAAGAGGTGAAGGAAATAATTAAATTTTTAAGGTGAAGAAAAAAAAAAACAATGAAACATAGAAAATACAATGATAAGAAATGGAATAAAGTCAAGGAAGAAAAGATGGCGAAAAATATGAGATTAGTAGAGCATGGAGGAAGTAACTTAGAGAGTAATTTTCCTCTCCCCCATCCTTTCATTTTATTCCTTTCACTCGTTTGCTTCCCTCCCTCCGTCTCTTCCCACGCTAACCTCTCCATCGTTCCGGGCCGGCCTCTCTCTCTCTCTCTCTCTCTCTCTCTCTCTCTCTCTCTCTCTCTCTCTCTCTCTCTCTCTCTCTCTCTCTCTCTCTCACCACAGTCATGTTTCCTTCAACCACCTTCCAACCTTCCGTGTTTTCACTTTCAGTTACTCCCGCCAACGTGTTTCTTTATTTCCTCTTCCTCCTCCCTTTCATTCTATATCACTTTATATTTCCCTACTCCGCATTTCTCATTTCCTTTCCAAGCTTCTGCCTCACTCCATCTTTCCTTTTCTCCCCCTCTGTATTGTGTGGGTCAGCGCGTGGTCACTAGGTGGATCAGTCACAATTATGTCACAGGCAACATGAGGCAGAAATTCTCTCTCTCTCTCTCTCTCTCTCTCTCTCGCGGCCTTTCCTCTAACTTTCGCTCTGTTGAGCACCACCTTTCCTCCTCTAAACCTTACCCTCTTTTCCTAACTGAGACTCAGCTGTCTGAGGCAACAGACAGCAAACCCTTTTCTGTATTCTCCTACTTTCTCTATACACATGTCATAGCCAAAGGTGGCTGTTATGTATATATGTGCAACGACTTATCTTGCTCTCGTATTCCTGAACTCAGTTCTTCTGAATCCTCTACACTCTGGCTTCGGTTTTCCTGTCATTCTCTGACTAAATATATCTGTGCTGTTTACTTATCCCCTAATTCTACTGACTATCAAAAATTCACTGACTACCATACTTCTACGATGGAACACATTCTATCCATTTCTCCTTTCACTGAAATCTCCATTCTAGGAGATTTCAATGTTCACCACCACCTTTGGCACTCCTTTCCTTTCACTGATCCAGCTGGTGAACAAGCCCACATCTTTTCTATCCTTAATGACCTAGAGCAGCTTGTACAGCATCCTACCCGTATCCCTGACCGCCTTGGAGAGAGCCCCAACATGACTGATCTCTTCCTTACAACTAATCCTTCTGCATACACTGTTAATCTTTTCTCTCCATTGGGCTCCTCCGATCACAACCTTATTACCATTAACCTGTCCTATCGCTTCGGTGCGGCCTGTGGATCCTCCAAAGAAACGTCGTCTGTGGCACTTTGGAGGTGCAGATAGGGAGGCCCTCAGGCAGTACTTCTTTGATTTCCCCTGGAATGATTATAGCTTCCATGGCCGGGAGCCATCTGAGTGTGCTTTGAGCATTATGGAGGTTATTCTCTCAGGCATGGGAACATAAATTCCTTTCTCATATCCTTTGACTAATGCAAGAAAGCCTTGGTTCAAACACGCTTGTTCTAATGCTGTCCGCAACAAGGAAAGGGCCTATAAAAGGTACCAGAGGCAACCCACCTCTGAATCACATCTTTTATACGTTTCTGCCTTGAATCGTGCTAAGTCTGTTCTTTGCTCTGCTAAAAATAATTTCATCCGTACTAAATGCTCTCAACTCTCCAACTCGAATTCTTCCCGCTCCTTCTGGCAGCTTGTCAAAAACCTTTCTAACAACTTTACCTCATCATCCTTCCCCCCTCTTTTCTACTCAGATGGTTTTGTAGCTATTTCTTCTACTGATAAAGCAGATATCTTCACTCAGACTTTCTCCTCCAATTCCACCTTAGATGTATCTGGTGCTGTTCCTCCATCACTTCCCCCCTGTGACTTCCTCATGACTGTCATTAAAATTTCTTCAGCTGATGTATTTTCTGCCATCATAGGCCTCAATACTAACAAGGCATATGGTTATGATGGAGTCCTTCCTGTTGTCCTCAAGAACTGTGCTTCTGTGCTGACACCCTGCCAAGGCAAACTCTTTCGCCTTTGTCTATCAACTTGTACCTTTCCTTCTTGCTGGAAGTTTGCTCTCATTCAGCCAGTCCCAATGAAGGGTGACCATTCCCAATGCTCTAACTATCGACCAAGTGCTTTAACATTCTGTATTTCAAAGGTTTTTGAGTCAATTCTTAATAAAAAAAATATTAAAGCATCTTTCCTATCACAACCTTCTTTGGGTTCCGTCAGGGACGCTCCACGGGCGATCTTCTCACCTATCTTTCAGACTTCTGGTCATCCTCCTTCCGGGACTTTGGTGCAAGCTTTGGCATTTCACTTGCCATCTTAAATGCTTTCGATCGAGTCTGGCATAAATCTTTAATTTCGAAATGGCCCTCTTACAGTTTCTATCCTTCTCTCTGTGCCTTCATCTATAGCTTCCTTTCTGGTCGTTCTATAGCCGGTGTGGTACACGGCCATCGTTCTTCTAGATCTATCAACAGTGGTGTTCCTCAGGGCTCTGTCCTATCATCAACTCTCTTCCTTTTGTTTATCAACGACCTTCTAAGCTGTATATCTAACCCTATCCACTCGTACGCTGATGACTCCACCCTTCACCATTCTATTCGATTCCCACAACGTCCATCTCAGGAGTTACTTCAACAAGCAATGGATGAGGCTATGGCACACCTAATGTGTGACTTGGGTCGTATCTCTGACTTGGGTTAAAAAATCTTGTTATTTTTAATGCATCAAAGACTCAGTTCTTAAACTTATCAAGCAGAGAAATCTTTGACACGTGTACCGACTAATGTTTAATAATATCCAGCTTAATCCTGCAACATCGTTGAACATGCTTGGGGTTTCATTCACTCGGGACTTATCTTGGAAAGATCATAAAATCTGCTTCCAAGAGATTTTATGTGCTAAGCCAACTCCGTTCCTTCTTTACTCCTGCACAATAGTTGACTCTGTACACGGGTTTTATCTGCCCCTGTGTGGAGTACAACTCTCATGTGTGGGGAGGTTCCCCACATACAGCACTTCTCAATAGGGTGGAGTCAAAGGCTTTTCGTCTCATTAACTCTCCTCCTCTTACTAGCTCCCTTCAGCCTCTGTCTCTTCGCCGCACTGTTGCATCTACTAGTATATCTCTTTTCTATTGCTACATCAATGGTCACTGCTCCTCTGAACTGTCTGCTTGCATTCCTCCATCTCTACGATGGACGCGTAGCACCCGTCTAGCAGCAAACTCTCATCCCTTTTCTGTTAACCGTTACTCCCAGTCCTTCATTTATGCAACAGGCCAACTTTGGAACTGTCTCTCTCTGTCTGTATTTCCTGCTAGCTATGATCTCCAGTCTTTCAAAATCAGTGTGTTCAGGCATCTCGAAATGATCGGATCTTGAATTTGGCTCTGTCTTGTATTTTGTTTTTCTCATGGAAGGAACAGTTATTTCGGGCTCGTGGCCTTTGATTCCTTCTTCCTAGCATAAAGAAAACACACCCACACCCACATTATATAATATTTTTTTAATGCGAGGAAGAAGGAACCAAAGGCCATGAGCCCGCAGTAACAGTTCCCTCCAAGAGAAAAACAAAATACAATAGAGAGCCAAATTCAAGATCCGATCATTTTGAGATGCCTGGACACACTACGTTTGAAAGACTGGAGATCATAGGCAGCAGGAAATACAGACAGAGGGAGACAGTTCCAGAGCTGACCTGTTGCATAAATGAAAGACTGGGAGTAACGGTTAACTCTTGCATTAGAGAGTTGGACAGAAAAGGGATGAGAGTTTGCTGCCAGACAGGTGCTACGCACCCGTCGTAGAGGTGGAGGAATGCAAGCAGACAGTTCAGAGGAGCAGTGGCCATTAAAGTAGCGATAGAAAAGAGATAAAGATGCAACAGTGCGGCGAAGAGACAGAGGTTGAAGGGAGTCGGTAAGAGGAGGAGAGTTAATGAGACGAAAAGAATTTGACTCCACCCTATTGAGAAGAGCTGTATGTGGGGAGCCTCCCCACACATGAAAGTTGTACTCCACACAGGGGCGGATAAAACCCCTGTATAGAGTCAACAATTGTGCAGGGGTAAAGAAAGAGCGGAGTCGGCTTAGCACACCTAATCTCTTGGAAGCAGATTTTACAAGAGATGCAATATGATCTTTCCAAGACAAGTCCCGAGTAAACGATACCCCAAGCATGTTCAACGATGATGCAGGATTAAGCTGAATATTATTAAACATTAGTGGGTATACCTGTGGAAGACTTTGTCGGGTTGATAGGTGTAAGAACTGAGTCTTAGATTCATTAAAGACAACCATATTATTTTTACGCCAGTCAGAGATATGAGCCAAGTCAGACATTAGGTGTGCCATAGCCTCATCCCTTGTTTCTTGAAGTAACTGTTGAGATGGGCGTTGCGGGAACCGAATGGAAAGGTGAAGGGTGGAGTCATCAGCGTATGAGTGGATAGGGTTAGATGTACAGCTTAGAAGATCATTGATGAATAAAAGGAAGAGAGTAGGTGATAGGACAGAGCCCTGAGGAACACCACTGTTGATAGATCTAGGGGAAGAACGATGGCCGTCTACAACAGCGGCTATAGAACGACCAGAAAGGAAGCTAGCGATGAAGGCACAGATAGAAGGATAGAAACCGTAGGAGGGCAGTTTGGAAATTAAAGATTTATGCTAGACTCGATCGAAAGCCTTTGAGATGTCAAGTGCAATGGCAAAGCTTTCGCCAAAGTCCCGAAAGGAGGATGACCAGGAGTCTGAAAGGCAGGTGAGAAGAACGCCAGTGGAGCGTCCCTGACGGAACCCATACTGACGATCGGAAAGAAGGTTGTGATAGGAAAGATGCCTTAAAATTTTTCTATTAAGAATTGACTCGAAAACTTTTGAAATACAGGACGTTAAAGCAATTGGACGATAGTTGGAGGGTTGGGAGTGGTCACCCTTCTTTGGGACTGGCTGAATGAGAGCAAACTTCCAGCAAGAAGGAAAGGTACAAGTTGACAGACAAAGGCGAAAGAGTTTGCCTAGGCAGGGTGTAAGCACAGAAGCACAGTTCTTGAGAACAACAGGAGGAACCCCATCAGGCCCATATGACTTGTTAGTGCTGAAGCCAGTGATGGCAGAAAATACATCAACTGAAGAAATTTTAATGTCAGCCCTAAGGAAGTCAGAGGGGGGAAGTGATGGAGGAACAGCACCGGAATCGTCTAAGGTGGAATTGGAGGAGAAAGTCTGTGCGAAGAGATCTGCTTTATCAGTAGAAGAAATAGCTACAGAACCATCAGAGTAGAAAAGAGGAGGGAAGGATGATGAGGTAAAGTTGTTAGAAAGATTTTTGGCAAGGTGCCAGAAGGAGCGGGAAGAATTCGAGTTGGAGAGTTGAGAGCATTTAGTATGGATGAAATTATTTTTAGTAGAGCGAAGAACAGACTTAGCACGATTCCGGGCAGAAACGTAAAGATGATGTGATTCAGGGGTAGGTTGGCTCCGGTACCTTTTGTAGGCCTTCTCCTTGTTGCGGACAGCATTAGAACAAGCGTGATTAAACCAAGGCTTTCTTGCGTTAGTCAAAGGATATGAGAAAGGAATGTATGCTTCCATGCCTGAGAGAATAACCTCCGTAATGCGCAAGGCACACTCAAATGGCTCACGGCCATGGAAGCAATAATCATTCCAGGGAAAATCAAAGAAGTACTGCCTGAGGGCCTCCCAGTCCGCGGCTCCAAAATGCCACAGACGACGTTTCCCTGGAGGGTCCACAGGCCGTACCGGAGTGATAGGACAGGTTAAGGTAATAAGGTTGTGATCGGAGGAGCCCAACGGAGAGAAAAGATTAACAGAGTAAGCAGAAGGATTAGTTGTGAGGAAGAGGTCAAGTATGTTGGAGCTCTCTCCAAGGCGGTCAGGGATACGGGTAGGGTGCTGTACAAGCTGCTATAGGTCATTAAGGATAGAAAAGATGTAGGCTTGTTCACCAGGTGGATCCGTGAAAGGAGAGGAGAGCCAAAGGTGGTGGTGAACATTGAAATCTCCTAGAATGGAGATTTCAGAGAAAGGAGAAATGGACAGAATGTGTTCCATCGTAGAAGTAAGATAATCGAAGAATTTTTGATAGTCAGTAGAATTAGGGGATAAGTAAACAGCACAGATATATTTAGTCAGAGAATGACAGGAAAACCGAAGCCAGAGTGTGGAGAATTCAGAAGAATCAAGGTCAGGAACACGAGAGCAAGATAAGTCGTTGCGTATGTATACACAACAGCCACCTTTGGCTTTGAAATGAGTATAGAGAAAGTAGGAGGATACAGAAAAGGGTTTGCTGTCAGTTGCCTCAGACAGCTGAGTCTCCGTTAGAAAAAGAAGGTGAGGTTTATAGGAGGAGAGGTGGTGCTCAACAGAGCGAAAGTTAGATGAAAGGCCGCGAATGTTGCAGAAATGAAGAAGAAGAGAGTCAGACCGTGGTTCTAGGCACCTCGAGTCGTCACCGGGAGAGGGGCAGATGGCGGGGGCAATTATGGTCCCCCCCCCGGGGACTCCGAGGCTGGGTGAATTGACGCCATTTTTGGTTAATTTTGAATAGGAAGTGTAGTGTGTACTGTGCATGTAGTGTGGTGAAGATAGTTAGAGAAATTTGTACTGGAGAGCATGCTGGCCTACTCTCTGTGTAACTGAGACACTGAAAAAGTTCAGCAAAGGGGGATGGTCAGGAACTAGTCCTGAGGGCTGATGAAACGGGAGCTCCAGCACTCCCTGTCATCAGCTTTCCATCCACCTCGGGAGTACTGCCCTGCTCGACTGGTGCTACAGTCTACTCCTCATAAATATATATATATATATATATATATATATATATATATATATATATATATATATATATATATATATACACGATACATATATAATGTACTGCAGTATACCACATTCTTAGGCCATTTGTTCCATAGGCTTACATTCCTGTTGACGAAACCAAACTCTCATCCCTTTTCTGTCCAACCCTCTCATGCAGGAGTTAATCGTTACTCCCAGTCCTTCATTTATGCAACATGTCAACTATGGAACTGTCTCCCTCTGTCTGCATTTCCTGCTTCCTATGATCTCCAGTCTTTCAAACGCAGTGTGTCCAGGCATCTCGAAATGATCGAATCTTGAATTTGGCTCTCTCTTGTATTTCGTTTTTCTGTTGGAGGGAACAGTTATTGCGGGCTCGTGGCCTTTGGTTCCTTCCTCCTCACATAAAAAAATATATATATATCCATTACATCTATCATAATTTGAACGGTCCATTGTATATTTATTTCGACTAACACATTGCAAAGTCCTTTAAAAATCTGAATAGGCCTACTGGAATCTGATCCCCTCATAGTATGCACTTCGTTAAGTTGAACAGCTTTAACTCATCTAAACATTCCTTGTATTTTTATTCCTCAGTCCAGACATCATTTTTGTTACTCTTCACTGCACAGTTTCTCCATAACGTTCTTGCAATATGGTGACCAATACTTCAGATCTAGACACACTAAGGAAGTCAGCAAAGTATGGATGTGTTCTAGTATTGATTTGAATGCCTGTAAATGTAACTAGCTTGTTAGGCTACTTTAATGCTACGGGATTCTGACAACTTAGTTTTAAATAAGTCATTATTCTTATTCCTAAATATTTTTCATGGTATAAATTTTCAAGTTGAGTATTACTCATACTAGGCCTATGCCTGAAGTTTTCGGTTTTACGTGCAATATTTAGGATTACAAATTTTTCTATTAAAATCTATTTGCCATGCATGAGACGAATTAAATAGTTTATCAAGATGTCTCTGGTTCAGCAATATTTATTCGGGGGTACCTTTTGTTACTGACTTTCGTATTATCAGCAAACTTGGTTATTTTACAACACAGACCGCCTTCATTATCATCAGCATAAATCAGAGACAGTAGCCTGTAGACCCAAAACTGAACTTTGAGACACTCTGCTTGTAACATTCATCCAGTCTCATACCCTCCCATTAATAACCACTCTTTAAGTACTGTACATTTTTTTGGCAAGATGTCGACTCATCTTAGAAAATTGTCACTGATGCCATACAATTTATGTTTCATCAGAAGTCGATTATGGTGAAATTTATCGAATGGTTTCTGAATATTAAGATGATTAAATTGACTGATTTAGTTTTATTGTATTGTACACACACACACACACACACACACACACACACACACACACACACACACACACACACACACACACACACACACACACACACACACACACACACGAAGTATCTTACACCTTCCTGTCTTTAAGTTTTAACCATTTGAAATTTTACTCTAATTTCTTCTCATTTATGTGTATGTCCGCTGTTATTATCAACACCTCATAAAGCATGAGGCTTATAGTGCACGTGAAATAAACTTTAATTCAAACTTATTGACCTTAGGAAAAAAAACTCTGACAGCAGTTATGCTTCTTGCAAAACCACTAATCACCTGTGGAAAGATTTTTTTTTTTTTTTTACTGTGTGTTTGTGAATACTCTCCTTGAAAAAGTCATGATTTCTGAGACAGTCACTTTTCCCACAGTCCATACAGTGTGTCTTTAATGAGTTTATTGTTTTTTTTTCGAAATGTTTAATTTATTTTTAACCACGGTTTCCATTAACTTGCATATAAGTAATGCTAGCTATCAGAATGGTAATTTACGGCCTGTTGTTTATTGCCTTAACAATCTGGATCGTAATTTTCAGGCAGTGATTTACTGCTTAACTATCACAATGGTAATTTCCTGGCAGTGATTTATTGCCTTAGCTATCTGGATGATAGTTTCGAGGCTGTGATTTATTGCCTTAACTGGATACAAAATCTATATATGCTAGAGTCAGTCATGAACAATGCCACTCTAAAATGGCATGTTCATTTGGCTAAAGATTTTGATATTTAATTTTTCCAACTCATTTAAAACTCTTGGAAATATTCTACTTGGCCTTCGTGTTTTGTAAATGTTAAGTTTATTGCTTCCAAACAATACATCTCTCTTATCATAATGCCACAAATAATGTCACTTTCGGCTAAACGTACAAAGGAAAATTAAGGGATTGAACGTCGACTTTCTGTCGTAAGTGCAAACAGTGCAAAAAGAAGTTTAGCTGTATCATTATCATCATTTGGTCATTTGTATGATCTACATTTGCTATGCGTACTAGAGGTTCAGTGTATTAGTGTTAATGTCTTCATACGTCTGATATAATGGAAGAATTCTTTCGGGTATGATTTGCCGATGTTGGTAATATGCTCTGCACAATTTTCTTCGCCTTGTCTTAACAACCTTTAAGCATTTTGATAAAGGCTATGAAATATGTTCTTACTCTCTTAATTATCAGCCACCTTCAGTAAGGTGAGGCAATATAGTTTTTGTACCTGTGTGTGTGGTGTGTGTGTGTGTGTGTGTGTGTGTGTGTGTGTGTGTGTGTGTGTGTGTGTGTGTGTGTGTGTGTTGCCAAAGTATCTAAAAACGTTGTGGACGAATTTTCACCAAACCATTACGAAATAGCAGCCATGTGGATGTGCAGAAGTCTATTCCTTTTAGTGAAGATTTGATCAGAGATTACCAAAGGACAGCCGCCATATATTTCTTAATATGGATTACCTTTTTGTGAAACGTGGTGACTGAATTCCTTAGGATTTTGCGAATTTTCTTCAAACGTAGCCTGTTGGTAGCTTGTATCTTAACCAACAACATAGTTTGGCCGGCAATCATCATTCAACCCCCGGAAATTTTCGTTTCATTATTTGTGATTTTTGTACTTTTCTTGAACTATCTTCTTTGCTCAAAGATAGTTCTTCTTGTAACTGTTCCATCAGTGTGATTAGAATTTCTAGCAGACCACCCAATGTGCCTGTTTCTGAAAACATTCATCAGGCATAACAGACATTTGTTGTTTGCAAAACTAGATTCAAATTATTTCAACCTATATTTGATTTCGGTTTGTGAAAGTCAGCACTTTTCCAGTCTGGAACATTCTTGCAATTGGAATTTATGTTGTTTGCACTGAAATTTATTAGAAATGTGACTGTATGATGATCATTTGTACAGAACTCATCTATAATTATAACATTATCAACAAAGCCATCTGACATAGCCAATACAAGATTTAGGATATTTCCTCCACGTACTGTACTGTCACTGAAATTTTTAAATTGTCAGTGTGATGGTTCCACATACTGAACTCATCAATGGTAACATTACCAACTACATTCTCTGGTAAGGATATTTAATCCACGTGTTGGCTGGTCTACAAACCAATCTAGTGAAGCTTCCAGCAAGGTACCTTATAAGTCCAGTCCTGTATTTGAGGACATACATTCACTTAATTTTTGTAACAGGTAAATTAAAGTCTCCCAAAGTTACAGTATGCTGGATGCAAAATCCTATTGCAATTTGTTGGTATATATTATTGTCAGTTTCCCACAACTGAGCTGGCAGATGATAGATTAATCGAAGCATCACCTTGCCATGAGACTCATTTGCAAATTGAATGTGTGTTGTCATGTCATATGCTGCATAGACTGGTGGTTTTATAATTAGTACTGGATGAAATTTTATCAATATAAACAATAATACACGCCGCATTCCATTTACTCATTTCTGTCTTTACTGAAACTACTTATGCCAGGCAGATTATATTGCACTCTAAAGATTCCTTGTTCAGTATTCGGCTATGATAATGTAGGTTATATAAAAATCGTCAATAAAAGGATAAGTTTCTAGTTCAGTAACTTACTGGTATTTAGCAAACTATGCACATACGACGTTCGCACATCTATTTCTCGGATAGAGGAAGTATGAGCTGTCTGTCCTACCTTGACTGCAGATAATATTTAATTGCCGTCCTCCACTGAGTGCTATGTTTTTTTTTTTTTTCCTTGAGAGCATACGGCATATTCAGAAGATGGTCAATGCGTGCAGAACCAGCTGCATTTAAGTGGAGACCATCCTTTGCAAACAAGGCCCAGTGCTGGTAAATGTCAGTCTCTATGTTCACAAATTCCACGCCTTCCTGTAAGTAAAGACGACTTATCCGATTATTTAGACTGAAAGCTTTGCTGTAGAATGTATTCTGAGCTTCATTCCTAAGAAGTACCTCTAATATCAGTATGTTCTTAGTCTTGGTCCTCTAGCGTCGGATCATCGTCTTGAACAACAGTTCAGCTTCAACAGTTTCTCTGAGCTGGCTTTTACCATGTCGTTCGTAACTTCACGGACAACAACACGAGTATTATCGGTCGAACCGTTGGTAACTTCATTCAGGGCCTCACTCACATCAACATCAGCTCCTGGTATACAGAAACTCTTCCTTTAACTAGATCGTGGGTGTGATGGTTGTGTTGGTGGTAATGGTGGCTGTGGTAGTTGTGGAGGTAGTAATGGTAGTGGTGTTGATCTTTATGATGGTGGTAATGGCAATCTTTGTGGGAGTTGTGGTGGTGGTACTGGTAGTGATTGGAGTAGAGGAGGGTGTGGTAATGATGTTGGTAATGGCATTTTTAGTGGTGACTGTGATAGCTGTGGTGGTGGCAATGTTGGTGGTTGTGCTACTTGTGGTGTTAATGATGGCGATTGTTCTATGCTCTCTCTCTCTCTCTCTCTCTCTCTCTCTCTCTCTCTCTCTCTCTCTCTCTCTCTCTCTCGTGGCATTACCCATTTCACGCCGGATGCCAGGTTAGGGAGGAATGGGGAGGAGATACACAATGCCTGGGGGGAGGATAAGAGGTTGTTCCTCCACGACGACAGAAGGCAGGGGGATGGATGAAGGGAGGGAAAAAAGGAGGGAGAAACAAAGGCCTAGGAAGATGGCAGGAGAGAGAATGGAAGGGAAGAAAGTTGGGAGGGAAGAACAAAGCCCTGGAGAGAGAGAGTGGTGGAGAAGGAAGAAGGGAATGAAGGAGGAAGGAAGGGAGATGCAGACTTTCAGCTACGACGAGCAGGGAAGAACCGAAAGAGGGAGAGACGTGGTTGCAAAGAGAATGAGGGAGGCAGGAGGACACAACAGCCTGGAAAGAAAGAAAAATTCAGAGGTCGGGAAAGATATGGAAAGGAAAAAAGAAACATACAGTGACAGAAGGGATGAGTAAGTGGAATGAAGGAGGGAGAAAGGTAGATACATAGCGATGGAGACGGGTAGGAAAACAAGCCTGAAGGCAGAGAGTGGAGAAGGGAAGGAGGGAAAAAAATACAACGACCTGGAAGGAACAAAAGGAAGGGGGAACAGAAGGAATGAGGGAGATGTTTAATTTGGATGGGGGAAGGAAGGAACAGAAAAGGGGAGGTAGATGTATATGCCTGGAGGGAGAGAAGAAAAGAAGGATGGAGTGACGGTAGCAGAAAGACATTTGGAATGGGTGAAACTGAGAAAAGGCTGAAAATATTGTGAAGAAGAAAAGAGACGTGCGAGGAAGAGACAGAAAAAACTGAGAGTAACTAGGAGAGATGGATGAAAGTGAAGGCAACAGACAGGAAGGAAGGAGAAAATGAATGTAGAAGGGAGAATGAGAGGGAGAAAAGAAATAAGCAACAGAGGGAAAATGAGATTAATTTGAGAGGAGTCAGAGGAGGAAAAGGCAGACAATGACGGCATCAGAAAGAGGAGGAAGTGAAGTTACGAGGAAAACAAGTGTGGAAGGACTGTAAAATGCAAGGACAGAGGGGAAAATGAATAAAGCAGGGAAGGAAAGGAAGGTGCAGACAGTAAGTAGGAAAAATGAAGAAGGAAAAAGGGTGTGGAAGAGGGAAAAAGTGGGAGTGCAGCAAGTATAGAGAGTGTAGATTAGGCAAAAAATTGAAACGTCAGAAAGTGGCTGCAATGAAGAAAGAATAGAGTACGAAAAGATAATGTATGAATGAGGAAAGGAAAAGACAATGTATGAATGAGGAAAGGAAAAGATAATGTATGAATGAGGAAAGGAAAATATAAAGAAAAAATGACAAAAGGAAGGAAGAAGGAAAGGCGATGGAAATAATGGGGGAAAGATGGATGAAATGATGTACGAATAGTATAATGTTGACCGATATATATATATATATATATATATATATATATATATATATATATATATATATATATATATATATATATATATATATATATATATATATATATATATATATATATATATATATATATATATATATATATATATATATATATATATACTGTATATAAAGGTTATAATTTTTTTACAACTTTATGTTCCTGAGCCGGTATGCACAAAACTTCGCCAGATGGCAGCCGTAAGGCTGGCCTTATATGAAATATTCAAGGCAGCCCTGCGGCTGCCTCTAAGGCCCATGCATGATGACCCCTTGCCTTGTCTTATGCCTGATTTATGTTTCGTGCATTTGCCTCAGCTAAGGCTAGCCTTAACTGTAGGGAATGTTTGGGGGGAAATCTCGTGCATCAGCTGAGACCCTGCCGACCAATCAGATGGCAGAAGACAGAAACACTGGGCCAATCACACATAGCTTCATGAATCAGCTGGGGGTGAGAGGCGAGAGCGAGTGTTTATGTTACCGCAAAAATGGGAAACCGTCATTGTATAGAATGCCTAGGTAAACTGTGTAATGCCTAAAACTTCAAGACAAAGTATAAGATAAAATCATTTGTACACATTTCCATGGTATTCTGTAGATTACTGAGTTTGTTTTAGGCAACGTGAGACACGACCAAACTGCAGCAAGCAGGCAAACTGTGAAATCAGTAATTTCATTTACGTCAGGTTAATTTAAGCTGCTGCGGTTAGGTTAGGCTGGAAGAGTCTAGGCTAAGTTTAAGTTTGATGAGGGTATATCAGGTTAGGATAATTTAGGTAAATGCTTAACACTGCGTTCTTCTAAATTAACCTAACTGAAATGCGCGCTCCCGCCGCCAGACCCCCCACCCCACTAGGGAGCCACAGCCCCACCCCCACCCCAGGAGGACACAACAGTGGGCCAGGCGAGTGCGACGCAGGCTCAGCGCGAGACGGACTCAGGTGGGCCCTGACCTTGTGTCCCTCTTCCCCTCAACCCACCCAACCATGACGTCGCAGGAATGCGAGACTACTTCTCAGCTGGACCAGCCCTCGTCAGGATCGGGATGGGATTGCTCCAGATACAGTCCCAGGTAACGGCCACTGTACATACCGGGGAAGGGACGGCCACTGTACGTACCGGGGAAGGGATGGCCACTGTACACCCTTCTGTTGCAGCCACATCTGGAGCCTGCCTCGGTGTGACGGCCACTAAACGCACACCGAAAGGCAAAGGCAGGAGGAGTGGAACAGTGACGACAGCCACTGTACGCATCGGGGAGGGAACGGCCACTGTATGTCCCTCACCCACCTCCTCCTCCTCCTACGGGAGTAGCACTGCGGTAATGGTCACAGGACATACTGGGGAAGGAACGGCCACTGTACATCCCTCAGCTATCTCCCGTTGGGCAGGCAGACCCACGGCGACGGCCACTGTATGCGCTGAAGAGGGAACGGCCACTGTACGTCCCTCACCAACCTCCTCCTCCTCCTCCTACGGGAGTAGCACCGAGGTAACAGCTACAGGACGTACTGGGGAGGGAACGGCCACTGTACATCCCTCAGCTATTTCCTGCCGGGCAGGCAGACCTATGGCGACAGCCACTGTATGCGCCGGGGAAGGAACGGCCACTGTACGTCCTTCTGCTGCTACCCCAAGAGCCTGTGGAACCACAACAACGGCCACTGTATGCTTCGGGGAAGGGATGGCCACTGTACGCCCTTCGTCCACAGTCCCGATGGTTCTCCCAGAGGAGAAGGTCCCTTACGCAGCCCACTCTCCACCCTAAGGCTGCGCAGGACACCCCTCTTTCTCTCCCTCCAGGTATGGTTCCCCAGAGGTGCTGCCGTTCCAAGAGTGGTGGCGAGTCCCTGTTGCTGAAGGCAGGATCCATGCCCTCCAGCCTGCCCCTGGATGACGCCGGGTCCTGACGGACACCCCCCGGGAGAAGTGCAGCAATCAAACCCTGACAGTGCCCCAACCTAGAGGGAACCACAGTCCCAGACCTCCCAGGGCCAGCCCTCGGATCCCAGAGTGGGACCACCCTGGCTCCACTCACTGTCAGCCCTCCGCCCAGAGTAAGAAGTGCCAGGCCCGACTCATGACATTGTTTGGCCCCAGTCCCAAGGGCCTCTCATCAGGTCGAGGCCCTGACAGGAAAGGGCCTTCCTGCACCCCAGACCAGAAGCGCGGCCGGGCCGTGACGCCCCCAAGAGCTGTCCCCTGTCTCCTGCAGGAGGGCTCACCAATAGGGCTCCCTCCGACTCTCAGACGCCACCTCGAATGAGCCCTGACCTCGGCAGCCCAGTGACGATGCGATGAGACCCCTGTGTCATATTAGAGACTCAATAGTGACAGTGACTCTGTGTGGTACAGAAACAGTGAGACCGGAACACCACCCGTAAAGTGTCTCTACCCCAATCTACTCAGAGTGCTGTGTTAGTACCTACATTCCCATGACTAGAGCAATATACAAGTGTGTGGCGATACCCAAGTGCAACTAAACCAGTGTACTACGCAGAGTCCAAGGGACTAGGTGTATGAACAGTGTCACCACCCCTGTGTTTTTCTCTTGTGCAGTAACTCAGATGTAACCACAGTGACTATGTAACTTAGTGTACTAACACTGACTAACCTGTCACTATACCCATTCCACATTCAGTGCCCCATTGTATGTATATTGTAAGGAAGTGGATTAAGGCAATATATGTGTTAAGGTCTTGCTGAATTTTTATGCCCTGTTCCTTTGTAAGTGTTCTATTTCCAGTCTAGAAAGAGGACCCCGCTCAGTCGCTGGTGTCTTTAAAACAAGAAGTTGGACTAAAAACATCCAGCATAACACTGGTGGCCGGTGGTGGTTCTGGATCCGATTAGAGCACGGAGGAACAAATAGGGAAATCTAGCACAATGGCGGCCAAATCACATATTTAATTGCCAAAGTTCAACCCCGAACAATATGACATCGATGTGTACTTGGCTATGGTAAAGCCAATACTGGACATAGGGTTTGAAAACGACAGGGAGAAGATTGCCATCACACTGCCACACCTGGGCAAAGTAGTGGCAAACATAGCTCTGACAATTGTCCTGGGACTATAATGGGACCAATTCAGTCAAATTAAGAAACAGGCAGTTATGCCATCCCTGGGCACAGTTGTAGCCTTATCACAACTCGACGCCCTCACATACAACGGAGGCCTCAATGACACATTCACCCAGGCTAGGTGGCTCGTCATCGCCGCGTACCCGGAAACAGACGCAAAAATCCGGGAACAGCTCATATTTAACACATTCCTCAGAATCCTCCCCGGTTTCATTAGAGAACATTTTATAATACATGACTCGACAGGAGACCTGGATAAAGATATCAATTTAATGAGGCGCCTTCTAGATATCCAATCAACCCCTCAACACATCAGTGAAATCAATCAATTCCCCACGAATATCATTGCTATTAACCCGTGGGAATTTTCTCCTTGCTGCCACGAATGCCCAATGCATGACATCCGTGAGCAGCTAAAAGCTGCCAGGCGCAGCAAAACGACACAAGGATGCCTACAAACCTCCCCACCATACACCAATTGCCCTGAGCCTCAGGGAGAGAAAATACTATGGAGAAGGCACAGAAGGCGCCCCCCCCACTGCCCCCGCACCCCACCGTAATGACAGGGGCCACCTCACATCCTCCCCAGTCTATTACAAGGAAACGTCATGTTTCCTTTTCCTCTCCTCTCACTATCTCCTCTGTTTTACCTTCCGCTATTCCTACCCCTATTCCTAACCTTCCCACCTCACACACCACTTTACTACTATCACCTCCCCCCGTCCTGTCCCCCCTCAACACAAAGCCTGCCTCCCCCTTAACAGGCCTCCTAGAATCCATACCTCATCCTCCCCTAACCTACTCCCCAAAACCATCTCCTCCTGTTTACTGCTTCCCACCCATCACCATGCACCATCCTCAACCTCACCATCCCCATGGACCCCCTCCTCCACTTCACCCTCACCTGATCCCCTGCCATCCTCCTCCGATTCCAGTACATCACCATCCTCTCCGTCCGACACACCCCACACTGCTGCCTTACCTTCACCCCCTCCTCCACCCCACAACTCTCTGCCACCAACCCACACCCCCAGTAATTCACCACCACCAGAAATGAGACTCTAATGCGTCATCTGGCGTCCCTCACATGGGCCTGGACAGAGAGTACGAGGGACACGTCAACTCCTCCACAGCCTCCACCACACTCCACACACTTCCACACTCCACTTTACATTCAGCCTTCATCAAAAACCCAACCACATCACTCAACATTGGACCACCCTCCTCCAACACCAGATGTCCACCACAAGCACATACCACCTCCAGTCACGGGGCCGTGACTTTTTCAACATGGACAGTGGTGAAATAAGCACTCCTGCCGCCAGGACCCCCACCCTACTACAGAGCCACAGCCCCACCCCCACCCCAGGAGGATACCACAGTGGGCCAGGTGAGTGCGATGCCAGCTCAGTGCAAGACAGGCTCAGGTGCACCCCTACCTTGTGTCCCTCTTCCCCTCACCCCGCCCAACCATGACGTTGCAGGGAAGCAAGACTACTTCTCGGCCGGACCAGCCTCCGTCAGGATCAGGGTGGTCCTGCTCCAGATACAGTCCCAGGCAGCACAGCGGTAACGGCCACTGTACGTATAGGGGAAGGGACAGCCACTGTACGCCCTTCTACTGTTTTCCCCTGCAGCCCCGTCGTAATGGCCACTGTACATACTGGGGAAGGGACAGCCACTGTATGCCCTTCTTCTGCAGCCACATCTGGAGCCTGCCTCGGCCACTGTATGCACACCAACAGGCAAGGGCAGGAGGAGTGGAACCGCGATGACAGCCACTGTATGCTTCGGGGAGGGAATGGCCACTGTACGGCCCTTATCCACCTCCTCCTCCTCCTATGGGAGTAGCACCATGGTTATGGCCACAGGACATACCAGGGAGGGAATGGCCATTGTACATCCCTCAGCTATTTCCCTTCAGGCAGGCATACCCATGGCGACAGCCATTGTACTGTATATATATGCTGGGGAGGGAACGGCCACTGTACGTCCCTCATCTGCCTCTTCCTCCTTTGGGAGCGGCACCGGGGCGAAAGCCACTGTACGCGCCGGGGAAGAAACAGCCATTGTACATCCTTCTGCTGCTAGCCCAAGGGCTTTTGGAACCGCGACGATGGCCACTATATGCTTCGGGGAAGGGACAGCCACTGTATGTCCTTCGTTCACAGTCCCAAGGGTTCTCCTGGAGGAGAAAGTCCCTTGTGAGGCCCACTCTCCACCCTGCAGCCGTGTGGGGCGCCCCTCTGTCTCTCCCTCCAGGTGTGGTTCCCCGGAGGTGCTGTCGTTCCAGGAGTGGTGGTGAGGCCCTGTCGCTGAAGGTGGGATCCATGCCCTCCAGCCTGCCCCTAGACGATGCCGGGTCCTGATGGACGCCCTGCAGGAGAGGTGCCACAGTCAACCCCTGATGGTGCCCCAACCTAGAGGCAACCACAGTCCCAAAACTCCAAGGGCCAGCCCTCAGACCCCAGGGCGGGACCGCCCTGGCCCCACTCACCGTCGGCCCTCCGCCCCGGAGTAAGAAGCTGCAAGCCTGACTCTTGACACTGTTTGGCCCCAGTCCCAAGGGCCCTTCACCAGGTCGAGGCCCTGACAGGAAAGGGCCTCCCTGCACCCCAGATCAGAAATGCGCCCGGGCCGTTATGCCCCAGAGAGCTGTCCCCTGTCTCCTGCAGGAGGGCTCACCAGTAGGGCACCCTCTGACTTCCGGTCGCCACCTCGAATGAGCCCTGACCTTGGCAGCCCAGTGACGACACAGTGAGAGCCCATTGTCGTATTAGAGACTCAATAGTGACAGTGACTGTGTATGGTACAGAAACAGTGAGACCGGAACACCACCCATAAAGTGTCTCTATCCCAATCCACTCAGAGTGCTGTGTTAGTACTGTACCTAAGTTCCCAAGACTAGAGCAATATACAGGTGTGTGGCGATACCCAAGTGCAACTAAACCAGTGTACTACGCAGAGTCCAAGGGACCAAGTGTATGAACAGTGTCACCCATTGTATATATATTGTAAGGAAGTGGATTAACCTGCCCTGTCCCGTCGACGTATGGGTATGTTGCAACGATTTGCATTTGCCAGTCCCGGCGACGTACCGGTACATCGTGCAATTGCAAAGTGCATAATTTCGACAATTTTTAAATTTCGCGCTTGATTTGCGGTACATATCCTCGCATGACCTTCCCCTACCTGCCACCAGGTGGGGACACTCGGCGACCCCGCGCGACCCGCGCTAACCCGCAGCTCGTCCACTCACCTAGTAGCAACAGTCCTGCTCAGACATGGCTACGAGAGGTCTCTCAGAGGTCGAAATTCAAGCTGCCCTGGACGCCTTTACAGGCAACAGTGATTCTCCACTGGACGACGAGGTTGTTGATAAAGACTGTGCAGCCAGAGGAGGAGGAAACCACCAACAGTGATGACGGAGTCCCGTCCCCCAGGAAGCGGCAGTACGTGACTTACCGTGCTGCTAGAGAGGGGCAACCAGCCAAGAAACCACGTGCAACATCCTATGCCCAGCCCCAACGTGATGTGGAACCCGAATTCGATGGCGAGGACGAGGACAAGGACGAGGACGGAGTCATGGGACGTGCTGCCACGTGGTATGGACGTGAGGTAATAACTCATCGTGGCCCCGAGAGCACACCACGTTGGATGAGCAGGTATGAGCCTAGTATTTTGTTTGGGGAGTTAGGAAGTGCCGTGGAGGGAGTGGGGAGTGAAAGGGAAAGTGCAGGGAGGAGTATGGAAAGTGAGAGTGACGTGATTGAGTCATTGCTCTCCCTAGGTAGTGTGAGGCGGCGGGGTGTATCACGTGGGCGAGTATGGGTGCGTTCTGTATCACGTGGGGTTGTGATGGAGGGGGAAGGTGGGGAGGAACCACTCCCAAGCACGTCTTATGCTCCCCAATATCCCCTAACACGTAGTCAAGCTAGGGTGCGTGAAAAATCACGTGGTGTTGTCATGGAGGGGGAAGGTGGGGAGGAACCACTCCCCAGCATGTCTTATGCTCCCCAATATTCCCCTACTTCATCCCCACAGCCCCCTGATGTTCCTCAAGGCCGTAAGGGTAAGGGAAAGGGAAAAGGTAGAGGCAGAGGGAAGAGGAGTGACAGTGGGGAAGCCCTCTGCACTCCTTCTCTCCAACCTCCCCCACCAGGATCTCCTCCCCACCCAGACGAAGGCGGTGATGGGGATGATGGGGACGAGGGATTTGTGGATGGAATTGGGAGGATGGGAGTGATTTTTCTCCCCTCATTCACCCCTTCACTGAGCAGGGGCGCTCTGGCTGCATTGCTCCCGGAATTCACCGTAATTCCACCAGGTTGGATTTTTTCCACCTGTTTTTTAGTGAGGCATTCGTGGAGCAGATTGTATACCAAACCAACCATTTTGCAAGCACCCAGCGCCTTGAGAGTGAAAGATTGGGAACAAGGAGTAGGCATTCTATCATATATGATTACCCTGTCTCCCTTTCAGAAATGTTCCTATTTTTTGCCCTGGTCCTTTTGATGGGTATTATACGAAAGAACAGAATTCCGGCCTATTGGACAAGGGACCCTGTTATGCTTACACCAATATTTGGGCAAGTCATGAGCCGTAATCGGTTTCAACAAATTCTAAGTCGCCTCCATTTCTATGATGCTCATGATCCTGCAAATGCGAACGACACAGATAAGATGAGGCGAATTAGGCTGGTCTTTGATCACCTGAGGCAAACCTTTCGTTCGTCATTTTATCCCTATAGAGACCTCGTCATAGACGAGAGTCTCGTGTTGTGGAGAGGTAATATTTCATTTAGGCAGTATATACCCAGCAAAAGGCACCGTTTTGGGTTCAAGATCTTTGTTATGTGAGACTGTAGGACTGGATACGTGCAAGACATCGTCTTGTACGCCGGTGCACAGACAGACATAATAGAAGATCGGAGTATTCGACTGTCAGGAGCAGTGGTAAAGACAATGATAGAAGACTACCTTCATCGTGGTCACGTCCTCTACCTGGACAACTGGTACACTAGCACTCTTCTCACTCGTTATCTTCACATGCATGAAACGGGAGTCTGTGGAACCGTGAAGGTGAACCGGCGTCACATGGCCAAGGTAGGGCGGCAACTTGCCAGGAATGAGGTTGTCTTCTTCAAAGCCAACAACTGTGTGGAACCATAATAGAGAAGTAAGCCTCTTGTCAACGGTTCACCGCCCCTTGATGCACCGTACTGATTCCATTGATTACCGGAGCGAGAACAGGCGTCACATTTGGAAACCTGAGTGTGTCATGGACTATAACATAAACATGCGCCTGGTGGACCAGTCAGACTCCATGATATCGACGGTAGAGTGTGCCAGGACCACGATGAAGTTGTATAAGAAACTGTTCTTTCACTTGCTAGACATCATTGCTCTGAATTGCCACCACCTTCACGCCATGACAACAGAAGTTCAGGAAGCCTTTGAAGGGTTTGTGAGGGAGCTCACAAGAGAGATATTTACACGTTATGCTGTTGAAAGGCCCCAACATCGCACCCACACTGCCCCTATTGCCCAAACTCCCCTGAGAATATCCGGCCGCCATTTCCCCACTCCTATCTCTCCCCAGCCAAACAGACCTAGGCCCCAACGCAGGTGTCACGTGTGTAGCAATTCCCGGGTGAGACTCACTACACAGAGGAAGGACACCCGCTATGAGTGCGTGCAGTGTGACGTGGGTCTCTGTAGTCACCCAAGTTTCAGCGAATATCACACGTTGATGCAATTCCGATATGGTGTGAATGCGATAGGATGCTGAAACTATGAAGTAAATGCGACAAACAGACGCTCAGTGAAATTATCAGTCACGTTGATCTGAAAATATTAGTATAAAGTGCATACGGGTATAAAAAAAGTGCAAAAAATGTATGTAAGTGTATAAATATGCTGTAAATGGAAACATACCTAGCGAGGGTTTTATGATGCGATATTCTGTCGCTCAGTGCAATAAATAAGGCCTGTAAATATGTAATTATTATTATTGGAAATGCTAATGGGTATAATACAAGTTCAAATTATTGGAAGTGCTGAAATATATTCTAAGTCAAAATATTCCTAGCATGTGTATAGAGATGCGATATCCTGACGCTCAGTTGAATGAATAAGGCCCGTAATAATGAAAATAGAAGTCAACAAGTGGGTAAGTGTGTAATATATGTGAAGAATTAGTATATAAGTGTGTGAGTATTATGTTGGTCGAAACATTCATTGCGAGGGTACTTTCATGCGATATTCTGACGCTCACTTGAATAAATAATGCCAGTAAGTATGTACAGTGCAGTGTAGGGGTGTAAACGTGTCTAATGTAAGTGGGAAAGTATAATTGGAGTGAATAAATAAAGTAGAAGATGAAACACGAGTGTTTGAGATTGTGCTTGCTACGTGAATATGCGCTAGCATATCACTAAATGCCCTCGTAATGAATGTAAATAATTGAAAACATTTACAGTGGTGGAGGAAAGGTTCTATGTAAAGGGAAAAATAATAGGAAAGTGATAAAACAATTGGGTATGTTGAAATACGAGTCATAGCGAGTGCATTTAGTGAGCCGATGTGAGCTAAACTTATGCTGTATGTCATCATAATGAATGAAAACATCTAAAAACATTTACAAACAGTAGAAATTGGTAACATGTCATTGAAACAGATGTATACAAGTAGAAAAAATGATATGTTGACTGATACAAGAAACTTAGCATATAGCATGTTACGACTCGGACCTAACTCGCTATGCTCGCACGATGGTACAATGCTTATTTTTCATATATATATATATATATATATATATATATATATATATATATATATATATATATATATATATATATATATATATATGTGTGTGTGTGTGTGTGTCTGAAATCCAATATATTGCTACTGTTATTGTTTATTAGTTCAAATTCAATAAATATAGAGGTGTTGTGTGTTGTTTCTCCCAGTATTCCTTACCAAAGAAAACGTGAGCGCCTAACACGTCAATGATAGAATACGATACCTGGCACGGGGGACCTCACCTGTTCCGACCACTTATAAACCACGGTAAGCCCTTTCTTGGTGATTTTCCTTCGTTTCCCAACCAAAAAGGAAGTTTTAGCCAAAATTTTTTTTTTCCAAAATAGCTCGGGACTGGGGGATGTCGGAGGTGCGGAAAACCTCGGGACGTGACGGGTTAAAGCAATATATGTGTTAAGGTGTCTTGCCTAGTTCCTTTGTAAGTGTTCTATTTCCGGTCTAGAAAGAGGACCCCACTCAGTTGCTGGTGTTTTTAGAACGAGAAGTCGGACTACAAACATCCAGCATAACACTAACCTAACCTAACCTAACAAATGTAACCTAGATTATCCCAGCTTAACCCCCTGTTGTTTATTATTATACTCTGCCATGAAAATGCTAGACATTCTACAGAATACCTACGCATTCTATTTAAATCCCTAGGTAAAATATATAAAGTCATAATGAAATAAGGTTAATCCATACTTTCCCCCAAAAATGTTAGACATTCTATAGAGTACCTATGCATTCTATGCAAAACCTAATTTTCACACAATGCCGGTAACATTTACACAACAGTCAAGGTTAAACACGTGAAGTGCCAGTAATTAATTGAAAACAATGTCGGGTGCAATGAAAAGACGTCCCAATATTAGTGATGAAAAGCTTTACACCCAAACAACCTTTAAAACATTAGTAAGATGAGAGGGTTCAGGAGTAAAGTAACAAAACAGCAATATGAATGGGGACTTATTATGTTTGCCATGTTTTACCTAACCATTGTCTGACTTACATAAAGTAATCAGCAACCACAGTTACCTAGCAGAAAACTGTTACCATAGACACCTTGGTTCAAATCTCTAGTAGATGTTAGAATCAGCCCAGGTATAAGCAGCGTGAGTGCTGCCAAGATATCTATAATTACAGCTCCTTATCATTTAGTTGCTGTCATGAACAACTTGCACATCTAGTGAATGGAGCCTTTTGCAACTGACAAATACAGGTTCTTTGTGAACTGAGGCCTTAATTGGTGTGAGGGTTCAATCTATTGCTCCAAGCACTTTAGGAAGTTCGGAATAATGAAGAATTATCACCCAATCACAATATGGCTGCATGGCAAAGTAGAAGGAGAGGGAAATAAAGACCATAAGAAACATGCAAACATAAAGAAATGGGGTAGGACCGAAAAGGACAAAAAGGAAAGAAAGACTGGAGACAAAACGGCCCCATTTAGTTGCCTCTTACAAGCAGGGGTACTGGGGATGTATGCTTTCCCTCGCTCCCCATGGGGACCCAAGCACTTAAGGATTTTTTTTTAGTTCTGTGGAAACCCTCTAGTCTCTGTCCTTCTCAGCAAACCACTGGGCAGCTTATTTTTTCTGAGTCCTTTTCTGTATAAAGCATATGTCACACGTGATATCACTTTGGATACACTTGACTGATGAATACCACTGGTATCTCCAACAACATTCTGAAAATTCCCACTAACGCAGAATCTCTGGGTTGCCAAAAAATATTGTGTAGGCAAGAATGGCATGGGAGTGTAGCATGACACTCCCAATATGAGGCTCATGTTCTGTTAAACAAAGGAATTCTCTCCTGGGGAGGGGATATTGTCTCAATGCATGTTCATCATTTATGTTAAGGGGATTCAGTGTATCCAAGAAACCTCCATTCCCTTCGCAAAGCACGATCTAGTTCACAGGCAACGATCAACTCCATACCGAGATAAACAATAACAAGTTTGGTCCAGTTTGTGCTACAGAGAATATCAAATCGGAGTTACTTTATTTACGGGTCTCAATACGGTAAGGCTGCTCAGACCCAGCCTCAGCAGCTGAGGCGGCCTTATCGAGGCTTACCCTCCTGTATGTGCTTCGTGCATGGGCCTTAGCGACCTATGGCCTTAAACTACCCGACTTAGGGACGTGTGTAGCCTTAAGGCCGTTTGTGCATCCGGGCCCTGTACCTCAGATCGATGAACTTTTGCTTAAAAACAAAGGAAAAAGCCCTTATTCCTCTCAATTTTAAAAAAAGGTCACCCCAAGATAAAATAAATCGATTTTTGCAATGTATATTTACATGTATAATGATTAAAAAAAAACAAAAGAGCTTATACAAATGCATTAATACTTAACATCACTGTTTATTTCCTAGAATAAATCTAAGTTACAGGTTGGCTTTGTTTCTGCAGGGAGCATAAAGTTCCGGTATCACTTTGATTGCACGTTCTTCACACTGATTACTTCTTGGTATCTTGAGTTAGGATGGCTCCTGTTTCCAGTGATTCTGCAAAGAGTTTAGTGCTTTTTTGTAAGGTTTCGATATTTCTGACAAGTTCTTGAGACCATTTTCTTTGTACATCTGATTAGTAAACCAGTACTTTGCCCATTCGTACGAAATGAATCTGCTTTTCTTCTCCAAAAGTCTTCCCTGTTGTAGGTATAAGAATGAATGCAAGGATAACGAGAATTGCTCTTGAATTCCACCTCGCATTACTGATATTTGAAATTTTGTGAAAGTTAATCAAACGAAAATGCACCTTTTCTTCAAAGAATCTAAACACTCGTGTTAAATGATACAAAAATTTAATGTCATCTCTCCATCCTGACTTAGCGAGGATCTCTTCTGTTCCCTTAACAAACTGTGAATTTAGTTTTTCATAATTGTTTATTAGTTGAGACACAAATGATATTCGATGTCAGGAGAATTGGTGTTAGCGCCAAGTTCTTTGTCCATCACCAAACAGAGAATCCTGCTCAGAATGTGATGCTAACAACAGATATATTGATGTTTGTGGAAACTCTTATCCGAGAAAATTTGTTGTAATCTGACAATAACTCCATTCTTTTTCCCAGTGCTAACGCTAATTGTATCAGCAATGATCAATTTATTGCAAGCATTAAGTTGTATTCATCAATAACTTTTGCAATTTCCTCAGCAATAGTTTCAGCCTTGCCATTTTCCAAATGCAATGCATCCAGTTTTATTTCGGTTCTTTCATTTTAAAGTAATACTACCTGATACTTATTTTCATCAATCCGCTTTCCATCGAAATGTAAAGACCATGTTTCCAGCTGTAACTTTTCAATCATTTCCTTCTTCAGTGTAGCAGCCTCATTTTATATTGATTTGTATATTGCTGCTTGACTTGGAGCTGGAGTGTCAATATTATCATGTGAAAATTGTTTGCATATTTTAGCAGCTTTATTTGTCGATACTCCAGCGGATGTCACTAAGTTAGCTGCAACTTTATAGTACTTCTGTTGTGTTTTCTGGTTGGTTGATGATTAGTCTCATCTTCATCCTTATATTCGCTGTCATCAGATTCAGTTCAACTACCACTAGATGAAAGATCGTAAGATGTTGATGGTAATATAGGTTCACCAGGGAGTTTTCGTTTTTTTGAAGGGTGAATGGTTTTCTTATATGCAACTTGACCTGTTGAATACCCCACTTCTCTTTTGCTTTGCACTTATAGGTGGAAGAGTTGTTTATCTTCAGTGGATAACCACTGACCATTTACTTTCGTGATATCAAAAAGTTTATTTAGGGCATCATATTTTCCCCTCTCGACACATTCATTGTGAGATTATAGCACCTTGTCAAGTTTTGCTTGTTTTGCTTCATCTGACACATGTGCAAAGTTCAATTTATTCTCCCATAATTTTATAACTTCTTTGGAAACTTTGACTATTTGTTCTTTTCTAAATTTGATTTTTGCTCCAAGAATCTGGTAACGTCCAACAACTTGCATTTGGTTTGGCATTCTTCATTTTTCTTCTAATGAAGATTATTCTAAAGGCACAGTTCCTCTTCTTCTATGTGACTGCAGGAACCATACCAAATTATTGGTCCAGACAGCCTTGTTCTTCCGTACACAGCAAATTATTGGTCCAGACATCCTTGTTCTTCTGTACCATAGTAACACTTTTGTGTGACATCATGCATATTAAAAAAAAATAATAAGAGTAAATACTATATGACACTAACACACTAAGCAATTATTTTGCTGACTGTTCGCCTGCAAACTGCGAAGATAACTGTTAGATGCTGAAAACTGCATCCCATTTTATAATATTTAGTTTATTCTAGAATGTTCTAAACAATGTTAAACCATACTAGAACGTTACAAACTGTTCTGGAAAGTTCTAAACAGTTCTAAAATCTTCTGTGGAAGTCAATAAAGTTATAAAAAATCTATATAACGATTAAGAAAGTGAGAAAACTTGCTTGTGGTAATGCTAAATATATGGTAATCCATTTTTTTTTTTTTTTTCAAATTTGGGGGTGACCTTTTTTTAAACTGAGAGGAATAAGGGCTTTTTTCTTTCTTTTTAAACAAAAGTTCATCAATTTATGGTACAGGCTACCTTTTATTTGAAAAAAAAAAATGTTATAACCATAATACACACACACACACACACACACACACACACACACACACACACACACACACACACATATATATATATATATATATATATATATATATATATATATATATATATATATACTATGGCGTGTCATAAAAATAATATTTTGATCATTCTTTGTACCACCCCCGCCTTTTGTTCCATTCCTTACAAAAGCAAGTCACACCGACTTTCATTCCATTCCATTTGTATGATATTTACTGGTCGCCCTGGAGAAGCAAAGTTTTAGCCCCTTGTCACTCATTGTTGTTGCTATATACTCTGAACCATCAATGGACCATCATTCATGCATTCATGGAAGATATTAGTTTGTTTTGTTTCAATGCTCAGTAGGGGGTGTTGAATTATTACTGTGATTTTTTTTGGTCAGGTCATTCCTTGATGGAAATTCGCAAGATAATCCACTTGCCTTGGTTCATCAGTTACAGAAATAACTGATAAAAAACTACCATTGGGGGGAGGAGGTGGCTGAATCGGTAGAGAGACGGCCTGCAGTCCTGAAGGACCCAGGTTCAAATCCCGGCTGGGGCAGGGAACAGTTTAAGGATTTAAATTTCATTAAAGCAGACTTTCCTGATCTACCAGAAGACCCGCCGACATGTCGTAAAAGTACCCCCGCTAATACCAATACACCAGTCCTGTATGAGACAGCCCTAGCATGTATTCAATATGGACGGTGGGTGTTAGCGCCGAAGTGGTGACATGTGGAGGTGTAGGAGGACTACTGGGCTACTGCCCCCGAGATATAGGCTCTGAAGCCTGTGTCCAGAGTCGGACACATAAAAAAAAAAATAATAATAATAAAAAAAAATAGGCCATTCGATACTTTATGCATCTGCATATAGAGCAACCGAAAGAGAAAAGGGATGCATTTCGTGATACAGCTCGAACAGTGAAGACATTGTGGGATAAAGCAAATTTACCATCTCGACAGGAATACCACTGTTTCAAGAAGTTGGAAAAGATCTTCACAGCTTGGACTGGGCTGAAGAAGCACTCTTCCCATACAATGGAATCTCACAAGGAAAAGGAGCGGTTGTTTGGGGATTCCCTCAAAGGTTTATTTGACATTGCTCATGTTGATGCCGAGTGGTGTGTGTCTCATTGAGAGGACTGGGAATTTCTCCTTCTTCAGCACCAGGAAGGACATCCTGGAAACATAGGACTCGACATGATTAACCAAAAAAAAAAAAAAATGAAGGCTCGACAATAACGGGAGGAAACTATTGAGAAGTTGAGAAAGCATTCCAAGCATGAGATGGAGGCAGTTGTTGAAAAAATCATCCTGGAGTCATCCTCATCCAGTTCTGAGGATGAGACCAAGATTGAAGGAGCCTGTGCTGGACCATCCACATCACTTCAGACACCTACGAATGACATTTTTCCTGCAAAACAACAAGCAGTGAGAAATATTATGATGAAGGACTTATCGTCCACTCTCGATCGAACAAATATATCCTCCCACAAGGCAATGTATCACCTTTTGGAGACTGCTGTCTGTTTAGGTCAAGAAACTAATTAACAGAACATCATTCCACAGGGCCTAATCCAGCAGATCAGTTCCATGTGCTTTGACACTACTGCCTGAACACAGGCCAGCATATAGGAACCTGCCCTATCCTTCAAGAAAAGATCAGATGAGATTTACCTTACCTGGCCTGTCGGTATCATGTGCTAGAGCTGATCATGGGAGCAGCATTCGAAGCCTCCTTGGGGACCACTTCAATGGGACCAGATATTTTCCTCTTCAAGAGGTTCAGAGACCACTGGAATGATCAAGCGAAGTTCAAAACTGCAGATACTGATGAGGTAGCCAAGGCAGTAATTGCCGAGGAGAAGAAAGATCCCGTTTGCTTTGCCATGTCCCAGTCAAACCAAGTACTAGATGATTGTAAGGAGATTTTGCACCTGTCCATTATCTTTCATGGTGGGACTCTGAAGAAGGAGGTGAATTATTCGGACTCCACGAGCAGTACGCCGTGCTCGATGGATGGCAAAAGTCATATACTCCCTGAAGCTGTATCTCTTCTGGAACCAGTTCCAGATGACAAGGGCAGAAGAGTGCAGAGTGTGAGATTTGCCCCTCTTGCTCGCCCTCATCTACCTAAAGGCATGAGAGAGAGAGAGAGAGAGAGAGAGAGAGAGAGAGAGAGAGAGAGAGAGAGAGAGAGAGAGAGAGTGAGTGATAGAGAGAGAAGAACATTGAACAACCGCCATCATTAACACCATCACAAACATCACAACCCCCATCATTACCGCCACCACAGATACCAAAACCACCGTCACAATTGCCACTACCAACATCATTACCACCACCATCCACTACTTCAACCACTACCAATACCACTACCACAACTCTCAAAACCATCACCATTACCACATCACAAATATCAAACCACTACCATTATTACCTTCACAACTACCACACCCACCATTGCCACCAACACAACATCAAAACCACGATCTAGTAAAAGGGAGCGTTTCTGTATACAAGGTGCTGGTGTTGACGATGTAAATGAGTCCCTAGATGAAGTTACCAACGGTTCGGCCGATAATGCTTGTGTTGGTTTAGTCTTGTAGTCCATACAATTATAAACGACGTGTGATGACCATGTCAGAGAAACTGTTGAAGTTGAACGGTTTTTCAAGACGATGATCCAACGCTACAGCACCAAGACTTAGAACTTCTTGATATCAGGGGTACTTCCTAGGACTGGAGCTCAGAATACATTCCACAGCAAAGCTTTCAGTCTAAATAATCAGTTAAGTTATCTCTACTTACAGGAATGGAATCTGTTAACATAGATAATGACATTTACCACACCAGGCTTTGTTTGCAGAGGATGGTCTCCACTTAAGTGCTGTTGGTTCTGCATGCTCTCAGGAGAAAAAAAATAGCACTCAGTGGAAGTAGACAATTAAACATATTACTACTATGCCATGAACCGAGCCCGGGACTCTCATGTGAGAACCAAATGGCAATCTACCACACCATGACCAGGTGTGGTAGATTATTTTACCTGTGTAAAGTACAGGCTTCTTTCATCATTCTGACTTGCTGTAAGTCCTTTGGATTGATTAAAAGCATCTACTTGCCAAAGTGCGAGGGGGTTATCTCAGCCTCTTCATTCCCAGAGTGGGGGCAGAGGGACACTGGTTATAAGCTTGTGACAATGTAAGATTACTTTTACTAGGTCGTAGTTTAGTGGATTGCTGCTGCCTGGCACTCACATGAGAGTCCCGGGTTCGATTTCCGGCATAGTGATATATATATATATATATATATATATATATATATATATTCAGAGAGAGAGAGAGAGAGAGAGAGAGAGAGGAGTAGACTGTAGCACCAGTCGAGCAGGGCAGTACTCCCAAGGTGGATGATAAGCTGATGACAGGGAAAGCTGGAGCTCCCGTTTCATCAGCCCTCGGGACTAGTTCCTGACCATCCTCTTTTGCTGAGCTTTTTCTGTTTCATTAACACAGAGAGTAGGCCAGCATGCTCCCCAATACAAGTTTCTCTAACTGTCAACACCAAACTACATGCGCAGTACACACTACTCTTCCTTTTCAGAATTAAAAACGAAAAATGATGCAATTCAATCTGCCCTCGAAGTCCCGGGGGGGGGGACCATAAATTCCCCCACCATCCGCCCCTCTCCCGGTGACGACTCAGAGAGATGCCTGGAATCACTGTCTGACTCACTTCATTTCTGCAACATTTGTGGCCTTTCCTTTAACTTTCTCTCTGTCAAACAGCACCTCTCCTACTCTAAACCTCACCATCTCTTCCTGTCAGAGACTCACCTGTCTGAGGCAACTGACAGCAAACCCTTTTGTTTCCTCCTACTTTCTCTATACTCATTTCAAAGCCAAAGGTGGCTGTTGTGTATATGTACAGAATGATTTATCATGCTCTCGTGTTCCTGAACTTCATTCTTCTGAATTCTCTACTCTCTGGCTTCGGCTTTCTTGTCATTTTCTGACTAAATATATCTGCGTTGTTTACTTATCTCCTAATTCTACTAACTATCAAAATTGTTTTATTATCTTACTTCTACAATGGAACACATTCTATCCATTTCTCCTTTCTCTGAAATCTCCATTCTAGGAGATTTCAATGTTCACCATCACCTTTGGCTCTCCTCTCCTTTCACTGATCCACGTTGTGAACAAGCCTACATCTTTTCTATCCTTAATGACCTAGAGCAGCTTGTACAGCACCCTACCCGTATCCCTGACCACCTTGGAGAGAGCTCCAACATACTTGACATCTTTCTTACAACTAATCCTTCTGCATACACTGTTTATCTTTCTTCTCTGCTGGGCTCTTCCGATCACAACCTTATTACCTTCATCTGTCCTATAGCTCCGGTGCGGCCTGTGGACCCTCCAAAGAAACGTCGACTGTGGCACTTTGGAACTGTGGTTTGGGAGGCCCTCAGGCGGTACTTCTTTGACTCTCTATGGAATGAATATTGCTTCCGTGGCCGGGAGCAATCTGAGTGTGCATTGTGCATTATGGAGGTTATTCTCTTGGGGATGGAGGCATACATTTCCATCTCATATCCTTTGACTAATGCAAGAAAGCCTTGGTTTAATCACGCTTGTTCTAATGCTGCCCGCAACAAGGAGAGGGCCTATAAATGGTAAAAGAGCCAACCCACTCCTGAATCACATGTTGCTTAAGTCTTTGCCCAGAATTATGCTAAGTCTGTTCTTTGCTCTGCTAAAAATAATTTCATCCATACTAAATGCTCTCAACTCTCCAGCTCGAAAACTTTCCGCTCTTTCTGACACCTTGCCAAAAACCTTCTTAACAACTTTACCTCATCATCCTTCCCTCCTCTTTTCTATTCTGATGGCTCTGTAGCTATTTCTTCTACTGATAAAGCAGATCTCTTTGCTCAGACTTTCTCCTCCATTTCCAACTTAGACAATTCTGATGCTGTTCCTCCATCACTTTCCTGCTCTGACTTCCTCATGGCTGTCATAAAATTTTCTTAAGCTGATGTATTTTCTGCCATCACTGGCCTTAATACTAACAAGGCATATGGGCCTGATGGGGTCCCTCCTGTTGTCCTCAAGAACTGTGCTTCTGTGCTGACACCCTGCCTAGGTAAACTCTTTCTCCATTGTCTGTTAACTTGTACTTTTCCTTCTTGCAGGAAGTTTGCTCTTATTCAGCCAGTCCCAAAGAAGGGTGACCATTCCGAGCCCTCTAACTATCATCCAATTTTTTTAACATCCTGTGTCTCAAAAGTTTTCGAGTCAATTCTTAATAGAAAAATTTAGAAGCATCTTTCCTACCACAACCTTCTTTCTGATCATTAGTATGGGTTCCGTCAGGGATCTTCTCACCTACCTTTTAGAATCCTGATCATCCTCCTTTCGGGACTTAGGCAAAACCTTTCTCATTGCGCTTGACATCTCAAAGGCTTTCAATCGAGTCTGGCATAAACCTTTAATTTCCAAACTGCCCTCTTACGGTTTCTACCCTTCTATCTGTGCCTTCATCTATAGCTTCCTTTCTGGTCGTTCTATAGCCGCTGTTGTAGACGACCATCGTTCTTCTCCTAGATCTATCAGGGTTCTGTCCTTTCACCAACTCTCTTCCTTTTATTCATCAATGTCCCTCTAAGCTGTACAGTACATGTAACCCTATCCACTCGTACGCTGACGACTACACCCTTCACCTTTCCATTCAGTTTCCGCAACATCCATCTCAGCAGTTACTTTAAGAAACATGGGATGATGCCAAGGCAAACCTAATGTCTGACTTGGCTCATATCACTGACTGGGGTAAAAATAATCTTGTTGTTTTTAATGCATCAAAAACTCAGTTTTTACACCTATCATCCCGACACAATCTTCCACAGGAGTACCCACTAATGTTTAAGAGTATCCAGCTCAATCTTGCATCATCCTTGATCATGCTTGGGGTTTCATTCACTCGGGACTTATCTTGGAAAGATCATATCGCATCTCTTGTAAAATCTGCTTCCAAGAGATTAGGTGTGTTTAGCCGACTCCATACCTTCTTTACCCATGCACAGTTGTTGACTTTATACACGGGTTTTATTCGCCCCTGTCCCGAGTACAACTCTCATGTGTGGGGAGGCTCCCCACATACAGCTCTTCTCAGCCGGGTGGAGTCAAAGGCTTTTTGTCTCATCAAGTCTCCTTCTCTTATTGGCTCCCTTCAACCTCTGTCTCTTCGCCGCACTGTTGCATCTTTTTGTCTTTTCTATCGCTACTTCAATGGTCGCTGCCCCTCTTAACTGTCTGCTTGCATCCCTCCACCTCTATGACGGGCTCGTAACATCCGTCTAGCAACAAACTCTCATCCCTTTTCTGTCCAGCTCTCTAATGCAAGACTTAACCGTTCCCCCCAGTCCTTTATTTATGCAACAGGTCAACTCTGGAACTGTCTCCCTTTGTCTGTATTTCCTACTTCCTATGATCTCCAGTCTTTGAAACGCAGTGTCTCCAGGCATCTCGATATGAACGGATCTTGAATTTGGCTCTCTCTCTCTCTTTTTTTTTTTTTTTTATTGCAAGGAACAGTTTGCGGGCCCCTAGTCTTTGGTTCTTTTTTATTCTTGCAGAAGAAAATAATGCTTATGTATATATATGTTCTATTATATACACCTAACAAAGTTTATGGAATAATTGTTATACTGCACATAATGATCCTAGAGCCAAGCAATACGAGAGAGAGAGAGAGAGAGAGAGAGAGAGAGAGAGAGACTGACGGTTTTCGCGTCTTGCAAACTTGGCTAAGAGAATACTCAGTTTACTTTTTAACTACCGGTATGAATCCCAAAACTGAAAAAGAATAACGTCTCTCCAGCATTTTTACTGCTCAAGAAGTATACATTGTCATGTATGAATACCGTAGCTCAGGTATACTTAAAAACTGTTACATCTATGTGCAATAGTGCATTAAAAGGTACGGTAAGTAGGGAATTTTTCAGGTTCACTGAAATTCTGCTGTGAGGAATAGGGAAGTGAGCATGGAAGTCATGAAATAAAGAAGTGGTTGCATGTTAGTATTGTGATCCCCATTCTAACTTTTGAAAGTGTAGCTTCAAATCTCTCGGAAGGACACAACTCAGAGTGAGAGGAATGTAACCCAGTTCTTTGAGATGGGTTACGTCCAGAGACAAATGGACAAACGAAGAAGTAAAGGATAGTTTAGGTGTTGTTATGATCTTCTCGATAGCATTAGGGTAATTATCTTGAGATGGTTTGGTCATGGGGAGATACTGGAGAATGAGAGATTGATTAGGAGAGTATATGTGAGGTGGCAGGAGGTGAGGAAAGGAGAGACCGAGAAGACAGAGGGACTGCGATGAAGAGTATAAGAGTGAGAGAGGTGCGAGTTTGAAAAAGGACACCCTGAAATCAGACGACAAAATAATATGGAGGCGATTTGGATGTGGCGACTCCTTTCAGGATTAAAGCGCTTTGTAATAAACAAATAGATAATGGGACACATAGATAGACTGCATTATGTATACCAAAACCCAGGCATACCTAAGTAGGCAATCATGCTGTTTTAGCTATACTCTAATCTAAGAATATGCTTAGCTATGTAACAGGTTACTGGCATATAAATAAGAAATGAATCCAGCCCTTCCTCATACTGAATTAAAAGTATACATGTTTAACTATGTATTCCATTGCTTGTTTTGCTATCCATACTGATGAGAAGGCAATAAATACATACTGTAGCAACTGTGTCTACATATACAAATCCATACAGTAAATGAGTCATTGTTCAGGGTCTCGCTAACTCGCCAATTAAACCTTTAAGCTCAAATACACAATGCCTACCACCCAGTTCCCCTCCCCTCACTCTCTCCTCTCGCTCTCGCTCCACAGGAATCGGATGGTGAGGGAGGGGAGACTTCTCTCTCCTGCCTTACCAACAGATCCCTGTGTTCCCTTCGCATAGGCCTATCTCTAATCCTCTTCCACTTTTTTCCATCTCTGTTCTTTCTCACAGCCAGCTGTCTCCCCTTTCTCTTCTCTCCTTCCTCTCCCATCATTACTCTTCCCCCTTCCCCACCCCCTCTCATCCTTCCTTCCCTCCCCTTTTCTCTTCATATCCGTTCCCCTCCCCTTTTCCCTTTCCCATTCCTATGCTTGCCATCTTTAGTCTTCCCTTCCTCACTGGTCTCTCTCATCCATTCCCTAGCCTTCTCCCCTCACTTCCCATCTCCATCACCCTCCCCCCCCCCTCTTTTCCCTCTCCTCCTCCACTTCATTCTTTTCCTCCATGCCATCTCCTCGTCCACCTCACTCCGTCCCTCCCCCTTCTCTTCAATCATCTCTCTTTCTCCCTCCCCTCCCTCCCACTCTTTCATCTCTTTTTTCCCAGTACATTCGTGCTTTTCTCTAATTATTTCTTTATTTCCCTCTTGTTACATTCTATTCTTTATCCTTTCTTTCTTTCCAGTCTCACCTTTCTACCTCTCCCTTTCCTCTTCCGCTATCCCTTCCTGTCACCCTTCCTCACTCATTTCTCGCTCCCCTCCCCTTCCGTCTGTCTCTCTCTCTCTCTCTCTCTCTCAGTACTTCCCCTTTATATTTTCCCTGTTGTCATCCATATTTTCCCCTTCACCTCCTCCTTCCATCTCTTCCCCTCCCATCCCCTTTACTTCTTCTCACGTATCCCTCTTCTTCACTTCTCATTTTCTTCTTTATCATTCATGTTTCTTCTTCCCCCATATTTTCCCCATCCGATGATCCCTTCAACTCATATTTCTCCCCTCCTTCCTATATATCTCCCCATCTCCCCTTTTATATCCCCCCGTACCCCACCCCACCCCACGGCATCGACTAACCATAATGGCCATTCACGCGTATTGTTTATGTATTCATTTTTGTGACCTACCTAATAGGAGCATTCGCAGTAAGGCACAGATGCTACATTCCGCCAGAATTTTTTATTTCCGATTTTATTTTGCAGGCAATGGAGAGTGCTCTCTCTCTCTCTCTCTCTCTCTCTCTCTCTCTCTCTCTCTTTTTCATAATAATATGTACACATTTCTCTCATTCATTTAAGATGAGACCCGTACCTAATAATGTCACAAAATACTTTGTGATGTTATTCGAATGTTTTGTTATGTTTGCTATATATATCAAGGGATGAAGATTTATAGATTTTACACATATATATCATACGAATATTTCTTGATTTTTACTTTTACTCTAATAATCCCAGTGGTCACCAGCAAAGGTGAAAAGAAAAAATAATAATATTTTCGTCATAGACTACGGTTCCCACGGACAGAGCCCACAGGGGCAAAGGAACAAACTCGGCAAAGGTGTGTCATTGATCTCTCAACTCCTATATGCAGAAACTTTTTACTATCTGAGAAGCAAATAATAGATAATATATGACTAAAGTATTATTTATAAATAATTCGCATAAAACTGCTTATATTTCACAAATATCGACCATTATAACCATTGCTAGAATCTGTTTTGTATAGGGTAAATGACGATCAGTACAACTAAGGAGTTATATTAGCATTCGTCTTGATATGAACTCACACCATCGTAAAGTCATGGATGTTGCTGTCAAGTCAAAGTAGCAGATTATCCGCTGCAAAGGGATACAGAATGCGGCTCGGCTCCAGAGCTTCAAGGTGCATGGTTTACGAGCGTTTGTTAACAGAAATTGTTAACATTCAATATGACACACTTTGGATGTCCCGTGGCCCTCCTGCTTCAGTTCAGCAACTGTCTAGTCTTTTTTATCATTATTATTATTATTATTATTATTATTTCCCCTCCATCTTGCAACATACACAGGATATTGCTAGTTGTAACTACAAGAAAACACGTGGGTGTATTTTGATTTGTAGAACATGTTGTACCGAAAGCAGCGACTATCCTATGAAACATTTTTTTTTTCTTTTAGTACCTTTGTTGGTGACCACTGGGATTATTTGAATAAAAGCATAAATCAAGAAATACTGTGGCAGGTGGGGGCGCTCACCATCCACTCACTCGATGTAGTGCTGCTCTCGGGTGTCTGCCTTTTCCTCTCCTCCATCCTTCTTTCCTTCCATCTTCTTCTGTCTGTCTTTCCTTCAGTCTTTCCTCGTCCTTCTGCCTACGGGTGACTTTACACTTCCTCTTCTGTCTTTCTTTCCTTCATTCTTCCCTCTTCTTTCTGCCTGTGAGTGACGCTACACGGAGTGACAAGCCAAATGGTTTCCTGTACACCAGGAAACCATTGACTACTCTGGGTGGTAACCATATAACCAGATTTTGGCGCCTGGTGGGTTAGTGAGTAATTACGGCGGTCCAATCGGATTGAGCCGGTGAAGGTTTATATCCAAGAGGTAGTTGGGATGTATTGCTCACGGAATGCCTACCAGGGATGAGTGAGGCTGGTCACTCTCATCTTAAATGTCAGGACGAACCTGCCTAGTTCCGGGCCCCTACTCTCCTTATGGGGCAATGTAGGATTGGATAATGGATGGATCAAGAAATATTCGTACAAATGTGTAAAATAGATAAATCTTCATCCCTTGACGTATATAGCCAACACCCCAATGATTCAAACATCACAAAGTATTTTATGACCTCATTATTAGGCACGGGCTCGCCTTTAATGAATGAGAAATATTTACACATACCAACTTGCCTAGCCCCGGGCATCTACGCTCCTCTTTGTGCCTTCCTTTGGGCTTAGATCAGAATCTCCTACTCGCCCATGAGGATTACATAAAACAATAGATTTATAGGTAGATATATCTGGGTAGGCTCATGGACAGATACAGTAGATAGCCTGTTAGGTTTATGGAGGAGAGCAACTATTTAGACTCATATGTATAAATAAGCAAACAGAGAAGATAGATACGAGAGATACCGTCGGTATATAGACGCGAATGGAAAAGATACTCTAAGAGATGCAGAAAATGGTTCATCTCAGAGAGAAAGAAGTTCCTAATTAGGAAGACAGAATGATCGATAGATAGGTAGATAGTCTGGAAATTAGACGAGCTGGATGAAAGATATAATGCTCTCTATACGAGAAACATAGCAATGTACTGTTTTTAGTGACGTACTTCATAATAACATCTGTTGGTAAATATTTAGACCGAACAGCTTAATAGTTAGTTAATGAGTGAGATAGAGAGAGAGAGAGAGAGAGAGAGAGAGAGAGAGAGAGAGAGAGAGAGAGAGAGAGAGAGAGACGGGGTGGGGAGGGGAGCGAAAAATGAGTGAGGAAGGGTGAAAGGGAGGGATAATGGCAGGAGGAGGAAAGGGAGAATTAGAAAGGGAAGACTGGAAAGAAAGAAAGGATAATGAGTAGAATGTAATAAGAGGGAAATAAAGAAAATTATTTGGGAAGGTAGAGAAGGAAGGGGCCAAAACAGGAAGAACAGGGGAGAGGGAAAGAAGAGACAGTAAGAGAAGAACAGGAAACAAAAAATAGTGAAGGGTTGGTGGAAATGGGAAGGTGAGAAGGGGGAAAGAGAGAGTTGAGGGACGGGCAAAGAGAAAAACAGAGACGTGAAAGGACGGGAGAGGGAGGTGAGAGAGAGAGAGAGAGAGAGAGGGACAGACATGGGACAGAAAAGGGATAAAGATTAAAGACTGGGGAAGTAACTTGAGAAAAGCAGGAAAGTATTGGGAAAAAAGAACTTAAAGTGTGTGTGGGGGGGGAAGAGAGATGGTTGAAGAGGAGGGGGAGGGGAGGAGCGAGATAGACGAGGAATGGCATAGAGGAAAAGAATGAAAGGGAAGAGGGGGGGAGGTTGATGGAGATGGGAAGTGAGGGAAGAAGGATAGGGAATGGAAGAGAGAGGCCAGCGAGGAGGGGAAGACTAGGGATGAGAAACAGAGGAATGGGACAGGGAAAAAGGGAGGGGAGAGGAAATGAGGAACAGAAAATGGGAGGGAAGGAAGGATGAGAAGGGAGGGGGAAGGGTAATGATGGGAAGGGAAAGGGAGTAGAAAAAGGGAGACAGCTGGCTGTGAGGGAGAACAGAGATGGAATAAGAAGTGGGAAAGGATCAGAGATGTGTGAACGGAACACAGGGATTTGTTGGTAAGGGGAGAGAAGTCTCCCCTCCCTCACCATCCGATTCTTGTGGAGCGCCAGTGAGACGTGAGAGGGGGGACTGGGTGGTAGGTATTGCGAGTTTGAGCTTAAAGGTTTAATTAGCGAGTTAGCGAGACCCTGAACAATAACTCATGTTCTGAATAAATTTGTACATGTAGACACAATCGCTATATAATTATTGCCCTTTCATCAGTCTCGATGGCAAAACAAGCATTGGAACACATAAACATGTATACTTTTAATTTAGTAAAAGGGAGGGCTGGACTCTTTTCTTATATGCCAGTAACCTGTTACACAGATAAGCATATTCTTAGATAAGAGTATAGCTAAAAATGCGTGACTGCCTACTTAGGTATGCCTAGGTTTTGGTCTGAATAAATCAGTCTGTCTATCTGTCTAAGTATCTCTCTTATTACCAAGCACCTTAATCTCGAGAGGAGTCGCCACAAACAAATCGTCTCTATGTTGAATTGTCTTCTGCTTTCCGGGTGTCCTTTTTCAAACTCGCACCTCTCTCATTCTTATAGTTCTCCACCCAGTCCCTCTGTCTTGCAGATCTCTCCTTTCCTCATCTGCCACTTGACATATACTCTCCTAATCAATCTCTCATTCTTCATTATCTTCCCTTAACCAAACCATCTCAAGATACTTACCCTAAAGCGTTCGAGCACATCATATCAAATCCTCAAATGCCCATTACTTCTTCGTTTGTCTATTTGTCCCTGAACGTAACACCTTTCAAAGAACTCAGTTCCATTCCCCTCACTCTTGAGTTGTGTTCTAAGAGAATCCAAGTTTCACTTTCAAAACCTAGAATGGGGATCACAATGGCGCCATGAAACCACTTCTTTACTTCATCATTACAACGCTCACTTCTATATTCTCATCGCAGAATTGTGGTGAACCTGAAAAATTCCTTCCTTGCCGTATCTTTTAATGCACTGCATGGACATAAGATGGTACTATTTTTATGTATACCTGAGTTAGGGTAATCATACATAAGTATGTATACGTCTAGCGCAGTAAGAAGGTTAGAGAGACTTTTTTTTTCTTTTTACAATTTTGTGAAACATAGATAAAAAGTCAACAGGGTACTCTCTTAGCCAAGTTTGAAAGAGATGAAAACATTCAGTTTCTCTCTCTCGATAGATAGATAGATAGATAGATATAGATAGATAAAGATATACATTGATATATATAAACATTGTCTTTCTCTAGATAGATAGATAATTATATATAAATATATATATATATATATATATATATATATATATATATATATATATATATATATATATATATATATATATATATATATATATATTTATATATAGGGGAGCTCACCATCCACTCACTCAATGTATTGCTGCTCTCGGGTGTCTGCCGTTTCATTTCCCCCATCCTTCTTTCCTTCCATCCTCTTCTGTCTTTCTTTCCGTCATTCTTTCCTCATCCTTCAGCCTACGGGTGACTTTACACTCCCTCTTCTATCTTTCTTTCCTTCATTCTTTCCTCTTCCTTCTGCCAGTGGGTGACTCTACACTGAGTGACAAGTTAAATGGTTTCCTGTACACCTGGACACCATTTTACTACGCTGAGTGTTAACCATATAACCAAATATTGGCTTCTGGTGGTTTAATGAGTAATTACGGTTCTCCAATTGGATTGAGCCGGTGAGGGTTTATATTCAAGGGGTGGTTGGGGTTTATTGCTCACGTAATGCCACTCAGGGATGAATGAGGCTGGCCACTCTCATCTTAAATGTCAGGACCAACTTGCCTAGCCCCGGGCTCCTACGCTCCTCATGGGGCGATGTAAGATTGGATGATAATGATATATATATATATATATATATATATATATATATATATATATATATATATATATATATATAGCCAGACGCCTCAATCCCGTACGGGGTGGCCACAAACAAATCGCCTCCACGTCGCCCTGTCCCCCGCCATTTCACTGCCCTGCTCCCAACTCACGCTCCCCTCTCTCATATACCTCTCCACCCCATCCCTCCATCTTATCCTCGGCCTCCCCCTCCAACTCCCCCCCGCCACCTCACTCACAGACACTCTCCTCATCAGTCTCTCACCCTCCATATATATATATATATATATATATATATATATATATATCATCCAGTCCTACATTGCCCCATGAGGAGCGTAGGAGCCCGGGGCTATGCAGTTGGTCCCGACATTTAAGATGAGAGTGACCAGCCTCACTCATCCCTGAGTGGCATTACATGAGCAATCAACCTCAACCACCCCTTGGATATAAACCTTCACCGGCTCAATCCGACTGGAACACAATAATTACCCACTAAACCACCAGGCGCCAAAATTTGGTTATATGGTTACCACCCAGCGTAGTAAATGGTTTCCTGGTGTACAGGAAACCATTCGGCTTGTCACTCAGTGTAGAGTCACCCACAGGCAGAAGGAAGAGAAAAGAATGAAGGAAAGAAAGACAGAAGAGGGAATGTAAAATTGCTCATAGGCAGAAGGACAAGGAAAGAATGAACGAAAGGAAGACAGAAGAGGATGGAAGGAAAGAGGGATGGAGGAGAGGAAAAGGCAGATACCCGAGAGCAGGAATACATCGAGTGAGTGGATGGTGAGCGCCCCCACCTACCAGGCACATATCTATCTATCTATCTATATATGTGTGTGTTTATATATATATATATATATATATATATATATATATATATATATATATATATATATATATATATATATATATATATATATATATATATAAAGGTAAATTTCAGATACATATGTTACAATATAACGAGTATATACTCCCAGGTAGGATCCCACATATGTACCCTGATGATGGCTAAGTGAGGTGTCTTAAAATCGGAGAATTATCGAAGTACCTATGTACCTAGGCTTCTTCCCCCAAGGAAAGGGAGGTAGCCGAGACAGGACGACACACTTCCAATTTATTCATCCACTAAAACACAGTCATCCACATCTTAGCCCCAAAGGGAAGGGACAGATCCTCACTGCACCACACTGTACGAGGGTCAACTGTGCAGTGCAATCAGTGACATCCGCAGCAAAGCCCGACAGCAGAGCTGGTTTACCCCTGCCACATCATAACAGACCCATCCCCTTACCCGCACCTGACCTGATTAGCTGATCAGACAAATGCGGGAGAATATCCCTTCAGGGCTGCGTCATCATTTATTCATTCACAATTTCTCTCCATTCATTTCTATCACACACAGCCACTCTTCCTTACTCAACAGACATCCCTCTCGCATCCAATACTCTCTTCACACTGTCCATCCATCCTGTTCGTGGTCTTCCTCAAAGCCTGACACCTCTCACATCAGACCTATACTCCATTCTTTTTATTGAGGCGAAGATGCACTTGACAGGTTGATGATGACTGGCTGAATGTAACATGTTCAAAAAATATTTACTCCCCCAAGTTTCCCCCTCAGATATTTGTTGTCAGTTAATAATGCTACATTATGAAGTAATGTTGCATTCAGCCAATAATCACCAATCTGTCAAGTTCATCTTCGCCTCGATAAAAAAAACGGAGTGTAGTTATTTTTTTCACCAATCACTCGTTATCCATTCTCTCCATATGCTCAGATCATCACGACACCCTCTGCTCATCTCGATCAGCCAACTCCCGCACATTTTCAGTCCTCTTTCGCACTTCATCATTTCTCACTCGATCCATACGCGTCATTCCACACATACTCCTCAGGCACCTCATCTCCATTATATTAAAACTTTCCTCTCTGCTACACCCATATTCCATGTTTCAGCCCCATATAACGCAGTCGGTACCACAACACCCTCATACAGCCTTCTCTTTACATCCATTGTAAGCAAACGACATCTAAACATTTTTTTCATTCCTCCAAGCACCTTTTCAACTTCATTCATTCGAAACATCACTTCCGCATCTATTCTCCCATCCACAGCAACATGTGAAACTAAATACTTAAAACAGTCTACCTCCTCATGCAATTCACCATTCAAAACTATATTCAGCCTCCTACCATCTACCAACCTCGTACACTTTATCACTTTACTCTTATTCTCATTTACTTTCATTTTTCTTCTTTCACACATCCTTCTAAACTCCTCTACCAACTGTCTCAATCTCTCCTCTGAATCAGCCATCAGTGCAGTATCATCTGCAAACAGCAGCTGCTTCAGATTCCACTCTCTACCATCAACATTCACCAGACTCATATCTCCACCTAACACTCTTGCACTCACCTCCCTTACAACGCCATCCATATAAATATTAAATAACCAAGGCAACATCACATCCCTGCCCCAGCTCCACTCTCACGGGAAACCAATCACTCACAGTATTTCCCACTCTTACACACGCTTTACTATTTACGTTAAAAATGTTCACTCCTTTCAATAACCTACCATCAAGTTCATACAATCTTAAAACAGTCCATAAAGCTTCCCTATTATTTCTTTCATACGCGCACTCTAAACCCATGAACGCCCAAACCACATCCTCAAAAAAAGTATTGCGCGCCCTGCGTCCCTCCTACGAAACAAACCTTTCAACTATGGAAAAAACATGTAAATAATGCATTATAATTACCTTTTATGATTGGTAGGGTTTCCTTTGCGCTTTTTCACAGACCTGAGATGTCGTGGAAGTGAAAGGGTGAGGTTCCTTAGGTGCTGGGGTGATATACTTGCCCAGGACTCACGAATGGCTGCTTCCAGCTCAGGCAGAGAGCTCACATCCTTCCCTTGGAGATTCTTCTTTACAAGGTACCAGAGGTTTTCTATCGGGTTGAGGTCTGGGCTATAGCCTGGCCAGTCTTTCATGAAGGAGACCTCGCAGGCACGAAGCCAGTTGGTGACAGATTTGGCTTTATGAGCAGGTGCACCGTCCTGCTGAAACACTCGTGCACCTGTGAGCTCGAGGGACTCAGGTAAATGATCACAAAGCAGCTCCAGGTAAACGTCCTGATTCACTCTGCAGTTCTTGGGAAGCACAACAACCCTTCCCAGAGAATCAACCCCATACCATTAGTGAATCAATGTGTTTAACTGTACTCTCCACATAACGGGGGTTAAGCAGGTCACTACCTCTGCGCCGGTACACGCGCGCTTCTTGATTACAGGTAACGGTAAACGTTGCCTCATCAGACCACAACACTGACAACCATTGGTCCTCACCCCAGTTAAGGTACTTGTTAGCAAAGGCAAGCCTATGAAGTTGCTGATTATGTGTAAGAAGAGGCTTTCTCACAGGCCTGTGGCTTGTGTAACCAAGTTCATAAACTCTTCGAGAAACCGTGCACACTGAAACGTCGCCAAACACTTCCGGGTTGCTCTCCTAAATTTTTCTTGCACTCACACGAGGATTAGGCTCCACTGCACATTTTAGCACATTAACAGACCTCGGGGAAGTTTTCCTGGGCCTACCAGACTGTCACGGGGTTTTTATAATAAATGCAATTATTAAAGGATACTGTTCAATAATACTGAACAGCAGAAACAAGAATTAGTCTTGCTAAATCAAGCAATGATTACTTTATGCCGCCTCGCTTCGCCGATTCTCTCAGAACGAGAATTTATAAACTTTCTCAACAGTACACAGCAGAGACCAATTTTTTTTTTTTTTTTTTTATGCGAGGAAGAAGGAACCAAAGGCCATGGCCCTCAGTAACAGTTCCCTCCAAGAGAAAAACAAAATACAATAGAGAGCCAAATTCAAGATCCGATCATTTTGAGATGCCTGGACACACTGCGTTTGAAAGACTGGAGATCATAGGCAGCAGGAAATACAGACAGAGGGAGACAGTTCCAGAGTTGACCTGTTGCATAAATGAAAGACTGGGAGTAACGGTTAACTCTTGTATTAGAGAGTTGGACAGAAAAGGGATGAGAGTTTGCTGCCAGACGGGTGCTACGCGTCCGTCGTAGAGGTGGAGGAATGCAAGCAGACAGTTCAGAGGAGCAGTGACCATTAAAGTAGCGATAGAAAAGAGATAAAGATGCAACAGTGCGGCGAAGAGACAGAGGTTGAAGGGAGTCAGTAAGAGGAGGAGAGTTAATGAGACGAAAAGCCTTTGACTCCACCCTATTGAGAAGAGCTGTATGTGGGGAGCCTCCCCACACATGAGAGTTGTACTCCACACAGGGGCGGATAAAACCTCTGTATAGAGTCAACAATTGTGCAGGGGTAAAGAAAGAGCGGAGTCGGCTTAGCACACCCAATCTCTTAGAAGCAGATTTTACAAGAGATGTAATATGATCTTTCCAAGATAAGTCCCGAGTAAATGAAACCCCAAGCATGTTCAAGGATGATGCAGGATTAAGCTGAATATTATTAAACATTAATGGGTATACCTGTGGAAGATTTTGTCGGGTTGATAGGTGTAAGAACTGAGTCTTAGATGCATTAAAGACAACCATATTATTTTTACCCCAGTCAGCGATACGAGCCAAGTCAGACATTAGGTGTGCCATAGCCTCATCCCTTGTTTCTTGAAGTAACTGTTGAGATGGGCGTTGCGGGAACCGAATGGAAAGGTGAAGGGTGGAGTCATCAGCGTATGAGTGGATAGGGTTAGATGTACAGCTTAGAAGATCATTGATGAATAAAAGGAAGAGAGTTGGTGATAGGACAGAGCCCTGAGGAACACCACTGTTGATAGATCTAGGAGAAGAACGATGGCCGTCTACAACAGCGGCTATAGAACGACCAGAAAGGAAGCTAGCGATGAAGGCACAGATAGAAGGATAGAAACCGTAGGAGGGCAGTTTGGAAATTAAAGATTTATGCCAGACTCGATCGAAAGCCTTTGAGATGTCAAGTGCAATGGCAAAGCTTTCGCCAAAGTCCCGAAAGGAGGATGACCAGGAGTCTGAAAGGTAGGTGAGAAGATCGCCAGTGGAGCGTCCCTGACGGAACCCATACTGACGATCGGAAAGAAGGTTGTGATAGGAAAGATGCCTTAAAATTTTTCTATTAAGAATTGACTCGAAAACTTTTGAAATACAGGACGTTAAAGTAATTGGACCATAGTTGAAGGGTTGGGAGTGGTCACCCTTCTTTGGGACTGGCTGAATGAGAGCAAACTTCCAGCAAGAAGGAAAGGTACAAGTTGACAGACAAAGGCAAAAGAGTTTGCCTAGGCAGGGTGTAAGCACAGAAGCACAGTTCTTGAGAACAACAGGAGGGACCCCATCAGGCCCATATGCCTTGTTAGTACTGAGGCCAGTGATGGCAGAAAATACATCAACTGAAGAAATTTTAATGTCAGCCATGAGGAAGTCAGAGGGGAGAAGTGATGGAGGAACAGCACCGGAATCGTCTAAGGTGGAATTGGAGGAGAAAGTCTGTGCGAAGAGATCTGCTTTATCAGTAGAAGAAATAGCTACAGAACCATCAGAGTAGAAAAGAGGAGGGAAGGATGATGAGGTAAAGTTGTTAGAAAGATTTTTGGCAAGGTGCCAGAAGGAGCGGGAAGAATTCGAGTTGGAGAGTTGAGAGCATTTAGTATGGATGAAATTATTTTTAGTAGAGCGAAGAACAGACTTAGCACGATTCCGGGCAGAAACGTAAAGATGATGTGATTCAGGTGTGGGTTGGCTCCGGTACCTTTTGTAGGCCCTCTCCTTGTTGCGGACAGCATTAGAACAAGCGTGATTAAACCAAGGCTTTCTTGCGTTAGTCAAAGGATATGAGAAAGGAATGTATGCTTCCATGCCCGAGAGAATAACCTCCGTAATGCGCGAGGCACACTCAGATGGCTCCCGGCCATGGAAGCAATAATCATTCCAGGGAAAATCAAAGAAGTACTGCCTGAGGGCCTCCCAGTTCGCGGCTCCAAAGTGCCACAGACGACGTTTCCCTGGAGGGTCCACAGGCCGTACCGGAGTGATAGGACAGGTTGAGGTAATAAGGTTGTGATCGGAGGAGCCCAACGGAGAGAAAAGATTAACAGAGTAAGCAGAAGGATTAGTTGTGAGGAAGAGGGCAAGTATGTTGGAGCTCTCTCCAAGGCGGTCAGGGATACGGGTAGGGTGCTGTACAAGCTGCTCTAGGTCATTAAGGATAGAAAAGATGTAGGCTTGTTCACCAGGTGGATCCGTGAAAGGAGAGGAGAGCCAAAGGTGGTGGTGAACATTGAAATCTCCAAGAATGGAGATTTCAGAGAAAGGAGAAATGGACAGAATGTGTTCCATCGTAGAAGTAAGATAGTCAAAGAATTTTTGATAGTCAGTAGAATTAGGGGATAAGTAAACAGCACAGATATATTTAGTCAGAGAATGACAGGAAAGCCGAAGCCAGAGTGTGGAGAATTCAGAAGAATCAAGTTCAGGAACACGAGAGCAAGATAAGTCGTTGCGTATGTATACACAACAGCCACCTTTGGCTTTGAAATGAGTATAGAGAAAGTAGGAGGATACAGAAAAGGGTTTGCTGTCGGTTTCCTCAGACAGCTGAGTCTCCGTCAGAAAAAGAAGGTGAGGTTTAGAGGAGGAGAGGTGGTGCTCAACAGAGCGAAAGTTAGATGAAAGGCCGCGAATGTTGCAGAAATGAAGAAGAAGAGAGTCAGACAGTGGTTCCAGGCACCTCGAGTCGTCACCGGGAGAGGGGCAGATGGCGGGGGCATTTATGGTCCCCCCCCCTGGGGACTCCGAGGCTTGATTAATAGACGCCATTTTTATTGATTTTTGAAAAGGAAGTGTAGTGTGTACTGTGCATGTAGTTTGGTGAAGATAGTTAGAGAAATTTGTACTGGAGAGCATGCTGGCCTACTCTCTGTGTAACTGAGACACTGAAAAAGTTCAGCAAAGGGGGATGGTCAGGAACTAGTCCTGAGGGCTGATGAAACGGGAGCTCCAGCACTCCCTGTCATCAGCTTTCCATCCACCTCGGGAGTACTGCCCTGCTCGACTGGTGCTACAGTCTACTCAATTGCTGTTTATTAGTACTGTTAGCCCCTGGAGAGTGTGACTTCACCCCTGACAATACTTAACTAATACTATTAATGACGTCAGGTTCTTGCTGATGCGTTTTCTCCTAGAAGGCACAACGGATTTTAAGCTTAATACAAGACTGGCCTAAGTACCAGTTATGAATAGCAAAGCGTTTAAGCAAGCTAGAAGCTAGAAGGGAAATAAATTTAATTGTGGAGAAATGAAACACGAGTTTACATTACATAAAGCTCAAGAAAAAGAACTGTTAAATTTATTGGTTACAAAGAAATAAATTTAACGTTACATTTCAAATGAATTCAAAATAAAGAGATCGCACTCACTCACTCACTCAAAAGCTAAATTCTTAAACCTAGGAAAAGCACCATAACTAAACTCTTAAGTCTAAGAAAACGAAAAGAAAATACTGGTCAATGTATGTAGCATATCACCAAGGAAGGGTGGGAGCCTGGAGAACTGTAGTCTAGTGGAGTCTGGGTGCTAGATGACCTCTCTCGCTCTCACTGCTGGAGCACAGAACCTCACTCCATTGCGACAGGCAAAAGACTGACTTCAAAAACAGGCCAGCTGAGAGAAGGCATGGCCAACGGTTGAGGCAAGCAGGGGCGAACAATAAAGAAACAATAGTATTGCTTAGTGGAGCACTTAATGACGTGCATTAAATCGGTCACTTTTGAAACAGTGACGAATGTTTTGAAAAGTATACCACCAAAATGGAGAGAGAAACAGTTAACTGAACGATACACAGTGAGTTTTCCACTAATAGTTCGTGGTTTCTCACAAAAGGAAAATGTCGCGAATTTGATTCGTGACATTACGCCCCTGCAAAATGAAATTTTTTCCTTATGGGAAAAAATTTGTGGATATATATATATATATATATATATATATATATATATATATATATATATATATATATATATATATATATATATATGTACACATCCTAATTCAGTCACACAAGATTCACACTGTGGTGTGTGTGCTATCCTGCTACAGGAGAAAATCACTATCGCCAATGAGCGTAAAAACCTCGTATTTAAGTTAATAGAGGCAAGCTTGAGGGAAAAAACTCCGTGACGATGGTGAAAATCCTGTACTCAGGTCAAACTGAGCGAAAGTTCGCTACATTTACACTGACAACTAATTGTTGTGTAGCGTGGTGTATGTGATACACGGTGTAGGTGTGACAGTTGTAGTGTAACTGTACCTATGTGTAAAATGATAAAGTACAAATTTATAGTAAATAATGACGACGAGCCAGAAGCATGCGACAGGAATGACCAGCTGATCTGCACGGCAATGCTGCACCCACCAGCTACACCTGCGAAAGGAATTAAGGTGGAGCATCAAAACTGTTATTTTTTTCTCTCTCTCTCTGCCTAGCAATCAGTGCTTATGCCATTATTAACCAGGAAACGTAATTCTTGAATTCACAAATTGCTTAGAACCCTTATAGTTTACTGGTTAACGCTTATTAACTAGGAAACGTGCCAGTTCTTGAATTACTCAAATCTCTTAGAACGAGCAGTTTACTAGTTAACCTAACATTATTAACCAGGAAACGTGCCAGTTCTTGAATTGCTCAAATTTCTTATAACGGGCAGTTCACTGGCTAACCTAACTCTACACTTACAACTAATACAGGAAGCTGAGAATCGCTACGCAATCTTGGGCAGGTCATGTTTTAACACCCACCGTGGGTGTGAACACTCATGTGGATAATGTGCATTCTCCGCGAATCCTCAGAGAGGCCCACAGCTCGAGACATTCCACAAGGTAATTCATACACAGCCTTGCACAAAACTATCTATGTCTCGTCCCATCCCTGGCCGGAAAAAGTCAGCTCGGATACGGCCCTGGGTCTTCCTTTTGCCCATGTGACCTCCTGAGGCTGAACAATGACCCCATTCTAACACTGCTTGGCGGTACTTGGCAGGAACGACAAACTGCAATCGAACCTCACCCTCGGGTGTTCATGACTCACGGTAGAGCCGTCCTTGTTTGTGAAGGAACTTGGCTTGACCACCCCCTGAATATTTTATCACTCTACCCTTTTGTTTCTTTCACACGGCAGCAAGTGTTGGGTCAGAATGTTGTTCTTGAACAACAATTTGGCTACACATCAGATCTTGCGGCGATTCAATGGTCACTGGGGTGACACAATCTGGAGCCTCAGTCATGGCTCGTGTTACTGTAGCCGAAGTCTGAGTAGCGTCATCTTCGGTGCAACTATCCTTGACACTGGGAATATTGCCTACGATTAGGTCAAATAAAGGTTTTGGCATGACAACTGTGAGTATCGTACCAGAATAAAATGGAGATGCCACCTGGATGTGCCTCAGGGAACAATCTCACTGATCCATCTATAAGGTTAGCTTGGATCTGTCGACCTGTGTACTGCTCAGGCCGAACTTTACTCTGCTTGACAGAGCAACCTGAGGATCCATTATCTCTCAGGACCTTCACAGGAATATCTCCCACAAACCCTGGCTGAACAAGGAAAGTACTGTCATCTGTGGGAGGGCCTGTGGAGGAAGCAGCTAGCCACTCATGAGGCTGCTGAATAATTGATGCAGCAAACATGGTGCCTTGAGAATTAGATACTTGAGGGGTCGTACTCACTGCCTGTAGAGATGGAACATTGACTACCTGCGGAGGAGAGTTCATGGTCGGAGGGGGACTCGTGAACTGTTGGGAAGTACCTATACTGGTAGAGATGGCACCACCGTGTGCTTGTCGTGGAATGAAGGCTGCGTTTGCCTCCTGCCTCCGATACACTGATTGACATGACTGAGGGTTACGTGGCTTGTCCTTGTATTGCTGCTGCTGCTTGGGGAACTGCTGCTGGTTGGAGTGCTTGTTGTACCGCTTCCAAGGAGGCTGTTGTGTATTTTGCCCCTGGTCCTTCTGCGGTTTGCTTGGACCTTGGCAATTATTCTGAGAATGGCCTTGCTGGTGGGGTTCAATCTGAGACGGTTTCCCAGATTTATCAGCTTTTCTGTTCCAGGTATACTGCTTGTGAGTTTGATACCCGTATGCAGTGAAATATGCGTCAGCCTTTTTCACCATTTGGCTGGCATCACCCACCTCGCAGATCTTAAGCTGAGCCACAAGTTCAGTAGGCCACGACTTTTCTAGCTGTGTACGCAGCATGAGGTCAATTATCCCCTCATGCGTGGAGGGAATTTCATCTTTTTCCATCCACTCACCTAAGTAAGCAGTGAGAAGGTCGAGGAACTGAACAGCTGTGTCCTTGTCTTGGAGACGAGCTCGCATGAACTGAACTTTGGCGTCGTCTACTGTGAGACCATATGCCTTAATGAGTGCAGCTTTCATCATCTCACACGTGAGATTGTCTCCACGAATTCTGTGGAGAATATCGAGGGCAGGGCCCTCAAACAGGCTAAGAAACTGAAGCCGCTTAGCTGCATCATCCAGCTGGTAAAGTTGAGCCATGTCTTCAAAACGAGCTATGTATGGCTCGATTCGTTAGCCATCTTTGTATGGGGAAAGCTTGATGTGTGGGGTCGCCATAACATGTGCAGGGAGAACGCTCGTGGAGCTTGGGCCAACTGCACCAGATGTGTCTGAAACCAAGGAATCTCGCTTGAGCTTCAGCACTTCAAGTTCATGTTTTTCGCGTGCTTCTCGCTCGGCACGTTCGTGTTCTCGTTCTCTCTCTCGTTCCTCAGGCTGTTCTCGCTCGTTTTCTAAGTCGAGTTCGCGTTGTTTCTGCTCGTCTTCGCGCTGTTCTCGCTCGTGTTCGCGTTGGATTCTACGCTCGTCACGAGCATCTTTCTCACGTTCCTGCTCGCAATTAAACCGTGAGAGAACGTAGCTCTGTATTTTTTCTGGGTCAGTGAGGCCCATATCTTTAGCTTCCTGTACATAGACGCTGGCTCAGTACTGACTGCAATTTTTTTTTTTTTTTCAAAGAGAAATGCCAATAATAAAAAATAAAGAATATAGGCACAGGTTAGTGGTGACCAGTTTTATCTAATCAAAGAAAGAAAATTAAACAAACAACTGACTGTGAAAACTATTATTTAAATTAATAAAATGAATCAATAATCACCAGTAAGGTAGTGCCTATAGACTTTAATGATAAATACCTAAGTATGAACGTGTGAGTATTATCTCATGAATAGCTCCAGAGCTAGGAGTTAATATCCTGGAATGAGGTCGCCAATTGTCACGGGGTTTTTATAATAAATGCAATTATTAACCCCTACACCGCGGGCTTGTTTACCAATGACTTGCGTGTGCCGCGGGGTTATTTGGGCTCCGACAGACTCTCAAAAAATATTTGCCAAAAATCAGTTATTAGTCCTAGAATAATAAAATTACATATGCTAATGGCACATACCTTCAGCTTTCTCCTGAAATGATTGTTGAGCCTTCGTCGGTTACCGGAGGACTTGTGGAGACCTCTGAAGTAGGGTAACGATGTCTCCACTTTACATTTCCCGACAACCCGTAATATGATTACCACAGCCAGATACAAACACTATAAACACTATTCTACAATTTTCAAGTAGTTTGGGATCCATACTCAAAAAAAAAAACACTGTGAAAGCAATGGAAATTACGAGCGCGTCTGATCGTCGCACTGGCACTAGTTCGCTCTTGGTAGTCTGTCATTTATTATTCATAAAACCCCTCACACTTTATATTTCTATTACTATATAACACTTATATATATCTACAGTCTTTATCCATAAGTTTCCTTCAGTAGTATTAGTTTATTGTCACTGTAGGGATTCAATTTCTTTCAGTAAAATACGTAGCATTCACTTTCTCGTCCTGTATACTGGCATTGAGAGTGAATGTCACTTTCATCTTCACTCTCATAACTCATAGCATTCAGACATGCTAGAGTGAAACTTTCACTTTCATTACTCCTAGGGTATATACTCGTATTCTTATAATACTACTCATTTACATTTCTATTTACGTTCTCTATTTTATTTACGTTATTTACATTTCTATTTTATTTACACTGTGTTGTGCACTGTCACTTGAAATAACTTATAAAACTATTTTCCATTGTTCACGTATATTTACATTCCTTACTTTCACTTGCTGTTTACACATTATTTACACATTATTTACAATTCCACTTGCACTGTTTTACTCAATAGAAAGATCGTAGTCACTCTTTTATCAATTGTCAGCCCTTTACCTCTTTCCACACGAGGTTTAGTAGGGGGTAAAGGTCACAGGGCCATTTGCATGGGGGTGAAAAAAGGCCTTGAAGTCAGCAAGAAGAAACATATGTACTCTCGCTTGGGAAGATGAGAGTGAACTGATAACGGAGGACCAGCGTGGAGGCCTGCTAGGGGTTATTCAGAGTTACCAATATTACTTCTTGAAACAGCTAAGTCTAGCACTGATATGATTGGCAGGAAATCTAGACAATACATTATAAATTTGGTAGTTCCAGGTGAATGTAAATATCACTTAGGCTTCTCCCTTCCCTCCTTACATGTATATTTATTACGAAAATAGATTAGAGGCCTACTTAGGAGATATATATTCAGAGCTACCAATGTTACATCTTGAAACAGCTTTGTCTAGCACTAATATGATTGGCAGGAAATCTAGACAATACATTATAAATTAGGTAGTTCCAGGTGAATGTAAATATCACTTAGGCTTCTCCCTTCCCTCCTTACATGTATATTTATTACGAAAATAGATTATACGGCATATTTCAAGGGGGAAAAAACAGCAAAAATTAGCGAACGAGTGCACGTGAGGTGTTGTCAGGTGATAATTAGCCAATTCCAGGTGTATGGCACTCTCACTTACCTTATTTCTTTCTTGTATATATTATTTGGTATAAGAATAGGACATAGGGCTTATTTCAATGGATGAAATCAGTGAAAAATTCCAGGGAAGATTTACTTAGCATAGCACGGCCGGGCAGGCGAGAGGATAGGGTAATGGAGGGGGGGTAGGGAGGGGAGTCAAGAACGGGGAGAAATGGCTAAATTGTCAACAATGGATGGGAGTACAGATGAGATTAGGAGTGCTGACTAGTGTTGGACATTGGCAGTACTGATAGATGATACAAGCCCCTACTTGGAAGCCCGGGTGAATTCAAAATAACATAGAATCACAAAAGTGACGCCCCGCGGTATGATCCCTTGCTCCCAAGCGTCACGAAAGTGACGCCCCGCGGTTAAGGGGTTAAAGGATAATGTTCAATAATACTGAACAGCAGAAACAAGAATTAGTCTTGCTAAATCAAGCAATGATTACTTTATGCCGGCTCGCTTCGCCAATTCTCTCAGAACGAGAATTTATAAACTTTCTCAACAGTACACAGCAGAGACTAATTACTCACAAGTGCTGTTTATTAGTACTGTTGCCTCTGGAGAAAGTGACTTCACCCCTGACAATAATTAACTAATACTATTAATGACATCAGGTTTTTGCTGATGCGTTTTCTCCTAGAAGGCACAACTGATTTTAAGCTTAATACAACAAGACTGGTCTAAGTACCAGTTATGAATAGCAAAGCGTTTATGCAAGCTAGGAGCTATAAGGGAAATAAGCTTAATTGTGGAGAAATGAAACACGAGTTTACATTACATAAAGCTCAAGAAAAAGAACTGTTAAATTTATTGATTACAAAGAAATAAATTTAACGTTACATATCAAATGAATTCAAAATAAAGAGATCGCACTCAATCACTCACTCAAAAGCTAAATTCTTAAACCTAGGAAAAGCACCATAACTGAACTCTTAAGTCTAGGAAAACGAAAAGAAAATACTGGTCAATGTATGTAGTGTATCACCAAGGAAGGGTGGGAGCCTGGAGAACTGTAGTCTAGTGGAGTCTGGGTGCTAGAAGACCTCTCTCGCTCTCACTGCTGGAGCACAGAACCTCATTCCATCGCGACAGACAAAAGACTGAATTCAAATACAGGCCAGCCGAGAGAAGGCATGGCCAACATTTGAGGCAAGCAGGGGCGAACAATAAAGAAACAATAATATCGCTCAGTAGAGCACTTAATGACGTGCATTAGATCGGTCACTTTTGAAACAGTGAAGAATGTTTTGAAAAGTATACCACCGAAATGGAGAGAGAAATGGTTAACTGAATGATACACAGTGAGTTTTCCACTAATAGTTCGTGGTTTCTCACAAAAGGAAAATGTCGCGAATTTGATTCGTGACACAGACCGTGTTTCTTTGTAGGAAAGTCACCACTATTTTCCACTCGGTAACGGGCACACCACCTCCACACTGTCGACCGAGCCACACCAACCAAATCACTAATTTCCTTCGTGGGGTGGCCTGCCTCCTTTAGAGCAATGATCTGTGATATTATTTCACACGGCAATTCATAGGCAGGGGCCATAGGAAGGTAGCAAAAACCAAAGCACTGTGGTAAGAAATGGCACAACAAGAGAGGGAGGAGTGGCCGGGTTCCTCTCTCTCACGCAGCCCGCAGGCAACTGAGGCACCAGCCAACCAGCGCGCAGTAAGGCCTCAGGCTGCCGTGACGTCATGTTAGTGGCCAAAACTTCTGGCTCAATTTTTTCTTCCAAGAAAGGGGTGATTCTTTTTTCGCCAAAAGTATTCCGCGCCCTGACATAGGCATGCAATACTTTTGTCGAGCACTGTATATATATATATATATATATATATATATATATATATGTATATATATATATATATACAGTATATATATTTCTATAAATCGTCAAGCAAAGGCAGATTAATATTGATATCGGTACCAGAAGGGAAAAATTATCCGATAATCGGAATCGTATCGTAATCAGCTGTGTAACGATAGGACATATGTTTGTTTTTCCCAATGATCCTAGATTGTAGTACTCATTTTTCCACCATTGTAGATGCGAACAAACACTGTAATGATTAATTTTTTTTAAAGATTTGGTCATATCTCATATTCTGTTGACTGTCTTAAATGTAAAACTTCTTTGAACTAAAACATGTGGAACATTAAGTCCATAATATTATACCACTGCGGTTAGAATGAAATTCGAAACAAATAGCTGGGAAAGTCTCCTATCAGGAGCTGTGGCGGACTGGTTGGAAGTTGTGAGTCTGGGGGTACACATACATGCACTGATGGTGTTCCATCAGTTGTATGACTTGTGCTTAGCGTTTAATTTCGATGGTGGAAGAGCTGTGAGCGGAAGCTTTTTTTTTTTTTTTTATTAATCATTAGTAATATGTATATAAATAATATACACAACTGAATTATACATATAATGTAAACAATTTAAATATCAATGTCTTTCAAGGTCTTTAAGGTGTTTCGGTAATTGCTAAGTCCGAATGATGCTTGCAAATCGAATTTTGTTTAGCTTACGTGAAAGAAATACTTGCACTTGAAAAATTATTCTAATATATTAGGCTGCATCGAAATATCACAACTTCTTTAGTATTTCTACTTGGATTTTCATTTCAAAGAAGCTATAAAATGACTTCTACACCGTTATAAAATAAAACGTAATCAAGACGCATTTATACACACAATTAAGTAATGTCTTTGACACTGGGCAAATAATAGGAAACAAAGCACATACCATAATTTTTGTGCTTCCCTAAAAGCTCGCAACTCTCAATCATTTTGCAAATGGTAAACATATAACATTTTGGCGTCTGAATCTAAGCCAGTTCTTGGTAATTAACGATATATGAAACACATGCTATATGTAAACTTCTGCTCATTACCCAAATAATAAAACACTGGATTTATACTGGTATTTGAAAGTACCATACACAAAATCTTGACCAGCGGGTCATTAGCCATAAAACGAAACAGCATCTATACTTAAAATGTACGTAACATTTTGATCATTACCCATCTCAGGCCAGACCAGCCTAGAGTTCATGCACAAAGGAAAAAATACACCTACTTTGATCCCTGAGATTGGATTTAAAACAACAGTAGTCAGAGACTGTTTCTTACAAATATCATGATTAAAACTGCTTGCCATTTATAATAGCATGAATGACTAAGTCCAGCGTATGCCAACCGCATACATAATAGTATAGTGAACTGTGCTGTTTCACATTAGACACATAAATATGTTATGCTGTTCTTGATTTTGAGACAGTCTTCAGTCAAGTACATGTATATGTTATTTACTTAGAAAAGCTTAGCACTGAAGATTCTGTGGTTGAAGTGAGCAACACTTTATGGTCACAGTGTCTTCCACCAAGCTAAATATTCGTTCTGAAGTTACACTCAAATATGCACATGATTTATGTACATGAACACTAACTAGTAGCTTACACACGAAATTGCCAGATGTCACTCATCTTGTCTCAGAGTTACTGTTCCCTTGTTATCTGTATCTACTGCCTTCTTTCTTATCACATGCAGTTAATCACAGATTTTTTTAGACTACAGTGAGAAGAGTGACATAAAAACTACAACTAAACAAAGAATATAATAACTAATGGGTGCGGACGTGTGTACGCTATTTAAGTACACAAACCCACACGGCCACCACACTTACACACCACACAGTATGCACCATTCAGTTTGCCGCTTTCGGTCTTCAGACCTTGATATGCTGCAGTGTCATGGTAATTGCATTCAGTCACACAGAATCAGGCAAAACAATGAGTTAAATCTTCAGTAAATGTCATTTTAATGTTTCTTCTGTCTATATCCAGTATCTCGATATCAAGAGTAATATCGGTATCGGTTCGATATCGGACAAAAAGCAAATTTCGGCGATATATCGGTTCGATGAATAATTTCGGTTATAGTAATACACACACACACACACACACACACACACACAATAGACTGGTTGAATGTGTACACAAACCAGAAATGGCTTTCAAAAATGAAATGGATGAAATAATGAAGCAGATGCACTTGCAAAAGGAAGAAATAGAAAAATTAGGAAGGGAGACCAACGAGAAAGACACAACCATCAGTGAACTAACAGTGGAATTGAGTACACTTAGGAAGAAAATGAGTGAAATGGCAAGTACAGTAGTCAATCACGAGAGTGTTATGGAAGAGTTCAAAAATGACACAGAGACAATTAGGCAAGTAAGTAGTCTTATAGACCAGAGCAGTGATATTGAGAAGAAGATAACACAGGTGAATGAAGCTGTGCAAAGCTACAAAAATGATGTGGAAACCACGTATGCTGAAATGGTGAAAGTAAAGAAAGACTTAGAAACAAGGGTGGAGGAAAAAAGCATTAAAAAGGAAGTGAAAAGAATAATCCAAAACAATCCAAAGTTAGTCAGAGATTCAGTAGATATAAACAAATCTATAGTAATCACTGGTATAGAAGAGGAAGAAGTAAAAAACAAGATCACAAGAGACTAAAAGGAGATGGCAAATATAATGAGCTTACTGAAAGAAGTATCAGACGAAATCTGTAGTAAAGACATAGAGGAACACAAAAGGTTAGGGAAATATGAGAAAAGCAAGACAAGACCTCTAAAGGTGACTTTCCAGAGTGTAAACACTGTGGAAGAGATACTAAAAAATGCAAAGAATCTTACGGAAAAAGAGGAGTTCAAAAATGTATGGATAAAAAGATGCCTAACACAAGAGGAACTGGAATTACTGAAAGAGAAAAGGGAGGAAGCAAAAACAAAAAATGAGGGAAGATCAGAAGAGAAGATTTTTTTTTTTTTTTTACAAAGTAATAGGATTGCAGGTACGAAAGTGGTACACAAACAGGATGGAATAAAAAGGAGGAAGGTAGTAGAACCATGTCATGACAAGTATATAAACAAGATGATAAAGTTGATATACTCAAATGTGGATGGAATGGTATCTAAATTACTGGAGATGAATGATTATGTCAGAGAAAATGAACCACAAATAATATGCCTAACTGAAACAAAATTAACACCAAGGATATCCAATGATATACTAAACTTAGAGGAATACAATATATGGAGAAGAGACAGAAATTTAAAAAAAGGAGAAGGAATTATAATATTAACTAAGAAAAATCTAAAAGTCAATGAAATAAAACTAGATACACCATCACAAGTAGAACTGATTGCAGTAAAGATCAACACATCTGAAGGTAAAATAATTGTAGCCAATTTGTACATGCCACCCAGATCAAACACATGGGAAAGAGATGATTATGAGGACCTGGCAGAGAGTACAATTCAGAGTTTAAGATCATAACTACATAAAATGGAAGAGAAATCGGAAAGAATTATACTAACTGGGGATTTTAATACAAATATAAATTGGAATACTCTAGATATAATTAGCCAAGAAAGCTGTTGGGACCAAAAGCTCCTGGATCTCGTGCAAGAGTTTTTCCTAACGCAACATGTGAGGGAAACCACCAGAAAAGAGGACTTGATGTACCTTCAGTGCTAGATCTAATATTTACTAGGCAAGAAAATGATATTGACAGTTTAATATATCACCCTCCACTCGGCAAAAGCGATCATGCAGTACTAAATTATAACTTCAGGATAGCATATGACATAGTAAACAGCAATGACAGTTACAAAAAGAGCCTAAACTATAAAAAGGGAAATTATCAAGACCTAAAGAAGTATTTCTTAGAAGTTGATTGGGAAAATGAGCTTAGAGGACAAGATTTAAATGCTGTATATAAAAAATTCTGTGAATTTTATGAAATAGGAGTCCAGAAGTACATCCCACAGCACAAAGAAGCAGAAAAAAAATACAGAAATGGTTCAATACAGAATGTAAAAAATCAAAAGAAAGAAGAGATTTGTTGTGGAATAGATACAGAAGACACAATAGTGAAAGGGCGTATAATAATTACAAACAGGCAAGAAACGATTATACAAGAATAAGGAGGGAAGCCCAAAAACAGTTTGAGGAGGATATAATAAATAAAAGTAGTGATCAACCAAAGCTGTTTTACAGCTAAATCAGAAGCAAAACCAAAGTAAAAGATATAATACAATCCATTACGGACGAGGGAATCACTTATACACAAGAGAAAGATATTTGTGAAGCACTAAATAAGAATTTCCAATTAGTTTTTACAGAAGAAAAAAATTTTGAGAGGGACTATGTGGAACATGCATATCCACACATACTACCAGATATACAAATACCAGAAAAAGTAATACAGGAGGAGTTAAGTAGATTAGACAGAGGAGAAGCAAGTGGTCCTGATGAAATTTCATGTTGGGTGCTACGAGAATGTGCAAAGGTGTTAAGTAAACCATTATTTTTAATTTTCAAGAAATCCTTGAGTCAAGGTAAACTACGTGATATTTGGAAAAAAGCAAATATTGTCCCATTATTCAAGAAAGGAAATAGACAAAATCCACTCAACTACCGACCAGTATCACTGACCAGTGTTGAAAGCAAGGTATTAGAAAAGCTTGGGTAAATCATCTAGAAGAACACAATATGATAACAGAAAGACAGTTTGGTTTCAGAAAAGGAAAATCATGTGTTACTAATCTGTTGAGCTACTATGACAGAGTAACAAACATAATACAGGAAAGGGAAGGATGGGTGGACAGTATCTATTTAGATTTCAAGAAAGCTTTTGACACAGTACCACACCAAAGACTTTTATGGAAACTGTACCATCAAGGAGGAATTCGAGGCAAACTGTTTTGTTGGATGCAAGACTTCTCATAAAAAGAGAAATGAGAACAGTACCAAGAGGAAACTACTCATCATGGAAAGAAGTGACTAGTGGAGTACCACAGGGTTCGGTGCTGGCACCAATCATGTTTTTAGTGTATATAAATGATATAAACAGTAACACTGGAAATGAGAGCTATCTGAATATGTTTGCAGATGGTACAAAAATACAAAGGAGAATTACTAACACAGACTCTTGTAAAGAGCTACAAGAAGAATTAAATAAACTTCATGAATGGAGTAGTACATGGCAAATGGAATTCAATGTGGATAAGTGTCATGTAATCAAGTTTGGTAAAAGTGGAAAAAGACCTGATTGGGATTATAAGTTAGGAAATAAAACCCTATACACATCAGAAAGAGAGAAAGACCTAGGTGTGATTGTCAATAACAGACTATCTCTGGCTGACCACATCAGCGAGAAGATATGGAACATGTATACACTGCTTGCAAATATGAGAATAGCATTCACATACATAAATGAAGACATACTAAGAAGGATAATAACATCACTCATTAGACCAACCCTGGAATATGCATCAGTAGTCTGGAGTCCTCATCTCAAAAAGCACATAGACAAGATTGAAAAAGTTCAAAGGGCCGCTACAAGATGGATACCAAGCTTAAGGGACCTAAGCTACGAAGAAAGACTAAATAAACTGAATCTACCAACACTACAGGAGAGAAGGAAAAGAGGTGACATGATAATGCTATATAAGTGCATATCAGGGAAGGAGAAAATAGACATAAATGATTACTTAACATATGGAGAAGCATCAGCAAGAGGACACTGCAAAAAATTTCATAAGAAGAGAGGTGATAAAGACGTAAGGAAATTCAGTTTCCCAAACAGAGCAATTGATCAATGGAATGCACTACCGAATGAAATAGTGTGTGCCAAAACAATTCACAAATTTAAGGATATGTACGTTAAATATGGTTTAAGACACGGGACAGTACGAGCTTGACTCATTCCTGTAAAGATACAATTAGGTAAGAACAATTAGGTAAGAACACACACACACACACACACACACATATATATATATATATATATATATATATATATATATATATATATATATATACAGGCCCACAATTCTTTGACAATATTCTTGTATTTCTAAAACATTACGGGAAATGGATCGAGTCACATACAGGGAGGGGAAGAAAAGGCCGGGAGAAAACTGAGGGAGACACTGTTAAGTTGGTTAAGAAAACGACGTACAAACCCGTCCCCAGCAGTCATTTTAGTGCTGACGTATAATCACAATAGGATATCTAGTCAAAAATGGCACATATCAAATTTGGAGTAAATCGGGTGAAATTTGACAATTTTATGCACATTCGAACTTTTATGCCCGACCCACCTGACATTGACCCCCTTACCACTAACTGAGGGTGACCCCCCTGATATAATAAGGCATGTTACAAGATTCATATTTGAAAGATGTACCTTAAAGTTTTGGTTTTATGTCGATATGATGAAAGGAATTATAGTAAAAAATTTTTTTTTTTTGGCCTACAGCCTATATAGGCCTTTGCCCAATTTGGACCAAAATTTAATCAAATGATCAAAAGGTCATAGTCTATCATCCCTATAACTTTAGTCAAAATCACATCAGTAGCTTTCGTGTAAAGTTGTTAACCCCTTAACCGCGGGGCGTCACTTTCGTGACGCTTGGGAGCAAGGGATCATACCGCGGGGCGTCGCTTTTGTGATTCTGTGTTATTTTGAATTCACCCGGGCTTTCAAGTGGGGGCTTGTATCATCTATCAGTACTGACAATGTCCAACACTAGTCAGCACTCCTAATCTCATCTGTACTCCCATCCATTGTTGACAATTTAGCCATTTCTCCCCGTTCTTGACTCCCCTCCCTACCCCCCCTCCATTACCCTATCCTCTCGCCTGCCCGGCCATGCTACGCTAAGTAAATCTTCCCTGGAATTTTTCACTGATTTCATCCATTGAAATAAGCCCTATGTCGTATTCTTATACCAAATAATATATACAAGAAAGAAATCAGGTAAGTGAGAGTGCCATACACCTGGAATTGGCTAATTATCACCTGACAACACCTCACGTGCACTCGTTCGCTAATTTTCGCTGTTTTTTTCCCCTTGAAATATGCCGTATAATCTATTTTCGTAATAAATATACATGTAAGGAGAGAAGGGAGAAGCCTAAGTGATATTTACATTCACCTGGAACTACCTAATTTATAATGTATTGTCTAGATTTCCTGCCAATCATATCAGTGCTACACAAAGCTGTTTCAAGATTTAACATTGGTAGCTCTGATTATATATCTCCTAAGTAGGCCTCTAATCTATTTTCGTAATAAATATACCTGTAAGGAGGGAAGGGAGAACCCTAAATGATATTTACATTCACCTGGAACTACCAAATTTATAATGTATTGTCTAGATTTCCTGCCAATCATATCAGTGCTAGACTTAGCTGTTTCAAGAAGTAATATTGGTAACTCTGAATAACCCCTAAAGCAGGCCTCTAGGCTAGCTGGCCTGGCAACTGCGTTATCAGTGTAGTCTCATCTTCCGAAGTGAGAGGACGTATGTTTCATCTTGCTGACTTCAAGGCCTTTTTTCACCCCCATGCAAATGGCTCTGTGACCTTTACCCCCTACTAAACCTCGTGTGGAAAGAGGTAAAGGGCTGACAATTGATAAAAGAGTGACTACGATCTTTCTATTGAGTAAAACAGTGCAAGTGGAATTGTAAATAATGTGTAAATAATGTGTAAACAGCAAGTGAAAGTAATGAATGTAAATATACGTGAACAATGGAAAATAGTTTTATAAGTTATTTCAAGTGACAGTGCATAACACTGTAAATAAAATAGAAATGTAAATAACGTAAATAAAATAGAGAACGTAAATAGAAATGTAAATGAGTAGTATTATAAGAATACGAGTATATACCCTAGGAGTAATGAAAGTGAAAGTTTCACTCTAGCATGTCTGAATGCTATGAGTTATGAGAGTGAAGATGAAAGTGACATTCACTCTCAATGCCAGTATACAGGACGAGAAAGTGAATGCTACGTATTTTACTGAAAGAAATTGAATCCCTACAGTGACAATAAACTAATACTACTGAAGGAAACTTATGGATAAAGACTGTAGATATATATAAGTGTTATATAGTAATAGAAATATAAAGTGTGAGGGGTTTTATGAATAATAAATGACAGACTACCATGAGCGAACTAGTGCCAGTGCGACGATCAGACGCGCTCGTAATTTCCATTGCTTTCACAGTGTTTTTTTTTTTAGTATGGATCCCAAACTACTTGAAAATTGTAGAATAGTGTTTATAGTGTTTGTATCTGGCTGTGGTAATCATATTACGGGTTGTTGGGAAGTGTAAAGTGGAGACTTCGTTACCCTACTTCAGAGGTCTCCACAAGTCCTACGGTAACCGACGAAGGCTCAACAATCATTCCAGGAGAAAGCTGAAGGTATGTGCCATAAGCATATGTAATTTTATTATTCTAGGACTAATAACTGATTTTTGGCAAATATTTTTTGAGAGTCTGTCGGAGCCCAAATAACCCCGCGGCACACGCAAGTAATTGGTAAACAAGCCCGCGGTGTAGGGGTTAATAGACAGACAAAAAGACAAACAAACGGACAAACCGAGTGAAAACAAAACAAGCCTCTCCAGGGCGGGGACAGGTAATAATAATAATACTAATAATCCACTATCCGTCATCCAGTCCTATGTCGCCCCATGAGAAGCGTAGGAACCCGGGGCTAGGCACGTTGGTCCTGAGATGTAAGATGAGAGTGATGAGCCTCACACATCCCTGAGTGGGATTACATGAGCAATAAACTCCAGCCATCCCTTGGATTTAAACCTACACAGGCTCAATCCGATTGGAGTATATTAATTACCCATTAACCACCAGGTGCCATAATTTGGTTATATGGTTACCAACCAGTGTAGTAAATGGTTTCCTGGTATACAGGAAACGATTTGGCTTGTCATTCAGTGTAGAGTTACCCATAAGCAGAAGGAAGAGGAAAGAATGAAGGAAAGACAGACAGAAGAAGGAGTGTAAAGTTACCCGTAGGCAGAGGAAAGAGTGAAGGAAAGAAAGACAGAAGAGGAAGGATGGAAGAGAGGAAAAGGCAGACACACAAGGCAGCACTACATCGAGTGAGTCGTTGGTGATCGCCCCCACTACCACTAATAATAATAATAATAATAAATAATAATAATAATGATAATAATAAAAATAATAATAATAATAATAATAATAATAATAATAAGATGATGATGATGATGATGATGATGATGATGATGGAGGAGGAGGAGGAGGAGGAGGACGACGACGACGAGAATGATGACGACAACAACAACAACAAGATTGACGATTAAGGTTATGAAGACGATGATTAGAGGAAAAAATTCAACTGAACAAAGATAAATAAAATTATCAGTGTCTCGATCTGTCTTTTAATTCATTGCTTTATGTACTGTTCTTTTCTATATATTCATGGCTAAAGGAAAGGAAGCAGAGGGTTAATATCAAAGAAATTATTTAAGACCGGGACTAGCAGAGAGTGATATGCTCCAAGGTTCAGGTCTTGATCTATTGCCGTTTGTTACATACATTAGTGACACCGTTTAGGCATAAAAAAAAAAGCGTAAATTCGCTAACGATCCTGCGCAAGCCGAATAGGTGCAACAGACGTGGGTTATACAAGTTAACAAAGGGACCTTGATATAATATTTAAACTAGTGTTTGCCAGCATAAAATTGCGATACTAGCTAATAGCTATTCCATCACAAAATGTTTGCAAATACCATTATCTGTGTTTCTGTACTGCTATTGAGCCCACAATGACCAATAAGCTGACCAAAGAGTTGACAAAATTATTTTTGCATACTTTTGCATCTTGCGATTTCCAACAATTTCCCTCTGTCACGTCGTGTGCCATCGCCAAAATTATTATTTGGTATTTTTCTGACACTCCCTGGACTGATGCAGATAATGCAAAACAGAATTAGGTCAATATATAATACTGTTCTCTTCAGGGAAACAAACAAATGCACAGAAAGAAATTTTTCGTGTCATGATATCCGACAATTTCGCACCATTGTGTCGTGTGCTATTGCGATTTTTTTTTTATTTTTCTGGCTCCCTGGGTTTACTTTGACTTAACCTGCGCCGTCCCGGCGACGTGAATTAACACGGCAACATTGCAAGGTTCCTAATTTGCACAATTTTCAATTTTCGCGAGTGATTTCGCGAGTGATTTTTGGCACGTATATACACGGGACACCTTCCTCTATTCCTCTACAAGATGCCGAGCAGGAACAATGCCTTACACCGCATAACCTCTCTCCCCCCCTGCACGCCATTGTCTCGGCAATTCACCTGTTACCAGTGACCTGGCCAATAAAGACATTCAGGGCCAGAGTGATTCCCCAATCGATGACAATGTGGAGGACAATGTTTACATAGCATTAGAGGAAGAAACAGACAGAAATGATGATCAGGTAATGTGGGAAAAAAAAGGTCATGAATGGTGATGAGTCAGTGAGTTAAACAATGCTTATAATGCCTATATTACTGTTTGAAAACCAATATACTCTTGTACTACATATAAATTCGTATCAAGTAGATAAATAAATACTGTTTATTAGTAGATAAAATAGTTACCCTCCCATAGAACTCGTTTTCTTTGGTGCCAGCCTGTTAGAAAACCCAGTCAGGTAAGGAAGGACTTGTTCCTAAATCGGGTATTTTAAACCTCAGGTGAGCGATTTCTCTATGAATTTTCGATGTTTCTCACCAAAAGCGGATGTTTGAGCCAAAAAAAAAAAAAAGGTCCAAAAACGTTGGGATGGGGCGGGTTAAACAGGCCAATACATATTACTGTTCTTGTGAAAGGAATGGCCCAACACACAGGCAGACACACACATAAAGAGCTTGACTTTATTAACCCCTTAACTGTGGGGTGTCACTTTCGTGATGCTCGGGAGCAAGGGATCATACCGCAGGGCGTCACTTTTGTGATTCTGTGTTATTTTGAATTTGCCTGGGCTTTCAAGCAGTGGCTTGTATCATCTATCAGTACTGCCAGTGTCCAGCTATACTCAGTTCTGCTAATGTCACCTGTACTCCCATCCACTGTTGACAATTTAGCCATTTTTCTCCTGTCATTGACTCCCCCCCTCCTTACCTCCCCTCCATTACCCTCTCCTCCCACCTGACCAGCTGCGCTGTGCCGCACAAATGCTGGACGGATTTTTCCACTCATTTTATCCATTGAAATGTGCCTTTTGCCCTATTCTTATACAAAATAATATATAAAAGAAAGATAAAAGGTAATTGATACGGCCATACATCTGTAATGGGCTAACTATCATGTGCACACGTTCGTTAATTTTCCCTGTTTATTTCCCCTTGAAATATGCCGTATGACCTGTTCTCATAACAAAAATACATATAAAAAAGGAAGGGAGAAGCCTAAGTGATATTTACATTCACTTGGAACTACCTAATTTATTATGTATTGTCTAGATTTCCTACCAATCATTTCATAGCGTATATATTAGCAGCTGTCACTATGCTGACATTGGCAGCCCTTCACTGCCCCTAGGCAACAACATTCAGTTTACTGTCGTCTTTCAAGGTGAAACCACGTCTGATTCGCGCCTGTCCAATTCCGCCAGTTTTTAGCCCCACACAAAGGGCTCTGTGACTTCTACCCCTACTAAACCTCATGTGGAAAGGGGTAAAGGGCTAAGTGACTGCTATGGAATGTGAACTGGCTAATTTATCAATGAAAATGATGGACAGTGCCTACGATCTTTCTGGTGACTCTAAAACAGTGCAAGTGGAATTGTAAATAATGTGTAAATAATGTGTAAACAGCAAGTGAAAACAGTGGATGTAAATATAAGTGAACAGTGGAAAACAGTTTTATAAGTTACTGCAAGTGACATTGCATAACATAGTGTAAATAAAATAGAAATGTAAATAATGTAAATAAAATAGAGAATGTTAATAGAAATGTAAATGAGTAGTAATATAAGAATATGAGTATATATACTAGGAGTAATGAAAGTGAAAGTTTCACTCTAGCATGTATGAATACTAAGTTATGAAAGTGAAAGTGAAAGTGACAGAGTCGCCCTCAACGCTAGTATACAGGACAAGAAAGTGAATGCCTGGAGTGAAATTAAACTACTAGTACTGAAAGAAACTTATAGATAAATACTGTATATATAAATAAGTGTAATAAAGTACTAGGAATATAAAGTGTGAGTGTGTTTATAAAAAATAAATTACAGCTCTGCCTCAGAATACCATTGGGGAACCAGCACGGGAGGAAAGCTCATATGCGCTTATAATTTACATTGCATTCTCAGTGTTTTTTTTGGGGGGAATATGGATTCCAAACTACTTGAAATTCATAGAATAGTGTTTGTAATTATAATATCAGGAAGTGGTGACCATAATACGGGGTATCAGGAAGTGTAAATTGGAGACTTCGTTACCCAACTTCAGAAGTCTCCACAAGTCCTAAGGTACTCGACGAAGGCTCAACAAACATCCCAGGAGAAAGCTGGAGGTATGTGCCATAAGCTTATGTAATTATAATATTCTAGGACTAATAAATGATTTTTGGAAAATATTTTTAGAAAGTCTGTCGGAGTGCGAATATCCTAGCGGGGCATGCAAGTCGAGCCAAAACAACCCCGCAGTTTAGGGGTTAATGAGATGGTCCTATGAGTGAACAGTGAAATATAACGTAGAGATGTGTAAGGTGCTTAACGTGGCAAAAGCTATTGCATTAACCCGCCATGTCCCATCAGCGTGTATACACATTGCAATGTTTTGTCACTGTCACTCGCGACAACGTGTTTACACATTTTGCAATTGCGAGGTCCGTCATTTGCACTTTTTCAAGTTTCGCGGGTGATTTTTGGTAGGCATTTGCGGGAGACCTTCCTCTACCCGCCATCAGGTGGTGTTACTGCCTGGACCCTTCCCCCCCGACACGCCATTTTCTCGGCAACTCACCTGTTAGCAGTGACCTGGCCAGTAAAGACTTGTCAAGCCACCGTCTCTCCTCCTCTGACGAAATTCAAGGCGAAAGTGATTCCTGATGTGGAGAACAAATATTACGTGGTGCTAGAGGAAGAAACGAGAAGTGATGAGGAGGTAAGGTTGCCAAGGAAGGTGTGGTATGTTGATGTGTTTGGTGAATGAAACAACACTTATATCGCCTATATTATTGGGTTAAAACCAATATACTGTACTCTTGTACTACATATAAATCGTACCAAATAAATAAATATCTACTTATTCTGAGTTGTCTGGAATAGTTACCCCTCCCTTAGCGGCTCCAGAAATGACAGTACCAGGTGAGGGGAAAGTCACCTGTACAGGGCACTTCTAAGCTCAGGTGAGCACTTTCTCTCAGAATTTTCGATGTTTCTCAAAAAAAGTGGAGGTTTTAGCACAAAAAAAAAAAAAAAAAAAAAAAAAATCGAAAATCTGCCGGGATTGGGGGTGGGGGGTCATTGGTGAAAAATCTGCTGGGACGCAGCAGGATAATCAGTTACAATTAGATGATGCAAATATCGAGAGTTCAGAGTATAAGCATAATCTAGAAGTTAACGAACATCTAATCCCTTAATAATAATGTATTCTTGTACGATTGGAAGCAAACATGGCCCTAGACTTTCACAATTATCATCATCATCTAATCCTGTGTTGCCCCGTGAGAAGCGTAGACGTGGTCCTGACATTTAAGATGAGAGTGACCAGTTTCACTCATCCCTAAGTGGCATTACCTGAGCAATAAACCCCAACCATCCCTTGGATATAAACCTACACAGGCTCAATCTGATTGGAGCACCTTAATTACCCACTAAACCACCAGACGCCATAATTAGGTTATATGGTTACTACCCAGCGTAATAAATAGTTTCCTTGTGTAAAGGGAACCATATGGCTTTCCACTCAGTGTAGAGTCACCCGCAGACAGAAGGAAGAGGAAAGAATGAAGGAGGGAAAGACAAAAGGGGATAAAGGGAAGGAAGAAAGGAAATGACATTCACACGAGAGCAGCACTACATCGAGTGAGCGAATGGTTGGCACTAGTAACAAACCCTCTGAAGTAAAACTACACCTTTATCCTTTAATGAAGATGCTCTAAAATGTTGGTGTCCACACTGCATCAAATTCTTGCATAATTCTCAGAGAAGGATGGCTGAACAGATTCAAAACAGGAGGAACTTTATCCATGAAGATAGCTTGAGAAAGGTATTTTACTAGAAAGATGGAGAATCAGGAGAGAGTTAATGGAAGTGCTAAAGTGAATAAAGAGATTAGATACAGGATGCATTAATAAAAATTTTTGAATCAAAGGGCAGGAGGGAGCTAGTAGAAATGAATTAAATTTAGAAAAAAAATAAAAAATAACAGTGAGACAGGAAAGAATTGGTGTGAAAAAGACTAGGTCAGGTGGTAAGTGTAACAAGTAACGTAACTAAGTTTTCGGTGGTAGTAGGATAAGGTTCGAGATCATATTACACAGGCACATAAAATACTTTCCAGCCACTACAGGACTCATAAATTAGTTATTACAATTATTATTTTTTTTTCTGGACTGCAATGCTGTACTATGCTTAGGCCTTCCCTTCCTTCTTTAGTTTAAAATTTCCATGTCAGTTTTTCAGTGTTGCGTGGTGTTCCTTCATTCCATTTTCTCTCAGCTTCAAATGGAGAGGGTTCAGTTTCAAAGCTTGGCCATACCCTTTAACGGAATCTACGAGTAATTAGCCAGTCAGTTTCTCAGTCTCCCATTTCACTGTTCTTATACTCTGAAAAGTTTACAATGTGAAACGAAAAAAAAAATAATAATAAATAAATAAAAGTGATTGAAATTGATGTGATAGGGGAGGCAGATGTGAAATTTAGCCGGGTGAGAGGGAAAGTAAACGTGTGAAAGTGAGTTGGGTGCGAGTGAGAGAGGTGGGACGCGTGTGCGATAGAGCAAACGAGGGAGTGATCAATTTGTATTTACTCTCGCTAATTGTATCTCCATTGTTTTCTTTCCTGAACAGCTGAGTTGAAGAGAAAATTCAAGAAGAAGAAAGGGGAAGAAGACGAAAATGAAGTAGGGAAGATGGAGGCAGAAGTGAAGAAACAGAAGAATTAGGCGAAGCAAGAACAATGAAATGGAGGAAAATGAGTAAAGAATTGGGAAAAGGAGGAGAAGGAAGGGAAAAATGAAAAATGAGGATGGCGTCGAAGAGGGAGGAGTGAAAACCGAAGGGGAGAAAGGGAAAGAAGAAGAGGAAAATGAAGGAGAAGAGAGAGGAGACAGTAAAGGATGAAGGAACAGGAGTATGAGGCTGAGCGACGAGGAGGAGAACAATAAGGAAGAAGAGGATTAGAAGCAGGAGGGGGAGGGGGAGGAGAAAAAACAAGAAAGTGAAGAAGAAGAAGCCACAAAATGACAACAAGAGATGGTGAGGGGAAGGGAGAATGCAGGTATGAATGGGGGAGAATTAGAGAGAAAGAGCTTTATGAAAGAGGAAGAACGAAAGGAAAGGAGAGGAAAAGCATTAGGAGGGAGAGGAAAGTGTGAGTCTAATTACCAGGGCCAGGAGTTTATGACAGATGATATTGTCCTGGTGATGGCGAGAGGGGGGAAGGGAGAGGTATGAGGAGGCAGAAAGGGGATTGACGGGGGGCCAGGGAAGGAATGAAGGGACAGAGATGAGTGACGAGGTCTGGAAAGGGAGTGATGGGGGGTTAGAGAGGTAATGAGGGGCGCAGGGAGGGGAATGGGGAAGATCAGGAAGGGGGACATGAGGAGATCAAGGAGGGGGAATGAGAGGGAGAGGGATGAGTGAGGAGGTGCAAGAATGGCAGGGAGGGGAGACGAAAGCAGAGGGAGGGGGTCAACGAGGGGGTATGAAGGGTCATGAATGGAAGTGAGGCGGACAACGAGCGAAGTGGGGGTGGCAGGGAATGGGAATGAGGGGCACTGGGAGGAGAAGTGAGTGGGTATAGGAATCAGGAGGGAGGGAAGGGTAGTGAAACAGGTAGGGAAGGTGGTGAGGGAGGATGCTGCAGGGAACAATTACGTAAATTTTCACGTCCTTGAAAGGGTTTTTGGAAGAGAAACCAATCCCTCTCACTTATATCTCTCAAAAATAACAAGAAGGAAGTAGTTGTGGCATTACACGTCCTGCACTGTGCAGTACTTAACAAACACAACGGCCTTCTCACAACTGTGATGCTCCCTCTTTGTTTCTGCACCATTTTTTCTGTCCGAAATTAAGAGTTTAGTCGTAATATCAACTAGGCCTGATTATAGTCTACATTTTTCATTTAGTTTCTTTTTGTGATATTTTTTACGTTCTTTTGAAGACTGAGCTCCTGTAAACTGTACCTATTGAGAGGAAGTTGCGTGAATCAGAATCCTGCATGTATACTTCATTTCATAAGCTGTATGTTCCTCCAGATAAGGTTGTGGTAAGTGAATTTTTAAAGTTACGAAGTGTCTTCAGTATAGGACTGTAAGTGGGACTTCAACAGTCCGTATGAGGTCCAATATGGGGCCGGATCTTCTCAGAGGGAAAAGGACATTCGGAATTAAAGCCTCCCAAACTTAAGTTAAAACTGGGAAGAGGTACGTAGAGGTGTGGACAGATGAAATATATACACCTCCATTGCTCGAACCTATAAGACTGGTTACTTTCTTGCTGACGAGTTACAGTGCGGAGAGTGGAGGAAAGTGACAGGTGGTGTTAAGTGAGGGGAAGGCCTTACCACTATCCCACCCACACCACTGGAAGTCATAAGCCACAAATAACCCAGTTCTTGTGCACCCAGACTGAGCTAGTGTTACTTGATTCTTATCTCAGCTCATGTACCTAAAGTGATAACGCGCCATTTGATTTAATATGAAGTATTTTATAGGTTCCGTTTGTATCTATATCTTCGATATGTGCAACACCGTGCGGATATAAGCAAGTATATGAAAAGATATAAGAGTCACTAACGGAACTTACATTTAACTTTCAGATGTAGTTTCTTTTGTGGATGTAGTTCATCCACTGTAACAGCTATTGGCGCCGTGAAATGATGACGTAAAGGGCATATTATCAGTACCCGGCTTTTTTTTTTTTCTATGAAGGGATCAACGGTGTAAAACTACAGAGTTGTTCCCTCACTCACACACACACACACACACACACACACACACACACACACACACACACACACACACACACACACACACACACACACACACACACACACACAAAACGCCAAATTCAAGACATGTTCGTATCGAGATGCTTGAATATACTATGAGTAAAAGACTGGAGGTCATAGGCAGGGGGAAATACAGATTCAGGAAGATAATTCCAATTCTGATCTGTTACAAACAAAAATGACAGAGTATCGGTTAACTCTTGCATTAGAGAGTTGGACAGATAGGGGGGTGAGAGTGCCATACCGGGCGTATGTTACTCGCCTGCTGTAAATGAGAGGGGACATAAGCAAGCAGTTTGGACGAACAGTGGCCAGTGAAGTAGTGAGAACAAAGAGATAAAGAAGCCACAGTGCGGTGAAGGAAGAGAATGAAGAGTCAGTAAAAGAAGGGGAGTTGCTGAGACGAAAACCTCTGATTCTACCCAGATTAAAAGAGCTGTATGTGGGAACCCGTCCCCCACATCCGAGTTGTAGCCCACATAGGGGCCAATAAGGCCCCTTCGCAAAGTCAACAGTTGTGCGGGGCTAAAGAAGGCTGAGTTTGCAAAAGAGATGATGCGATTTTTCCATGATAGGTCTTGAGATGATGAAACACCAAGGATACTGAGAGACGATGATAGACTGAGTTGTATATTGCTGAATATTAAAAGGTACTCTTGAAGATATTGGCGGGTGGAAAGGTGTAGGTACTGGGTTTTGATGCATTAAAGACAAGATTTCTTCTACCCCAGTCAGAAAACTGAGCCAAGTGTGAAATTGTATCATAGCTTCAACCTGTGACTGCTGAAGTACCTGCAGTGATAGGCGGTTTGAGATGCGGATGTAGAGGTGAAGGGTGGAGTCATCAGCGTATGAGTGGGTACAGTTAGATGTGCAGCTTAGATCATTGATTAATACAAGGAAGAGAGCAGGTGGCAGGACAGAAACCTGAGGAACACTACTATTGAGAGCTCTAGAAGAAGAATGGTGGTCGTCTACAACAGTAGCTGTAGACTAACCAGAAAGGATGCTCGAGATGAAGGCAGAGACAAAAGGATAGAAACCCTAAGTGGTCAGTATGGAAATTAAAGATTTATGCAAGACTTAGTCAAAAAATTTTGAGATGTCAAGTGCAATATCAAAGCTTTTGCCAAAGTCCCGAAAGGAGGATGACCAGAAGTCAGAAAGGAAGGCAAGAAGGTCACCAGTAGAGTCCTTTGCAGCACCTTTAATGGCGACTGGCAAGAAAATATGATTTTTTTTTTTTTTTCAAAGAACAGATTTGAAAACTTCGGAAATGCATGATCATAAGGCACAGGACGATTGCTTAAGGCTTGGAGTGGTCACACTTCTTCGGGACAGGCTGAATGAGAGAAAAGTTTCTGTGAGTGGAAAAGGTAGAAGTCAACAGACATAGACGAAAAAGCATACTAGGCAGGGTGTCAGCACAGAAGCACAGGTGTTTAGAACAACAGGAGGGATCCAGGCAAGCCTGTACGTATTATTAGTACCAAGGGTCGTGATGGAAGAATATTTATAATTAAAAGAAATTGTTATGTCAGCCATGAGGTAGTCGGAGGGGGGAGGAGATGGAGGAACATCACCAGAAGTGTCCGTGGTACAGTAGAACTGGAGGGAAAATCTGGACAAAGAGTTGTCCATTTCAGTACAGAGAACAGCTACAGAGCCAACACAGCGGGAAACAGGAGGGTAGGAGGATGAACTAAGGTTGTTAGGAAGATTCTTGGAAAGATGTCAGAAAGAGCAGGAACAGAGTCAGAGGGTTCAGAGCACTTAGTACTAATGAAATTATTCTTAGTAAAGAACAAAATTAGCAGAAACCTAGGAAGAAATACAATTATAACAAGTGGGATTTAGTGAAAGGTTGGTGCCAGTAAGTTTAGAATCCTGTTCCCTGATGAGTAAGTGATAAAACCACTTTTTGTTTATTATTTTTCATTAGTCAGAGGTAAGAGAAAGGATTAGCCAAAGCCTGGATTTGGAACTTTACACTCAAGTCTCGCAGATCATGAGACTAACAAGCTACCACCAAGCCACCAAGACTCAAGACACATGGAGATCCTGAGACTAATTCCTTGCAAGCATGAATGCATATCAAACTATTCTCAATGAGAAAATAACTGAATTCCAAAGAACATGATTTCACTGCCAGGCCAAACATGCAAGCCATAGGTTAAATTCTGTATGCGGCCAGACAAAATCTTTACATATATGTCAAGCAACACTTCAGGCTCTCAGCCAACCCACTGCTTCTTATTGGACCCATCAAGTTGAAATTTGGTAAGGTTATTAGGGATATTACTTTCTGTCTAATTTTCATCGAAATACCTCCCATAGTTAGTGTTTTTTTATATATTTTTTTATACATTTTTGAACTTTACTAAGCACCTAAGGGCTGTATTAACTTAAACTATGCTAATTTCTTACATAACATGCAGTACAACAAACATCCAAACACTTATCCTCGTGACGGTTATTGAAGAAGCAATTAGAGAATATATAAATCTTTTGTAAAAATCTGTAAATTAATTTTATTTAGTTATAATAGCTTTCCCTCATTTCCGCTTATTGAGGTTTATCTAATAGTGCTCACGATAACAAAAACTGCATATAATTTTCTACCATGTGGTGATAACAGAATAAAATTTGGGTTAAGTAGTTTCTGAGATCAAAATTTTTGAATGTAAAAAGACAAAGTAAGGGGCAAGAGCCAATGAAGAGTTTAAACTGAATCCAATTATCGTTTCGTGAGGCCTAGAAACATGTGTCCTTGTCAGTACAAAGTACTTTTTATATCCTTTCCAACTGTACATTCAGAATTATATTTGGATAAGATTATGTTTTCAGTATCTTGTTAGATTCTTGGAATTATATATATATATATATATATATATATATATATATATATATATATATATATATATATATATATATATATATATATATATATATATATATATATATATATTTTAGGGGAAGGCGGTAGCTCAGTCGGTAGAGAGGTGGCCTGCAGTCTTACCGGATCCAGGGTCAAATCCCCGCTGGGGCAAGGAGCAGTTTAAGGATTTGAATTTCATGAAATCAGTCTTTACTGATCTACTAGAAGACCCGCCTACATGTCATAAAAGTACCTCCGCTAATACCAATACACCAGTCCCCTATGAGACAGCCTTAGCATGTATTCAAAATAGATGGTGGGTGTTAGCGCCGAAGTGGTGACATGTGAAGGCATATGGTATGTAGGAGGACTACTGGGCCTTGAGAGCAGGCCTTGAAGCCTATGCCCAGAGTCGGACAAATAATATATATATATATATATATATATATATATATATATATATATATATATATATATATATAAGTGCTCGTTAGCTCTTCGGGCCCCTCGCACTTGCTCCTGCGGAGGGCTCCCGCGTTTATGTGCTTTTCTAGTGTAACGTTGTCACTTGGATTTTTTGCAGCTAACCAATTGATCGTGTTATTTGCAGCTCCGGGAATGGAACCCAAGTTACCCGAAGGCAAGTCCAAAATACTTTAGTTGTACCTGTGGGCACTAGATTCTACGGAGATCCTATGCCGGACGCCAGGAGCGGCGTTTTTTGGGGGGTTATAATGTGATCGCTCATTAAATAGAGTAAAAGTTTTTCAGTCGTGATGGGACCAAGTTTCTTCACACCAGCAAATTTTTTGTGATTTCTGTGCCAATTTTGGTGTGATTTGAATGTTTAGTTTCGGCTGCCCAAAATACACACACACACACACACACACACACACACACACACACACACACACACAAACACACACACACACACGGCTACTGTTATAGTATATTACAGTATATATATATATATATATATATATATATATATATTCCCTCTGGGGAAGAGGAGATAGAATACTTCCCCAGTATTCCCCGCTTGTCGTAAGAGGCGACTAAAAGGGACACTTTTATCTACATTCTTTTTCCTGTCTCTCTTTCTCTTGTACTTTGTCTGTCCTAACCCTCTGCATTTTATTTTCGCTTAGCTAATTTCCTCTCTCCACTGTCTGGTTCCTGCGAGCCACTAGCATTGGCTCCAGGGTAAAATATTTTTCTGCCTAAGAAATCTTGATGAACTCTGGTTATGAAGCAATGGCCCCCAGTTCCGTGCAGCCCTTAAGTGGGCAGGGGGTGCTAAGAATCCCACGGCGTAGGAATAAGTTTATACATCCAGAACGATCCTTAAGAATAGGAAATTGGAATGTTCAGAATCTCAATCAGGCTGGTAAAATGGAAGAACTTATTTCATTGTTCAAGGAATACAGTATAGATATTTGTGCTCTTACAGAAACGAGGTTGCTTGGTGTTGATAAAATGAATTTGGAAGATGGTACTATTTTGCTGGTTTCTGGTTGAAGTGATGGAAATCATTACCAAGGAGTGCAGGTAGGCTTATTGTTGAGTAGAGATGCTTGCAAGGCACTTTGTGAGTTTGAGCCAATTAATGAGCATTTGCTTTATGCACGTTTAAAATCTGACCATGGTAACATCAATATGGTGGCAGGGTATGCTCCGACAAATGAGGCTGCTGATGAAATGAAGGATGACTTTTGTGAGAAACTACAGGATGTAGTGAACAGAGTGGCAAGACATGATGTGTTAGTTTGGATTGGTGATTTTAATGCGAGTGCTGGTAATAGTAGGGATGGCTTTGAAGATTGTATGGGAAAAGGGGGTGTTGGTATGAAAAACGAAAATGGGTGCAATTTGGAAGCTTTTGTTTGGCAAAATGGCCTTATGATTGGCGGAACCCTCTTTGAGCATAGAAAAATACATAAAACTACTTGGATATCACCATTTGGTTAATACTGCAATCAGATTGACCATATTGCAATTAGCAGAAGGCATAAGAGTTATTTGCAAGATGTTTGCGTAAGGAGGGGGGCAGAGATAGGTACAGATCATCAACTTGTTGTGTCAAAGATTAAAATAAAACTTAGGAGAAATGTTAATGGTAATTGTACAGGAGATAATAAATATGATTTTGATGAGCTGAGAAATGAGGAGAAAACGAAGGAGATGTTTCGATGGGAATGTAGGAACAGGTTTCTGGTCCTGCAGACTTTGATGGAAACTGAAGACAATGATATTAATCAAATGTGGAGAGTGGTACAAGAGGTTTTGCTTGAGAGTACTATGGTTACAATTAAGAAAAAGGGATAAGTGAGAAGGAAAAAATGAATGTCAGATGAAACATGGAATGCAATTCAGAAAAGGAAAAGGACGAAGTTAAGAAGTGAAGAACAACATGCTGATGGCCAGGTAGTTGACGTATTTAGAGCAAAGTACTGGAGTATACATTCTGAAGTAAAAAGACTCATTAGACGTGATAAGAGGAGGCTGTATGATGAAAAGGCAAAAGAGGCAGAAATTAGGTTCAGTAAAAATGACGGTCAGAGCACAAGAGCAGCATATCAGGCCATAAAGGAGTTAACTGGGACTGAAAAGAGAAGGAAGGAAATACCTGTACGAGATAGAAATGGTAACTTGTTAACTAAAGATTTGGACATAAAAGGAGGATGGAAGGAGCATTTTGAATTTATTCTAAACAGACCAATCCCAGCTGAGGAGGACATTTTGCCAGCCGAGAGAGATTGGCAGATAAAAACAGGGGATATAACCTTGGAAGAGGTAGCAAAATCTATAAAGGAGTTAAAGAATTTTAAGGTACCAGGAGTGGATGGAATATTTCCTGAAATGCTTAAGGTGGAAAATAATGAGTTGGTGAATGCGCTTTTGAAACTTTTTAATGTGGCTTGGGATAATGGTGGAATTCCAGAAGAGTGGAAAAATGGAGTGATTATAAAAATACCAAAAAAGGGAAATTTAAGTTTGTGTGGAAATTGGAGGGGGATAACTTTGACACCTGTAGTTGCAAAAGTCTTTTCCAAAATCTTGTTGAACAGAAAAGAGACAGAAAATTGATAAAATTTTAAAAGAACAAGCGGAATTTAGAAAGGGTCGAGGTTGTAGTGATCAAATTTTTATTGTAAGGCATCTAATGCAACAAGCTAATGAGATGAAAATGCCACTTAGTATGTGTTTTGTGGACAGTGTTTCACGTGGAGCTATGTTGAAAATTATAAGATTCTATGGTATACCAGCAAAGTTTGTAAATATTATTAGAAGCCTGCATGAAGGCTCATTTTGTAAGGTAATGGTGGGTGGTTCTTTGAGTGATCCATTTGAAGTTAGGTCAGGAGTGATTCAAGGAGGAGTTCTTTTGCCTTTGGTGTTTGTGTTGGTTATGGATTATGAGAAAGGTTGTAAGGAGAACAGGTGCAGGACTTAACTGGAAAGAAAATAAGAGGCTGATGGATTTGGACTATGTTGATGATATTGTACTGATTTGCGGAAGTATTTACGAGATCCAGAGGGTGCTTGATTGTCTGGTGGAGGAAAGAGAAAAAGTTGGATTAGTAATAAATTTTGGAAAGACCGAAATTATTAATATGAACTTGGAGAACCAAATCCATTGTGTAATTGGAAATAACGTGGTGAAGAATGTAGAAAATATTAAATATCTGGAAACGATTGTATCATCTAATGGATCATTAAACAATGAAATTGAGAAGACGATTAGACAGGCTTGGCGAGCTGTTGGAATGTTGATATCTGTTTGGAATAATAATATGCTTTCCGTGCATACTAAAGTAAAACTTTACAAGTCCATGGTTAGACTAATTTTAATTTATGGGCATGAGTCATGGTACAGTACAATTGCAGCAGATCAGAAATTATTAGGATTTGAGAATAAAATACCGAGAAGAATACTTGGGGTAAAGAGGCAAGAGAGAGTTACAAATAAAAGAGTATATTACGAGAGTGGAACCAGTTGATGAATATGTGAGACTGTCTCGCTGGAAATGGCTGGGGCACGTATATAGAAAAGAAAGCAGTTTAATACAGGATGTGCCAGAGTGGACTGTTAGAGGAAGAAGAGGAAGAGGCAGGCCAAGGGAACTCTGGTTGAGGACAATGAAAAGAGAAGCGGGAGAGGAGTGTTGGTGGGACCTGAAGGAGATAGCAAAAGACAAATATTGGTGGAGAGAGTTCATTGAGGCCCTAGCTGCATGAAATTATATATATATATATATATATATATATATATATATATATATATATATATATATATATATATATATATATATATATATATATACAAGAGGAAAAGAAAAAGGCAGAGAAGTGGAAGAGTGATTGGGGAAATATGGATTGGAGCAGAAGGAGGACGTGGAAAGTGCGTGCAAGATATTTTCAGAAGAAATATGTGCAGCATGTGAGGTGGTGTTTGGGGTGAAGAGAAGACGAAAGGGGATGCAAGGAACAGCATGGTGGAATGAAGAGGTGAGATAGGCTGTGGCACAAAAGAAGAAAACATATAGTGAGTGGATGAGAAATAGGGGTGTGGAAGAAGTTGAGAGACGGAAGAGAGAGTCATATGTAGAGAGGAAGAGAGGTAAAAAGATTAGTAAAAGAGTAAGAAGAAAGTGGATGAGGAATTTGGAAGGAATTTGAATGCAAAGTCGAGGGAATGTAGGAAAATGTTCTGGAAAGAGGTAAAGAGAGTTAGACAGGGTGACAATGAAGTTAGTCGGGAAGTGAAAGATAAAAACGGTAGATTGCTAGTGGAGAAGGGAGAAAAAGGGAGCAGATGGAGAGAACACTTTTATGAATTGTTGAACATAGAGAATGAAAGTAATGTGAGTATAAGTGGCTGGGGAATGGCTGGGAGAAGGAGGGATGCGAGAAGAGAGGAGGAAATCAGTAGGATGGAAGTTGTAGAAGCAATGAAGAAAGTCAAAATGGGGAAAGCCCAAGAAACTGATGGAGTGTGTGGTGAAATGCTGAAGCATGGGGAAGAGATAGTAGAAGAATGGATGTGGAAGTTGTGCAACTTAGCCTGGGAGGAAGGTAGAGTCCCAGGGAATTGGACGTCAGGTGTAATTATTCCCCTGTACAAAGGAAAAGGAGAAAAACAAGTGTGTGGTAATCATAGGGGCATCGGTCTTCTTAGTGTAATAGGAAAAGTATATGGTAGGATACATATTGACAGAGTTGGGGAAATAACAGAGAAATTAATTGGAGAAGAACAGGAAGATTTCAGAAAGGGAAGAGGTTGCGTAGATTAGATATTCATTCTTTGATCCTTAGTGGAAAAGTTTCTAGAGAAGGGAAAGAAGATGTATGCGGCCTTCATGGATTTGGAGAAAGCATATGACAGGGTGGATAGACAAGGATTGTGGAATGTATTAAGAATATATGGAGTAGATGGGAAGATGTTGAATGCTGTGAAGAGTATGTATGAGGAGGCTATGGCTGCAGTGCACGTAGATAATGTACCGAGTGAATATTTCTATTTGAAGGTTGGGTTGAAATAGGGATGTGTCATGTCTCCATGGTTGTTCAATCTGTATATGGATGGGGTTATATAAGAGATACAAGGTAGGGCAGTAGATGTTGAAGTGACCCTAATGAGACAGGGCAGTGTTTGGAAACTTTCTGTACTGTTGTTTGCTGATGATACTGTATTGTAAAGTGAAGACAAAGGGCAGCTGCAAGGCTTGGTGAATGAGTCTGGGAGAGTGTGTAAGAAACGGAATCTAAAGGTGAATGTAGGGAAGAGTAAAGTTATGGTCTCCGAAAGAAGTGAAGTCAGTGAATGTACAGTGTGTTTGGATGAGGAGGAAATGGAAAATGTGAGTACATTTAAGTACTTGGGTAGTGTGATGAGTAAGGATGGAAGTTTGGAGGATGAAATGCTTGAAAGGGTACAACAAGGACGAAAGGTTGCTGGATCCTTGAAAGCAGTGATAAGAAACAGGGAAGTGAGTATGGAAGTGAGAAAGTTACTACATGACAGTATTGTGATACCAACTCTAATACATGGAAGCAAAACTTGGACCTTGTTGGAGGGACAGACGTGAAGAGTGAGAGCAGTGGAAGTGAGTTATTTGAGAGGAGCATGTGGAGTCACATGAAGAGACAGATTGACAAATGAGGAAGTGAAGGAGCATTGTGGTGTGGATGTGGATGTGATAGGAAGCGTTAGGAGAAACACACTGAGGTGGTTTGGCCATGTGGAGAGGATGGAGAGTTAGAGACTGACGAGGAGGATGTATGTGAGTGAGGTGGAAGGGGAGAGGGGGAGGGGGAGGCCAAGGATGAGATGACAGGATGGAGTGGAGAGATATATGAGGGAGGGGTGTGTGAGCTGGGAGCAGTGGAGTGAAATGGCGGCAGACAGGGCGACGTGGAGGCGATTTGTTTGTGGCCACCCTGGATGAGATTAAGGCATCTGGCAATATATATATATATATACATAGCGAGAGAGAGAGAGAGAAGTGATCCCTCATTATCCGGACGCTCAGTATCTGGACGTTTTCAGTATCCAGATACTGGGCCTTGGCTTTATTAAACCATTATCCGAATTTACTTGCTATTATCCAGGTGTAAAAGGGCCCGAGATCTTTGGCCGGCCAGCGGACATGTCCAAACATTCGGTATCGTGGCTGCATGGCTTGAGTCGTGAGCGGAAAGTAGTCTGTAACCCACAACTAGAGCTAAAATATCTGTCCGCCCCTGTACTGAATAGTCAAAGTCGCCCACTCATCCGATCACCCTCAATGAACCTCTAGCACCCAAGCAATATGATTGTAACCCGCGAGTTTTGTCACAATGTCTGCACGCATCCCAACCAACGTCTAGTATAATGTGCCTGGCCACCTGGCTAGCTGTTTCCTCACTGTCACTGTGGGTGTAACACAGACCACAAGCCACGAATACATGATCAGTGACAGCACTCGTCCACCTCTCCATTGAATGTCGAAAGTTGCACAGCCACAGGGCTAAGTCTTGCCCAACCCCCACCACCATTTAATACAGACCACAAGCCATAAGTACATGTTCAGTGATAGCGCCCGTCTGCCTCTCTATCGAAAATTGAAAATCGTGTAGCCACCAGGAGGCAGTCACACCACACACACACAAAGAGAGAGAGAGAGAGAGAGAGAGAGAGAGAGAGAGAGAGAGAGACCTTCCCTTGCTGAGTACAATATCAGTAAAGTAATTTCTGTACCAGTGCATATGATAATACAGTATTGTACTGTGTACAGTACTATATGTACAGTACAATATTGAACAATGCACTTCCATTTGGTATGGGTATTAATTTCAATGCCACAATCAGCCACCTTTGCCAAACAGCCATATTGGGATAGGTTAGGTATGATAAGGTAAAGTAAAGCTAACCTATGTAATTTTGCCTGGGAAACACATTGAGCATATCTTAGAGAAAATCCTACGGTTATTTTGAAAGGATGAGGAGGGCATACTTCCTGGATTCAGCGAAGAGGTGGCCACCGCACGTGTAACACAGACCACAAGCCACGAGTACATTTTCGGTAACAGTTCCTGTTCGCCTCTCTATCAAAGGCTGAAAATCGTTCAGCCACTGGGAGACACACTTGCACCACACACTCAACGAGAGAGATACCTTCACATGCTATGATTACAGTAAGAGTATCAGTACAGTAATTTCCATACTAATGTATATGATAGTAGTGTACTGTACTGTACACAGTACAGTACTGTATGTGTGTATGTACAGTTCAATGCTGTAATGTACAATACACTTCCATTCGGTATGGGTATTCGTTTCAGTACCACAGTCAGTCACCTTAGCCAAGCAGTCCAGCTGGGATAGATTAGGTTTGGTAAGGTTAGGTAAAGATAACCTATGTAATTTTGTCTGGGAAATACATTGAGCATATGTTCGAGAAAATTCTATTATTTTTAGAATAGAGGGGACAAGCATTGTTCCTGGCTGAGGGGTACCGTTGGCCACAGTGCATGTGAGGCAGATCACAAACCACGAGTAAATGTAAAGTAAAACAGCCTGTCCAGCTCTACACCAAATGGCTGGAGTCCCCCGGCCTCCGGGATTAATGTGGAAACCCCCCACCACAGGTGCCTGTCTGCTTCCGTACCGAATGGTCAGAGTTGCCTGGCAGGCTGCATTAGTTGTACACTGCCTGAGGTGGTGATCTACTGGTTATCCACTGTTGCCATCATGTACTAACCCTTGCCTGGGCAAATGGATGTGAACCTTATAGACAGATGTCAGTTTGCTGTGTGTTGTTTCCTCTGCGCTTGAAAGCAACCGTTGGGTGCAATATGGCAGTGCTGTACTGTACTGCTTGCCGGTGAACAGAAGCCCTCACCTCAGTTCCCACCTTTCTGCCCCTTGTGAGTGGTTCTGCTTGCAACGCTGGCTGTGATTGTGTTGCTTTTGTGGTGGTTCGCTACCCTCTTCAGGTTGTGGCCCTGCTCTGCAGTATTCTTGTATGTGTGGTGATGGCCCCACCACCGCCTGAGAAGTGGAAGAGGAAGGTTCTGATTCTGGAGAAGAAACGTGAGATATTGGGCAAAGTTGACATGGGCTGGACCACAGGAATCAGTCTTTGCGAATATGATGTAGCCCATTGAACATTGTTCAATATCAAGAAGTCACACGACAAACTAACGCAATACAGACAGGACTTTGACAGAAGCACACATCGCAGCAACAGAAAGGTAATGGCCCAGGCCCAGCACGCCATTATCAACCGGTCGACATTGATGTGGTTTTGTCAGCAACGTGGTGCCAGTATGCTAGTGAGTGGGATTGAGGTGAAGGCCGTTGCTGAGAAGTTTGCACACCTGCACAATGTGCACGACTTCAAAGCATTACAGGAAGGGCTCTTTCGGTTCAGTCTAAGCCATGGACTCACTGGGTGTAAGGCACAAGGTGAGGCCTTGGATGTGGCAGCAGTGGAAGGAGACCCATTTTGCCAGAAAGTGCAGAGCCTGATCAAGGACAAGGGCCTTGCCCTTGGTTGAGTCTACAACACTGATGAAACTGGTCTGTCCTACTGCTCCTTGCCCACCCACTCCCTGGCTGAGGAAAGGGAGAAGCCTGTTCCTGGTCAAAAGTTGTCCAAAGTGTCTGTTTTTGTGCTGTGCCATTGCTAACAGGACACACTGCCTCAAACCCGTTGTTACTGGGCATGCAAAACAACCATGTTGTCTCTGTGGGTTGATGGATACCCTGCCTGATGTGTGGTACCATTCTGTGAGGGCCTGGATTACCACTAAGATCTTCAGAGATTGGTTCCACAGACATTTCGTCAAGGGGGTTATCCATTATCAAACAGAGGTGCTTGGAATTGCTCGCGACCAGATGAAGACACTCCTGCTCTTGGACAATGCTCCCACTCATCTGTCTGAGAAGGATTTGGTTGCTTTTGATGGGTGTGTGTTTCTGCCATCTAATACGACTGTTCTGATTCAACCAATGGACCAGGGTGTTATCATGGCTGCCAAGCGACTGTACTGCCTGAGGGTCCTGAACAAGGTGATGGTGGTCCTGAAGGACGAGGACAGGGTGGAGGACACGTGGGGAGCAGACTTTGCAGAATCTTCGGCGTTACGACCTGAAGTCTGCCATGTTAAAATGGGCGAATCCATGGAAAGAAGTCTCCGTCAAAACCCTCAAAAGCAGTTGATCTCGTCTCCTGCAGGAAATCAATGCTGAGAACAATGTCGAGGGGTTTGATGTAAATGATTTCCACAGTCACCTTACACAAGCAGGAGAGCAGGTGGATGTTGATGACATGTGGGATTGGTTGGATGATGACAACGGTGATCCTGGTTACCAGACCATGTCTGATGAGGAGATTGCCGCTGCTGCCTCTGAGAGAATGGAAGAGGACAGAGGGACTGATGAGGATGAGGACCCTGACCCACAGCCCTCCAGAGCTCCTTCAGTCCCTCATCTCAGTGTCCTTCGCGGTTACCTGGAGGGGGTGCTGGAGTATGCCAAGCATCCACACTGTGACAGGGACTTGGTGCCACTCCACCTGAAGATGGAGTTTCAGGTAGTCTGGAACTCGGTCATGCTCCGGCAGAATCGTTGGTCCTATTGTCAGACCAGGATCGACTCGTTCTTCCAGCCTGTGACCCCCATGAGTGCCAGCCCATTCTCACCACCTCCGCCACTACCTGCTCGTTTCCTGCCTTCACCTTCAGACCTGCAACCAAGTACGTGAACAGCTGATAAGTCTAAATTGGATGAAAGTTTGTGGCTGTCTTCTGAGTCTCGTGAGGTGGGTAGGCCACCATCATTGCACTGCACATGACCAGTCATCACCCAGCTCCAGCAGGCTGAGGATGATGATGAGGAGTTTATTGACCTCTGTTAGGAGCTATTGTTTGCCACTAGACCACACAGAACAACTCTACACCTGTTGGAGGTGTCGGGTTATGAAACTGGTGGCAGTGCACTGGGCGCTAGGTACCCCGACCAAATGTTTTTCTGTAAGTAGCTTTTGGTTTCTTTCATAGTTTCCTTGGTGCTAAAATTTATCTAGGATATTCCTATGTGTGTTTTGAGGTCACAATATTCAATATTTTTCAGTGGTTTTCCTGCATGGTTTTCTTAGTGTTTACCATTATTTTTGATATGCCTATATGTGTTTTAATATCTAAATACGCCTGAATGACCGAAAAACACTGCCGAATTACATTAAGCATAGGTACTGTACAAATAAGTTTGGTATAGGTTGGAGGTGGGTCTAGGTAGGGTCTGGGTGTGGTAGGGGAATAGTGTTCATTATCTGGATGTTGGCACTACCCGCACATGCCTTTTGCGCTATCATGTCTGGATAAATGAGAGATTAATATATATATATATATATATATATATATATATATATATATATATATATATATATATATATATATATATATATATATATATATATATATATATATATATATATATATATATATATATATATATATATATATATATATATTTATATATGTGTGTGTGTGTGTGTGTGTGTGTGTGTTCTGTCATATGGATATGCATAAGTACTAGCCTATACCATGACTAACTATGGCAAATAAAACAAGTGAATGAAGTATTGCCATGTGATACAAAATCCATGATAAGATGGCAACCATACATATGTATTACGTGTACAGTCTGGGTATGATGTTTGAGCCCTAAGTGTAACCTTGACCTTGGCAGTAGTTGATTGGTTTTTTCGCACGACACATCATCATGGTATAGTGAACAATTATTTCAAGTTATATTAAAATCTGTCCATGATATGTGGAAGTTACATAGTGGACACGAATGTAGGTATGGCAGTTAAAAATGACAGCACCCCACCTTGTTTGAGCCCCATGTGTGACCTTGACCTTAGGAGTAGATGACTGACTGTTGCATTTGATACATCGTCATGGTATGGGGAACAATTATGTGAAGATATATCAAAATCTGTCCATGAAAGTGGAAGTTTCAGAGCGGACACAATATTGCTGACGTACTGACAGACGTACTGACGGAACCGTGCAAACCTATAGTCCCCGACTGCTTTGACCAGTAGGCCATTAATAATTGGCTTTATCACTCAAGATGACATTCAATACCGAAATTTTCTAAGAAATTACTGTCTTTTGGCACTGAATATCGAGCTCTGGAATGAAACTGATTATTGTATTTGCCATAGTTAGGTATGATATAGTTTCATAGCATATCCAGGTGAAAGTTACAAGCTCGGTAATTCTTCAGTGATACGGGAAATAATATATATATCACTAAACTCTACAAAATGGAGGGGCTATCTCCGCAGTAAGCATGTGACTTGAGGACGCCATATTGAAACACCTGCAATCGTCGCCTCCATCATGGTAATGCAGTTGGAACGCTGTTCTTCGCTTCCTGCTTCTGTTTCTCTGCTGTCTGTATGTATACATACTTATCAGAACACAAAAATATATATAGATTACACTGGTCTGCGTGATTATAAAGGTCAAGGATACGTTTGCTCTTCTTAGGTCAATTTCTTATGCTGATTCTGAAAATTGCATTACTTTTTCTCAGTCAGGTCAGATTTTGGAAATAAAGCACTTTCCAGAAATGATCATTTCCCATTATATCGGTAGATGAGTGATTCTTCTAGTAGCATAACTCAACTGCTATATACCTACAGGCTTTACATATGGTTCTTATAGGTCACAAGAAGGGTACAGTACAATATTCTAGGCTAATCAGGTATGAATGGCCTCTTCAGGGACTTCCGCTTGTGCAGGGCAGACACCACATCCCTCTTTAGGCACCAGCAGTAGTCAGCCAGAAAGTTGACATCCCACCTTCCTTGATAGTGTTCCTCCATCACTCGGATATCCTCGTCAAAACATTACCCCTGTTCTTCACTGAAGTCTCCACAGTTCTCTGGAAAATAGTCCACTTGAGATCTGAGGAAGTGCATTTTCACCGACATATGTGCACCTAGTCGGTGGAAACTCTCCATCTGCATATCAACAGCTTTTTCATACTCTGGACTCCGGTGGTTGCCCAGGAAGCTCGCGATGATTGACTTCAGAGCCAACCAAGCAGAGATTTCAGAGGGATTCAATGATTCATCGAAGCGAGTGTCCTTGATAAGCTGTCTTATCTGAGGACTGTTAAATATCCCCGCTTTCAGTTTCTCCCTGCTTACGTGTCGAAACTTCTGTCACAGAAAAGTGAATCCTCCACCTTCTTTGTCCAGTGTCTTCACAAAGTTCTTCATGAGACCAAGCTTGATGTGCTGTGAAGGGAGTTGAATCTTGTGCAATTCGACCAGAGGGTAGGACAGAACATTGTAAGAGCCAGGTTGTAGTCCTTGTCAAGACAGCCACTCTTGTCGGAAACAATGCTTGTTGTCTGCCTGGCTGTCCCACAAATACATGAAGCATGGATACTTCATGTACCCACCATGAAGTCCTAGGACGAGACCAACTATCTTGAGATCTCCACAGATCAACCAACCATGGTCCTTGTAGTTGATAGCAGACAGCAGACGTTCCATGATGTTGTGGGTTTCCCCCATTTCAACTGAGTGTGTGAAGGGACTGAAGCGAACTTGTTGCTGTTGTTCAGAAGAACCACCTTGAGACACTTACTCGACGTGTTGATGAAAAGCATCCATTCTGTAGGGTCATACTTCAAACCCATCTCTTCAGTCAGGTCGGCGATGTTATTGCAGTAGATGAGAGAAGATGCCTCGTCAAATGAGAAGTATTTTCAGAGCTCTTTCTCTCAGTTTCGTTACTAAAAGAACGTTGTCTCCAGTGCCAGCAGACGTTTCTCGCGAAGGCGTGAACCCAGCAGCAGAGCAGACTTCTTGGACAGGTTTAAGTCCCCGGTCAGGTCATTAAGCTCAGCTTGGCTCAGTGGCACTGATTGGTCTCCCTGTATTGGCTCGAATGTACCAGACCCTTCTGCATCACTCGCATCTCCAGACTCGGAGTCAGACAACGATCCCATGTTGATATCAGGTTCAGGAACAGGAACACCTGGGCCATGGGGGACTGGCTTGATGGCTGATGGAACGTCGGGATACTGAACATGATGTTTGTTCTTGTGACTGATGCCCTGTAGATTCGTCATACAATAATAACAGTCTGTGATGTTATCTTTACCTATCTTTACCTATCTTCTGAAAGGGTCTCCTTTCCACAGATATAGCAGAACCTGTCAGGGTGGTTTTTGCATTTTCGATTAACCCGTACAATCCCGCCGTCAGCATGGTGCCGACAGTACAAAACGTCTCGATTAATCCCAGCGATGTGATGGTGCTGACAGCAAAATTTGAGCGCTGTAGCACGTCTCAAACTGCTTTAATCTAGCTTATTTTTTGCTAAGGAGCAGCTTAATGTATTGGCAACACTGTGTTTAAGCAGTTTTAGTACTGAGTTTGGTTCTGTGTGGGTGGGTAACATCAGTGTGCCACTGTCTGTCAGAAAGTAAGGATGTCGCGAAAATCACGCCATTTTTCCGCCTCATTGGGCTGGAGGAGGCTGTTGAAATTGTCACATGGACCTTCTGTCCCTTCATTTAGTGATTCTTCAGAAGAGAAAGACCTGGATGACTTATCTGGGGAGGAATATGAACCAGTGGAGGACACCCAGAAATGGGAATTCCCCTTTCTCCTCCCCCGTTCTCTCTCATCCCGCCCAGCTGGGTGGGAAAACATTGCTCACAGCTTGGGAAACTGGGCTAAAAACGCGACGGACGGCCATCCTGGTCTTATTTCTCCTATAAGGAGTACTTTTTTTTGTTTTTCCTTGATTTATATGTCCTTTTGGATTGTTTTATGCAATAAATTTTTTTTCCGTTTTTGGGCCAGGATTGGGTGGGTATAAAATTGCAAAAATGCCTGGGATGGTACGGGTTAATTGAAGTGACAATCCAGATATGAAATGAAGAAAACAAAGTCTTTTAAATGAACCCGTGATAATTTAAGACAATAATTCATGAACACCAGTTCAGTAACACTATTTGAGCCATACGTGCAGTATTTTCAAATATAGCATATCTAAAAAACCTGACCTGATTGAAGAAAATGGATTGCATTTCTGAATCAGTTGAAAAACCTCTGACCTTTAAAAAAAAAAAAATGTTTTGAAACGAAGGCCAGTGTTATCATTTCTTCTGCCTAGTGCTTTGAATTCTAGGATACATTTAGCCAAGAGAATGAGTAAAAATGTTACAGGTTGCTGCAGTGTAGAGTATATATATTTTTTGTTTCTCTTTATGACCGCCTTAACCTAATGTCTGTTTAATTATGCTAGTAAAGATAAAATTGAAGTCAGTGGAAAAAGCAGATTTATGAAAATGATGAATATTTCGCCATCATAAAGTATATAAGCACATTATAATTTATACAGTAAAAAGTTGTCATTATCTATTAGCTCTTTACAGTACTACTTACACATGTATTCATGTGCATAAACATACTTCCATAAAAACTTATTATTGATTTTAAGTACAATCAACCGAGACAGCTGCTTTCTTACTCTAGTACCAAGAGCTTCCCCTGTGATAAATTTCTTAACGTGATGTATCCTAATAATACTGAAGCACTGTGATATCATTTTTATTTTAACATGTGAACATGATTGTCCTCTATGGAAGTGTCAGACATATGGGTGTTTAGACAATATTTTCTAAATAGCAATATCATGTGAAATGTTGTGTAACGCATATGTGGAAATAACTAGTGGCAAAGGCTGATGTTTAAACATTTTTTGTTTCTTGTTTTTTTCTTGTGCAAAATTTGAAAGCATTTATCAGTTTCATGCCAGATTCTACGTTCACTCTCACTTGCATAGAGGAGGCCTTCCCTCTCTCTCTTTTCAAAAAAAATGCTCATAGTAGAGGGGCACTCTGTGGAGCGCGTATCTCCGACAAGAGCAACGTAATTTCCAAACCACTCCTCATAATGGGTTAGGTTTTCTCATCAATGATTAGAGTTTCGTAAAAAGAGTTTTCTGGTCCCAGTATATGTAATACGACAAGGATCGGTCCCCAAAGTTAATCAATTGTTCCCTGGGACAGGGACTACCTACCCATTAAAATAGATCCAGATCTCATAGTTTTTGGGTAAACCTGCTAACAGACAAACAAACAAACAAACAAACATGGGTGAAAGCATATTCATCTTGTCGGAGAGAATGACTACAGCCTTTGGATGCCGATACCAGTGCTTCTTGAGAAGGAAGAATCTTTTTCACATCTGTTTAACATATCCAGTAATCTTGTCGAATTAACAAGATACTGAATATTTTTTTTATTGTGAAATGTAATTCCATCTCTCTTCGATGAATTTTGAGGTATTTACAGATTCATACATAAGTAAAATGGAAACAAAAATTCCTGACAAAAAATATAAATGATACTGACATGTTATTATAGGCGAGCTTGTAAAGGTACTAGGAATTTCATGGACTGAAATACTATAAAATATGCTGTCTAATTAACTTCATGTTTAAAGGCATTTCTTTTTAAAAATGTCAATAATATTTATCATTCAAATTTGATACGGCGTCAGGATAATGCAACGTGTGTACAGTGGCAAGGAATAAAGTGAAATAACCAGAAGACAAGAGGAAGGCGGCTACTATTCCCCTGAATAAAGGAAAAGGTAGTAGGGGCTTAGTTTACCGAGCATACTAGGGAAGATGTATGGCAGGGTGCTAACAGAAAGGGTGCGTAACATAACATAACATAGGTGTATTCAGAAGGGGCAGGGGATGTACAGGCCATACATTTACAATAAGGACTTTAACTGAGAAGCATAATGCAAAGAATAAGAAGATGTATGTTGCATTTAAGGTCTTGGAGAAGGTATATGATAGGGTGGATGGGGACGGATTATGGAGTGTTTTAGACTGCCTGTATATGTTGTAAGAAAAGGAATATTGAGAACAAGAAAATCCTTTTTGAGCTACCGGATCCAACACTGTGAAAGTTTATATAACACTTTGTGTGAAAATTGAGCCATGACTCCTAGCTGTAGTATAACATTTTTGAATTCATACTGACTCTACAATATTCCTCGAAATGTATTACCATTTTCCCAATTCCATTTAAGTGAATCATAGCATAACCTTTATGAAAAATACATAGTGCGTAAGTATTTGCAGTGGTTTAATTTTAAGTAATCATGTTTGACGAAAATAGGGGAACATACTCTTCCATTCCCCCCAGCCCTTGTCTCTTTAGGGCAGTACGGCATGTGTAAAAGGCGACGAAGTTCAGTGATCCGTTTAGCATTACTGTTGGTATAAGACAGCGATGTGTCATGTTATCTTGGTTGTTCAGTATATAAATGGATGGAATAGTCAAGGTGAAAGTTTAGCAGCATGAGTGGAGTTAAATGGCATTAAATGGAATCTGATAATTTGCCTGTATGCTGCCAATGCTGATTTCAGAGCAGAAAGTGAGAGTGATTCGCAAAACGAAGTGAATGAATTTGATAGAGTTTGCACAAGAGGAAAACTGAAAGTGAATGTGATGCAACGTAAAATAATGGTATGTTAAAGAATAGGATATGAAACTATATTGCCAGGCAGTACAGCGTAGAGAGAACAAACCCTGTGAATTGCGGGGTCCAGATGAGAGGTGAAATGTTTGAGGAATCAGAGAAATTACCCTCTTCAGGCCCACAGTAGGGGGAGGAGGGACCTTGGTTACAAGATTGTGACAATGTGTGGTAACTTTTACCTGGTCGTGGTGTAGTGGTATGCTGCCTGGCTCTCACCTGAGAGTCCTGGGTTCGATTCCCGGCATATTGGTAATTTCTCTGATGATTTTTCCTGTGTAAAAATACAGGTTCTCTCTTCATTCTGACTTGCCGTAAGTGCTTGGGATAGATTAAAAGCATCTACTTGCCCGAGTGCCAGGGGGTTAACTCACCCTCTTCAGGCCCACAGTGGGGGAAGAGGGACGTTGGTTACAAGATTGTGACAACGTGAGGTAACTTTTACCTGGTCGTGGTGTAGTGGAATACTGCCTGGCTCTCACCTGAGAGTCCTGGGTTCGATACCGGCATATTGGTAATTTCTCTGATGATTTTTCCTGTGTAAAAATACAGGTTCTCTCTTCATGTTTGAGGAAGTTGAATATTTTAAACATTTGGGAATGGCACTGTGTAAATGTGGAGAAACGGAGTGTCAGACGAAGTAGAAATCATTTCAAGGGAGAGGAGTATGTGGAGAGCTATGTTTTATTTTGAATGTTGGAAGGTTGAGAAAGCCCTGCATGAACATATTTCACTACCAACTTTCTCGTATGGGAATAAAACGATGCCAGTGAGTGACTGGAAACTGTTTCGGTTCCAAGCTGTAGAAAGTAATTTCTCAAATCAGGTGCAGGCACAAAGATGATGGATGGTTTCAGTAATAGTGAAACTTGTTGGTGTCATGGAATGGATGTAAGAGCAGCAGGAGTAAGATGTGGAATTACAGAGTGGATAAAAAGAAACACACTGACATGGCAAGAATGTATATCTATGTAGGATGGAATGCACCTAGATAGGGTGCTCCTCAAAAAAAAAAAAAAAAAAAAAAAAAGTGCGAAAGTGACATCAAGGGTAATACTGGCAGATGAAGGGCTTATATGATATGAGAAAAAAAAAGTAGTGCAGTATAATGGTGCAAGAGAAGGAAGAGAAAGAAGTATTTGAGGACATTAGAGATATGTGAGAGTAAAGTATCTTGGACGTGGTTCTAAAATGGCTATCCTCTGATTGCAGCGTCGGAAATCAGGAGGGAGAGGGGGACGACGACGAGGAGACCCCCAGATTATGTACTGTAGACAATACGGTACCAACCCATTCCTCTCCATGCTCTGAGTCACGAAAGTGTTCTGGAGAAAGTGGATTCTCAGTCCCATGAAAATATTTACATTCTGTAAAACGAGTATTTACCATATATTGCCAGTACGGATATTTTAGCGGAGGCAGGAGCTTAAGATCTTATGAGAGGGCATGTGCCCCACAACCTTTAGCAACATCACAACAAATGCTGTACATACAGTATGTCACAATCAACACTTCGACTGACCAACCTAATAAAACGTGGATGCGGTCTGACATTTGCTATACATATATCATTCAACACTTCAGGCAAACCATACAATAAAACGTGGATGCGACCTGATAAATGCTGGATATGAATCAGACAACGCCTCACGTCTGCACATCAATATCCAATACTAGCATAGTTTATATTTTTTGAATCTCTCTCTCTCTCTCTCTCTCTCTCTCTCTCTCTCTCTCTCTCTCTCTGTATCAGTTCCATTCATTCTTTCTTATTTCTCACTCATTCTTAGTCATTCTCAGGCTATCCTTCTTTCACTGTTTCTCACCGCATCACCTTCAGTACATCTGAATCCATGTCTGGTTCTCACTGCCCCTCATTATCTCCCTCACTGTCACTGTCACTGTCTCTCACATTCCTCCTTACACTCGGTTCCTTTCACTATTTTCCTCATCCTAACTGATAATACGTGTACATACTCACTCCCTTACTCTCTCGGCCTTTCACACTGTCCCTCCTCATTTCCTTTCCACCTACTGCCTCATTCATTCACTCCCTCACATACACTATCGCAACCTTAGGAGAGGCGGTGGTCAAATTGGCAGTGAGGTGACCTGCACTTTCAATGAATGCGGATTCGAATCCCGTCTAGTACGGGGAACAGTTAAGGATCTGAATTTCCTTAATGCAGACTCTGTTGATATACCGTAAGACCCTCCGACATGTCATAAAACACAGCTGCTGATACCAATACACCAGTCCTTTATGGGAGTGTTCTAGCATGTATTCAATTTGGACGGGGGGTGTTAGCGCCAAAGTGGTGACATGTGGTGGTGTATAATTCGTAAAAGGACTGCTGGTGCTCAGGGTACGGACTTTTAAAACCTATATCTAGAGTCGGGAAAAAAAAAAAGCAAACAAACAAACTTACTCCCTCACTCACTGCCATACACCCACTTTCACTGCCTGTTACTCATTCTTACTTTCATGGACTCCCTCACTCTCGTCCACTCATTCACTACAGATTTTTTTTATTTCCTCCAGCTCCCTCTTTCAGTCATGCTCTCCTTTTCTGACTTTATTCTCTCACTCTCGCTATATTATTCTCTTAATCACCTCTGCCTCTTTTCCAGTGCCTCACGCTCCCGCCTAAAGTAGCAGTGTCTCTTACTTTATTGTAACTCACTATTTCTCCCGTTCTTAATACATTTAGTGTCTTTCTCACTTTCTCTGCTTTCGCCTCCTCCCTCAATATCACAGTCTTACACTCCCTAGCTCAGTCTCCATTCTCTTCCTTTTTCATTCACTCACTCTTACTTTATTTCATTCACTCATTCACCACCATTCACACATTCACTGCCTTTCAATCACCCACTCATTCCCCATCTTCCATCTCTCTCTCTCTCTCTCTCTCTCTCTCTCTCTCTCTCTCTCTCTCTCCAGTGTTCAACAGTCCACACTATTCTCAGTGCCTTTCATTTGCTTACATTCATTGCCTTATTTCTCTTCCCTTTTCACTACCTCACTCACTGACTAACTGCACTTCACCCCCTCAGTTTCACATATCCTAGCTCATTCACTACGTTTCTCTTAATCACTCACACTCTGCTACTCTCTTTCACTACGAGTCGTGTGTTTCAACTCACAGATTTCATACTATGTATTTCTCTCTCTCTCTCTCTCTCTCTCTCTCTCTCTCTCTCTCTCTCTCTCTCTCACACACACACACACACACACACACACACACACACACACACACCAGACTAAAGAGGAGGTAAATGTTGTTGACCATCATTGCACTTGGATGGTGGGGCAGAGGGCAAATTTCGGTTATATCGGAAATTATTTAAGCTACAACGAAAATATTGACATCGCTGGAAATCATATGGAAAGTGATAAATGCTATGTGACGGTTCTTAAAATTCCCCTCCATATTCCTGAAACAAACAACGAACGCCAGACTGAGCACTAAGACTCAGTAACTTTAGATGCTATCATAGCTACAGCGGAACTACGTACATCGTCTGAAAGCGTATGCAAGAAAAGTTACTTCAGTGGCTACTCTTAAAAAAAAAATGCCGATAAAAGCCAGAAAAAAGCCAAATTGAGGAACAAAACTGCGTTATCTCGAAAAGTATTAATAGTAGCTTGGGTCTGCGCACTTCGTTATAAAGTTTAGGGAAAGTAATACCGGTAGGTGTTACGTAAGTGATCTGCTGCAAACCTGGTCATCATATTGCTGTAAAATGCAAAACTCACATCAGAACTCAGATATCTTGGAAACTGTTATAGATACGAAGACAATGCAAATTACTAGAAATTTATGAAAAAGAAATAGGTCTTAAATGGCTTTTCGCAAAATTTCCCACATTTCTGGAAAAAAAAAAAGATTAAGAAAAGCGCCAAACTGAACAACGAAACTAAAATACTCTGAAAATATTAACACTAAAATAGGCTTATTACAACGCTGGAAAGCTAAAATGGAAACTCTAGGAATTGGGTTGCTCGAATGCGTTCCACACTCTCAACTCTGGAACTCTGTTGGCTATGTATGTGTTTACATCATTCATGTTAAGAATGATTTTGGACTGTATTTCCTTAGGTTTGAAGGCTCCCCATAACCTCTTCTTTTATAGGATATTTCTGCAATTTTTTTTTATGCAAAGAAGGAGGAACCCAAGACTATAAGCCCTCCATTTGTTGCCACCAAAAAAAAAAAAATAAAACAAGATAATAGAGAGCCAAATTCAAGATCCGTTCACTTCCAGCTGCCTGGACACACTGCATTTAGTAGACTGGAGGTCATAGGCAATAGGAAATACAGACAGAGGAAGACCATTCCAGAGTTGACCTGTTCCATAATTATATGAAGGACTGGGAGTAACGGATAGCTGTTGCATTAGAGAGTTGGTGAAAAGGAACGAGAGTTTCCTGCTAGATGAGTGCTACGCGTCTTCCGTAGTGATGGAAGGATGCAAACAGACAGTTCGGAGGAGCTTTGACCATTGAAGTAGTGATAGAGAAGAGATAACGATGGAACAGTGCGGCGAAGAGATAGAGTTTGAAGGGAGAAAAGTTAATGAGAGAAGAGATAAAGATGCAACAGTGGGCGAAGAGATAGAGTTTGAAGGGAGAAGAATTAATGAGACGAAAAACCTTTGACTCCACCTTGTTGAGAGGAGTTGTACGTCGACAGCCTTCCCATACATGACAGCTGTTCTCTACTCGTACACAGGCAAATAAAACCCTTGTAGAAAGTTAACAATTGTGCATGGAATCTGCTTAGCACACCTAATCTCCTGGAAGCAGATTTTACATGAGGTAATATGATCTTTCCAAGATAAATTCTGAAAGAATGAAACCCCAGATATGTTCAGAGATGGTGCAGAATTGAGCTGAGTATTGTTAAAAATTAGAGGATATTCTCTTGGTAGATTCTGACGGGTCGAAAGATGTAAGAATTGAGTTTTGATGAATTATAAACAAGATTTCCCGATCAGAAATACAAGTCAAGTCAGACATCTGGTGTGCCATAGCCCTCATCCCTTGTTTGGTGAAGTAACAGCTGAGATGGACGCTGTGAGAAACGGATGGAAAGGTGAAGGGTGAGGCATGCTCGCTATCCCCTTCAATAATATATATATATATATATATATATATATATATATATATATATATATATATATATATATATATATATATATATATATTACTACTGTGGTCATTTTGTTGGTCCAGGATAAAATTTGGATAACAAAGGGATTACAACGAAATTCTTTTATTCCTTCACTATGAGAGGAATTCTCTAAGATAAAAAAAAATCGTCTGGTTGTAGCATGAATAAAACTTACTTCATCTCAATTAAGGGATTAATATCTTTTGAATGTTACTTATATACAAGAATATCAAAACATCATATGCAAGAATGAAAGGGAGACTGAAAACAAGATGAAAATGAAATACCCTCTATGTTGTTATTGATAAAGACATAAACTGCATAAAACTTTAAAACTCCAATATCCATGGAGTAAAAGGGAGCCCGAAAATGAGGCGAGTGAATATGTGAAGGATAGTGGTGTGTGATGGGAAAAGGAGTCGTTTTGCTGAGTACTGGACGTCCGTAATGTTTGGCGACATGTTTTGCCCACGCCACCCAGCACAGGATGCACCGCCTGACACTAAAATGATCCGGTGACAGATAAACAGATAAACAGACAAATAAGCAAGGAGAATATGTATAACAAACTGTTGTGAAATATATGCTAGTAAACCCATACACGGGCGTGAGCATGGGCGTAAGTCTTTACGTAGTGATAGAGAAAGGTGGTTTGGCCATGTGGAGAGGATGGAGAGCGAGAGACTAACGAGGAGAGAGTGTGTTAGTGAGGGGGAGGGGGGGGAAGGGGAGAGGGAGGCCGAGGATGAGATGGAGGGATGGAGTGAAGAAGTATATGAGAGAGGGGTGTGTGTGCTGGGGTGAGGGCAATGATATGGCAGCGGACAGTGCGACAAGGAGGCGATTTGTTTGTGGCCACCCCTTACGGGATTCAGGCATCTGGCAAAGGACAGACAGATAGATAGACCGGACGGCCACAGTGAACAAAATTTGTTATTATTATTAAAATTCCGATTGCCGTTCCCCGACATGTTCCATTATAAAAATTTAGAAAAAAATATTCTTCAGAACAGCAAAGTTTTGAATTCTGAAACTTAACACATATGACCCATACATAATGATAAGCAAGAACTGTTCATAGGATTCATGTCTATATACTCGTTTGACTGCAATAGTGGATTTTTAAAAATCCAAGCCCCCTCCCCAAATCACTCAAATTATTTCATTTCTAGAACAAATGCATATGGAACTTGGAGATTTTGCACATGTGACAGCATTGCAATATTGAACTAAATTTGTTAATGTAAAAAAAAAAATGTGTTGAGCCATATAGGCTACTCGCCATAGATGATTGTTTGAAAGAAAAAAAATACATCAAAAATCTTCTTCAGAATTGCTAAGCATTAAGCTTTGAAACTTTGCATATGACCAGGCAATGTAGAATAAAAAGTTCTCATGGGATTTTAATCCATATAACCTTCTAGCTGCCGTATTGGATTTGGAAGTGTCAGAAAGTCACTAAAAAAATCTTCTCCACCATTTGATTCATTGATTGCATGATTGACAAACTGATTAACTGGTTACCTGTCCTATCATTTGCTGGACTAATTGCTTGATAGAGTAGTTGATCATTGGATCAACTGACTGACAGATTAAATGACCGATTTTCCCATCGTTTGACTGATCGATCGATTAATTATTCAGTTGATTGATGGACTGATCGACCGATTAACTGATCAGTTGGCTGAGTTATTGACTGATCGATCCAATGATTATTCCATTGACCCAGAAATGAACGAAGTAACCATAAAACATTTGGAGCAACTTTAAATTTGGCAGAAGGGTTTACGGATAACTAAGGGGTAGGACTATTGTTTTAAGGAACAATCAATCAAAAGTCAAGATCACATTGGGGAGATTATATTTTTTGTTATTTCTGCAGTTTATGGCATACTTTGTTGAATGGTTGAATGTAAGGCAGAAATAGTCTAGTTAGCTTCTTAAAGCAATCCACTTGGCGTTAATGACACAGGATAAGGAAAAATGTTCAACAGAATATATATATCTCATACAGTTTTGATTCAGTCTTTTCTAAATCTAGTGGAAGGTTTGAGGGTCTGGAAAAGATGAATTAACTTCGTGTCACGGGGTTTTGAGATTATGCAATATTAAAGAATAATATTCAATAATACTTGATACTTTAAAATGTTACTTGAGAACATGGTCAATAAATTGACTTGTGAAAATCAACTAATGATTGATGCTTTATCCGGCTTACTTCGTTGATTCTCTAAGGAGGAGAATTTATAAACTTTCTCAACAGTACACAGCAGAGATTAATTACTCACACGTGTTGTTTATTGGTAATGTTAGCCTCTGGAGAAAGTGACTCCACCCCTGACAATCAATATCTAATGCTAAGAATGATAAGCAGGTTCTTGCTGGTGCATTAACTCCAAATTGCACAACGGATTTAAGTTAATAAAAAGGACTGGCCTAAGTACGAGTTATGAATAATGCAAAGCGTTTATGCAAACTAGGAGCTACAACTAAAATAAGCTTAATGTGGAGAAATAAAACACGAGTTTACATTACATTAAGCTCAAGAGAAAAAACTGTGAATTTATTAATCACAATGAAACAAATTTACGTTACATATTTCAAAATGAATTCAAAATAAGGAGAACACACTCACTCGCTCACTCAAAAGCTAAACTCTTAAGCCTAGGGAAAATGAAAGTAAAATACTGGTCAGAAAAGGGGCTAGGTAGGATGAACTGGGCGTCGTTGCTGAGGAAGGATGCTGCCACACACGCTAAACCTCTACGTCGGATCACACTTGGTGGAGACTTCAGAAAATCGCTGAAGAACGACCTGGTCTCACGGTGCTTCAATCCTAACTGAACTCAACCTGTGAGAGAGAGGCGAGGGCCGGCCACACTTGCTAACGGCTAACACAAAGAAAGTGAGGGAAACACGCCCTTAATAAATCACTCAGCGAAAGCGCTAATGTCACGCGCAAGGACGATCACTTATGAAACAGTGAAAAATGTTCTGAAAACTCTCCCGATCGGGTGAATACATGGTGGTTGACTGAGTGATACTTATGGGCATTCACTAGAATTCGCGGTTTCCCACAAAGTTCAGTGTCACGAGTTTATTTGAGGCACACGCAATAGTAAGGGCACAAGCGCCACCGCACCCAAATCCGAGTTGCCAGTACTGCATTTTTTCCCAGAGTTTCCTCTATCCAACAGTAGGTCGTATATGCCCTTCTGATTATTTTTCTTATGGTCTAGTGAGCTCTGAAAAACCCGCGATTTTTCAGTTGTATACACCCTAATACAGCTCTGCCAGAACACGCCGGAGTAAGGGCACAAGCACCACTTTCCCTTTAAACCAGCAGTACTTTGGTGTGTGTGGGTGGCCGTGCTTCCTTCTCACACTCACGTCTCTCCCACGCACCACCCTGGTGGATCTCAGCAGCCAATGAAAATTGTCTCTGACTGAGCTAGAAGTTGTTATTGGGTGACTGTTGCCACCACCCAGTATAAACGGAATCAACTCACCAGTCTCTTCCCAGCGCCGTTTTTTTACAGAACACTTTGAATACTTCATTATTTTTGTTGATTTTGCTACTGTTTCCATTTTGTTATTGTACTGTGGCAGCCATGGGTGATAAAAGTGATAACAGTGAGCACCAGGAGGCTGTTGTTAGTGAAAATGAGTCTGGTATTAGTGAGAATAGTGACTGTACTGAACTGGGACCTTCCCATGGCCGTAAACGCAAACCAAAGCCAGACACGTGGAAAGCCAATGTGGTGAAAAAACTTCGTAATGAAGGTAAGGCTTACACCAGCCGAATGACTAAGAAACTGGCGGACGCACGAAAGATAGGACCTCCATGTGCTGATGGCTGTTTCAATAAAGTGACTAGGCCTGTGATAGAGGTGTTGTTTAAGGAATTCTGGGGCATGGGAGACTATAATGCCCAAACTGCTTATCTGCAAAAACTCTTGACATCAATACCAATAAAACGGCCCAGGAAACCAGCAGATAAAAGCATGCGTACCCAAACTATTCTGTATAGTGTGATGTATGGTGACAAGGAGCACAGTGTCTGCAAGAAAGGCGTCTGTTCGATTTTTGGAATAGGAGAAAAGAAAGTGCATGTGGCTATAAAAAAACTGTCTCTCTCTCTTCCTGTTTTATGCATGCCTGCCAACCTATTTTGCCTGTTCTGATCTTTTTATTATTATTATGACATTGCGGTATTATTCAGAGCATTGCTGAAAATGTTTTTTTAAATTATTATTTACTATTATTATATGAATGATTATCATGTGTATGCTACTATTATCTCATTATTGTAACATCTATTCTTATGTGTTGGAATATCAATGGTTAGGAGATGGAAAAAAATTATTTCAGCAGTAAAAGAGATATGATTTTGCAAATTATCAGAGCCACATTACCTGACGTTTTATGCTGCAGCAAAGGCATAAAGCATAATAATGAACTAATTTTGTGATATGTATTAGAGGGAAAAATTTCCTTTAATATGGTGCAAAGTAGAGTTAATTTGTATGGTTGGTTTGGAAGATCTTACTGTTTCAAAACTTTAAATGCGTTTTTCTCGTTTTTTAAAAAATGGCGCTTGTGCCCTTACTACTGCGTGTGCCTCATTTAGATAGAGAATCGCGCCAACTCGTGACACTTCGTTTAAGAACATTCAATGGACAGTTACTGTTGATGTTTCTGTTGATGTCATTTCCAATATTCCTCTTGTTATTGTTCCTTCATCTGCTGTGTATACCCTTTTTTCCGACACACACTCTCTCTCTCTCTCTCTCTCTCTCTCTCTCTCTCTCTCTCTCTCTCTCAGTGTTTCTTCCTTTTTTCCCATTCTCACGCACCCCACTGTCTGTTTAGGTCTTTTACCACTTTCCTCTTCATAATGGTGATGGTAATCACTTGCAGAAGAGAGAGAGAGAGAGAGAGAGAGAGAGAGAGAATAAAAAATAAAGATAGGGAGAGAGAACTAAAATAAGGGGAGTAAGAACCAGGAGAGGAAAAGAGAAGGTAATGAAGAATAGCTGGGAAAGAAAGGGTAGGAAAAAGAAAGGAAAGGGGAAGGGATTAAAGAATGCAATCAATGAAGAACTGTTACAAAGAAAATGGGAAATATTTCAGAGAAAGACAAAGCTGCAGACTTGATATGGAATGATGACGGAATAAAAACGGAATTGTAAAGGAAATGGGAAAGGAAGGGTGAGAAAGAGTAATACAAAACATTTTATAGGAAAATGCAGGGAGGAGTGAAAAGGGAAATAATGTGAAAAGAAAGCAAGGAAGAAAAAATGTAACTAGGGAGATTAGGAATGAGGGGAGGAAAAGGGCGGAGACAACGACGGGAAATGTGGAAAGCTTCTGCATAGAGAATATTTCTTGCATGTTTTATATTTTCTGGTCACGCCGTAGGGAGTCATTCAGTGCACGTCTCAATGTACAGCACAAAATTCTGTAGAACGTGATACAAAGTGTGTCATGTGTCTGACCTCCTCAAGCACTGGAAATGGGTAATAATCCAGGACTGTGGCATAAACGTAAGCAATGTTCTTACAGTGTAATGCAGGAAACTGACCAGTGATTGGGATATGCTGTGTTGTGTGAATTAACTTCCTTTCTCAGAGGACATTCAGTCTCCCCCCAACCCCAAAGGTGAGTAGTGGCGCTATGGGTAATTCTCTGATATAATAACCGAAATCTCTCCTAGATGAATTTTATATATACATTATATATATATAAAGAGAGAGAGAGAGAGAGAGAGAGAGAGAAACGGCATCCATAGACAAAGATATTGGAGCCAAAAGAGTTTTCATGCAGTACCAATGGTATGGGTATTCATCTTTGGGCAAATGTATGTTATTGGAACTTATAAATGAATGAAGCTACGTGCAAAATCAGAGTGTTTAGACAAAGCTTGTTCTTCATCCAGGGAGGACAAAACAAAAACGCTTGTGACGTGAAAGATGCCTCACCACAACTTCATGTCAGTGCGGAAATACCCGTTTAAGGAAGGTATTTATGAAGTTACCAACGACTGAACATGACATTAACAGCAGGCTCTAGTTATCTACAGTATATTTATGACATTCATAATTAGGGCCAGTTTTAAGTAGGTTACTCTCATATCCCCACCTGCATATCCTCCATTACAGAGGGCACAATTAATTCTCTTCGTTTTGCTAGCACTTAAAGCTGCCTCGTGGTTAAACAGAAACGTTCGCTCCAGACGGTCTGTTCTCCTGCTAGGGGAGAAACTTGAAGTCAGTATTGGCACTAACATCGATAACATCAGGTAGACAGAGCTACTAAAATGAAACTCTCGTTGTTCCCTTGAAGCCTCGAAAGTCTGAGAACGCCACCATAACCCCATAGTCTTTACTTATTATAATGGATAAAGCTTTTAGATTGGTTCAGAAATTCTATCTTGAACAAAATCAAAAAGACATCCCTAATATCCCAAGGGTATATAATTAAGCTCTCCCCCCTCCCCCCCAAAAAAGTCTGAACATTAGCAACTGCATGTTATTTACATCATACACTAATATATTTCCACCAGTTTTTCGTTTCACCTACTATATATTCTTGACCAAAGTGGAAGGCAGGGAGGCCGACAGCAAGTGGCAAAGTGGAAGAAAGGGAGGGGTAAAGTGGAAGGGTGGGAACAGACAAAGTTAGTGAGGTGGGACGAGAATTAAGACGGGAGGAAGGGAGGGAGGCAGACAGGCAGAACATTGCTGAGTGACGAGCTCATGCTGGCTAGGAGCAGTACGGAAAGGATGCAGTCAGAATAGTTAGAAAAAAGTATGGAGAGAAAAAACTGATGAATATGAAGGAATAGAAGAGAGGGAGCCGTCGAAAGGGGAAAGAAGAATATGGGAGAGGGGGATGTAAGGAGAATTTGAGGAAAGAAGCAGAGGCAGAAGAGATGGAGATAAAAAATGAAGGGAGAAGGGGACGGGGAGGGAAGGGTAGACTATAGACGGAAGGGAAGTGGGATGGGAGAGTCTAGCCATTCGAATACATATGTCTCATTTTCCATGTGTGTGTGTGTGTGTGTGTGTGTGTGTGTGTGTGTGTGTGTGTGTGTGTGTGTGTGTGTGTGTGTGTGTGTGTGTGTGTGTGTGTGTGTGTGTGTGTGTGTGTGTGTGTGTGTGTGTGTGTGTGTGTGCGTGCGTGCGTGCGTGCGTGCGAGCGTGCGTGCTCGCGCGCTGGTCACAATGCAAGTCATGTGCGTTTCCTTGCATGTTTGTGCTCTGATCCTTCGTGTGTTTCTACTGAGCACACACCTGCAGTCAGAGCCAAAACTATCCTGACATTTTTTGGTTGTTAGATGTATAAGGTGACGTCATGTAGACACTGACGGACTCACATTCTTATATTGTCTTATCCCAGCACTACCATCACATCTTTATATAATGAGTTCATGCCAGGGGGACAAGAATTGCTAATATGGTATCATACAGCAATAGCAGGTTAGCTTTGGAGGACGCACATTGTAGCCAAGTCTGAAGCCCTAATATTGTCTTAGCTTCACCAATACTATAACAACTTATAATACTATATATTTTTGCTACTGTCAGACGATTTGACAGTTATAATGCTAAAAGTATGGAGTAGTAGCAATTAATACTCCAAAAACTTCTTATACTACTGTATATTTTTGCTACTGCCAGACGATTTGGCAGTTATACTGCTAAAAGTATGGGACAGTAGCAAATAAGCTTTGATGGACCGTCTATACACTTGCATTCTGCTGCAGTCCGTATCCAGTACAGACCACACCGCAGCAAATACTGTATATGATGTATCCACACTGCTTCTCCATCTACTGCAGTCCATATTCAGTACTGCAACACACTATCATATACCGTTCGTGTTGGACCAACACTGCTCCAACGTCTACTTCTCAAAATTCACCATAACCCTCCAGCTGGCGATACGAGAATTACACATTTAATTCTGGCTGATGTCAGAAGATTTTGTAACAAACAAGAAGTGCCAGTGGAACATATCTGTCTAAAAATTTTAACGATCATTTTGCCTAGCTACCAATATCAACTTTGATTTTTTTTTTTTTAAGGTCCAACTAATGCAAGAGGATTTTCTTCTGACCAGAGAAATCCACGGCAGACAAGGAGTTTATGGACCGCAATCCTGTCCCCTACTGTTGTGTCTGTATTGCTCTAATCCTGTCCACCATCTCTTTGTCTGTTGTCTTTTTGTTGCTATAAGGCAGTTCAGTCCTCCTCACTAATACTGCATCTGTTGTTCTAATACTGTGTCTGTTGGTACTGTAAGGAAGCATATGCTATGTGTAGGGTACTTAACTTCTCTTCCGTATCATTTTATCTCAGTTCATAGGACATTAAGCATAAGCTTGTATGCTAACTATGCAGTCTCTGGCAATATGAAGATGAAGGGATTGCATACAAGATGGTATTGAACTGTATTATACATTTTTAATTCGTTAAAAAGCAGGTGCTGTGACTCTTCCACTGTGTACAAGGATATAGGTCAGTGTCTTGTGTTGGTGTTGCAAGGTGCCGTATTCTCACTGGCTGATGTTCTCTAATATCTCTTTTAGGCAATATGTTTTCCACATTACAGCTTATTATCATGATGTAACTTATCTTCTTTATACCCACACCGTTTGCATAAATAAATTTTAAAACAACAATTTGTAATGTTCCGTAATACAGTCATTTGGGAAGGTAGAGGTGCCAGAAACCTCGTGAATGAAGAATAGTATGTTCATAATAATCCCACACTGCCTTGCCGCGCACTGACTGTACCCATAATATGTTGGTAAATCACGGGTCTCGCACACAAGCAGCACTTCACTGTAATGTGAAGTTACTACAAGTTAATGAAGTAGTAATGGAAGGATTCAGTGTTAAATTTTCCTTCTTTCTTTCTTACTTTCTTCTTCTTCATCATTCTTCTTTTTTAAATCTAAAAAAAATTCAGAGAAGACAACAATTTCTGCTACGATAGTATCCTACTTGCCTTTAACATCAACACTGTGGTGAACACTGTCAGAGTCGGATGTATGTGTGTGTGTGTGTGTGTGTGTGTGTGTGTGTGTGTGTGTGTGTGTGTGTGTGTGTGTGTGTGTGTGTGTGTGTGTGTGTGTGTGTGTGTGTGTGTGTGTGTGTTCTTACCTTACCTAATTGTTCTTACCTAATTGTATCTTTACAGGAATGAGTCAAGCTCGTACTGTCCCGTGTCTTAAACCATATTTATCGTACATATCCTTAAATTTGTGAATTGTTTTGGCACACACTACTTCATTCGGTAGTGCCTTCCACTGATCAATTGCTCTGTTTGGGAAACTGAATTTCCTCACTATCACCTCTCTTATTATGCAGTTTTTTGCAGTGTCGTCTTGCTGATGCTTCCCCATATGTTAAGTAATCATTTATGTCTATTTTCTCCTTCCCTGATATGCATCTATATAGCATTATCATGTCACCTCTTTTCCTTCTCTCCTGTAGTGTTGGTAGATTCAGTTTATTTAGTCTTTCTTCGTAGCTTAGATCCCTTAAGCTTGGTATCAATCTTGTAGTGGCCCTTTCAACTTTTTCAATCGTGTCTGTGTTTTTTGAGATGAGGACTCCAGACTACTGATGCATACTCCGGGGTTGGTCTAATGAATGATGTTATTATCCTTCTTAGCATGTCTTCATTTATGTATGTGAATGCTATTCTCGTATTTGCAAGCAGTGTATACATGTTCCGTACCTTCTCACTGATGTGGTCAGCAGGAGATAGTCTGTTATTGATAATCACAACTAGGTCCTTCATTCTTTCTGATATGTGTAGGGTTTTATTTCCTAACGAATAATCCCAATCAGGTCTTTTTCCACTTTTACCAAACTTGATTACATGACACTTGTCCACATTGAATTCCATTTGCCATGTATTACTCCATTCATGAAGTTAATTAAATGCTTCTTGTAGCTCTTTACAAGAGTCTGTGTTAGTAGTTCTCCTTTGTATTTTTGTATCATCTGCAAACATATTTAGATAGCTTTCATTTCCAGTGTTACTGTCTATATCATTTATATACACTATAAACATGATTGGTGCCAGCACTGAGCCCTGTGGTACTCCACTAGTCACTGCTTTCCATGATGAGTAGTTTCCCCTTAATACTGTTCTCATTTCTCTTTTTATGAGAAAATCTTGCATCCAACAAAACAGTTTGCCTCGAATTCCTCCTTGATGGTACAGTTTCCATAAAAGTCTTTGGCGTGGCACTGTGTCAAATGCTTTCTTGAAATCTAAATAGCTACTGCCCACCCATCCTTCTCTTTCCTGTATTGTGTCTGTTACTCTGTCATAGTAGCTCAACAGATTAGTAACACATGATTTTCCTTTTCTGAAACCAAACTGTGTTTCTGTTATGATATTGTGTTCTTCTGGATGATTTACCCAAGCTTTTCTTATAAGCTTTTCTAATACCTTGCTTACAACACTGGTCAGTGATACTGGTCAGTAGTTGAGTGGATTTTGTCTATTCCCTTTCTTGAAAAAGGGGACAATATTTGCTTTCTTCCAAATATCAGGTAGTTTACCTTGACTCAGGGATTTCTTGAAAATATAAAAATAATGGTTTACTTAACTCCTTTTCACATTCTCGTAGCACCCAACATGAAATTTCATCAGGACCATTTGCTTTTCCTCTGTCTAATTTACTTAACTCCTCTTGTATTACTTTTTCTGATATTTGTATATCTGGTAGTATGTGTGGGCATACATGTTCCACATAGTCCCTGTGTGTGTGTGTGTGTGTGTGTGTGTGTGTGTGTGTGTGTGTGTGTGAGAGAGAGGAGCTGGTCAAGTAAACCAGGAAGGGGTATGGTCCAGTCCTGTGTTGCAAGCCATTGTCAACAACAAGCAGGACGGCAGCAACTGCATCAAATTTTGCCACATTTTACAGCTGGATTCGCAGAAACCTGTTATTTATTTATTTATTTATTTATTTTTTTTAGTGACCCTGATTCTGTCAATGGCAGCGTGGAAACCAAAAATGGATTCATACGTGTGTATTGTGGACATGGATGTGTTTGGCATCCCATTTTTAACTTGAATAATCGGACTGGATCTGCACACTAGGTAATATGATACTACGTGTGGACTGGTGTTTTTATCAATTGGAATTAGAATTCCTGGAACTTGAATGAACGAATCTTTGTGTGGCTCACTACACTGGGCATTACGGTTGTCCATAGTAACAGGCGAAACAAACTCTGTTTTAGTCTTCATTACTTCTATGGTCTGAATTCTTTTTTATTGATAATGATAACTGCATGCAAAAATTGATGAAGATCCATGGATATTTAGGGGTTGCACACCGACCTTGAATTTGCACACCTGGCTGGCGAGCTCTGGTACCCTTCTCAGGACCCTCTATAGATTTGTCTCCTCAATGACTGATGCCACCTCTGGTGCCGCCCCCTCACTGTGACCTGCTGCTGCCAAGGTCTACTTCTTGGTATCTGGAACGGCCTTCTAGTGTCCACTCACTACTTGCATTAGGAATTGGAGCTGTTCATCGTCAGTGGTTATAATGTGGTTACATTCCTGAATTAGCACCACTCCACACTCATCATGTGTTGACAACTGAAAGATTGTCAACAAAAGATTTTGGAACTGTTCCAAGGTTGGCCAAGTTTCTGTTTTTTGCTGAGGAAGTTCATGGGAATATTGGCTGTTTTGATGAAGCACCTGGTGTTCAGAGAAACAAAGTGCTCCAATGTGAGATGGTCTACATCCCCTCGAACTTGGGCCCACTTTAGGTGCTTTATTACAGAGAAATTTTCAGTCACTGGCTTCAACATCTCCATTTGTATATCAACTGGGACTGTAGGGTCAAAGAAAGAGGAGGCAACGAGCTCCTTGGAAATGTACCACAGCTGGTTTTTGAATTTCTTGAGAGCTGCTTCCGCTTAATGATTTTCAAGCATCTTCAGCAAAGCCAAATCTTTTTGAGGCGCTGCTGCAGGAAGGTGAACCTCCATCCAGTACTTCACATAACTTGCACAGCAAAGATACAGATGTCTTTGAGACCTGAACACTGTGACAGAGTGCACGAGCAACTCTGTAAAAGAAATGGAAGCTTTTTTGCTGGTGAGTTTTGCTTGATCAACCCTGACACTGAAACCTGGGGACATGGCATTCTAAGTGACACTCTGTACATTTTAGAGGATGGTAGCCAACCGAGGCTTGGGCTTCATCAGCTGATTCTGACTCAGAGCTTGCACTACCAGATGACAGTTCGGCTGGGTATTTGTTTGTGAAGTGGATTGTTCTTCCCTTACCTTCCCAGCCCTACAGAGTTCAGCAGCGAAATATGCAGCAGCCCTGGCTTCCTTTGCAGCGAGAGCTTTGTCAACTGGTCCCAGGATTCCTCAACGACCTAATTCTCACTGTGCTGGAAGAAATTCTCGCTCTTCGGGTATCTTGATCTGCTTTAAGGTATCTTGATGGGCCACATCAAAGATTCTTCAGTTTCAGCTGCAAGGCTTCTTTTCGACCTTGTGGAGGCGAACGCCGATTTTTCCCCTTTTTCAGGAGCTGGTATTCTCTGTAAAACTTTTCAACCTCCTGTATCATGCAGTCTCTCCTCATTCAGGAGATCCTAGCACTAGTCCAGAATTCTGAATCATACTGTATATTTCACCCACCGCCTCTTGAGCAGCTTGCTTCTTCTCAATGTGGAGATGCAGAAAAGCTCCCAATACATCCCCGTTTGATGAGAGTTTTGCTCCCTTAATGTTATCTTGGAGAGTGAAGACATAATGTTTTCTACTTGAGCTCACGATTTTCAGTCACTACCTGTGAGATAATAAGAAAATAAAAAGTTGAGTCAGAAAGTAAAAAAAATTATCTGCGATACTGAACAGCTCATTGAATAGCAGAATTACCTGTAGGTTGGAAGTTAGCCTATGTTACTCTGTTATGTAAAATTCAAAGTTATGAATGATGTAAAATTAGCAGCTAAAGTTGCTCCCTTAATGTTATCTTGGAGAGTGAAGACAATGTTTTCTACTTGAGCTCACCATTTTCAGTCACTACCTGTGAGATAAGATAATAAAAGTTGAGCCAGAAAGTAAAAAAAAAAACATTATCTGTGATACTGAACAGCTCATTGTATAGCAGAATTGTACCTGTAGGTTGGAAGTTAGCTCATATTACACTGTTATGTAAAATTCAAAGTTATGAATTATGTAAAATTAGCAGCTAAAGTAGGGCAAGCAGTCAAATATAAAATTGTATTCTAATTTGGCAGATGGTAAATGGCATTCAACCACTATAAAGCTTTGGTTAATGGTTATGTGCATAAGAAATGAAAATCAGATAGAGCATGACACCCTAGGTGGAAGCATCTTTAACAGCACATTTACAGAGATTTGGGAAAAACAGTATCTTACCTTACAGTAATATCTACTGTAGAAATTAGTCGTTAGAATTTAAAACCTGGTTAGATAAAATACTGGTGTTGTGTTATCTTACATTCATTGTGAGAATTTAAAACTAGGTTAGTAAAGTTCCAGGGTTGTGTTATGTAATACTAAGTATATTAGACGCCCTAAATATCATGCACAATACCTCAAAACCACCTACAGTACAGTAAAATTCTGCGGTGGTGATTATTCCGTAAAAATACTTCATTACCGATTTCTTTCAGTTGAGTTTCCTTATATAGTTCAACAATTTGCACAACTTGTGGCATGTTATTTACGACATCATATTTTACAGACAACTCTACTGGATGTGCTGCCCATTAGTTCTCCCATTATGGTATTCTTCCCTTCTACTGGCTCTCTGTAGATTTGATTGCCACATTTCATTTCCAGGTAAGGAAAACAGGCGGGATTATATGATGTGTGTGTAAGAGAGAGACAGAGAGAGAGAGAGAGAGAGAGAGAGTAGGCAACCCAAAATAACTAAATCTGACTGTATAAAAACTAATAAAAACAAAGTGAAAAGGGAACTGAACAAATAGTTAAGCGATAAAAACAATAAAATAAAGAACTAACTCCAATCTCGCAACACAGGTCCGAAAGTAAATAAAATCAGCTGACATAAGCAAGGGCAAAGTAAACACAATGAAAAAAACGTAATATAATACAAGCTAATAATATTTACGATATTTATAATGAGATAAAGAAACACAAAAGAATGAGAAAAACATGCAACCTGATAATACCCTGAATAATCACACTAAACTCTGGGAACAAGCTTGCCAAGACAAAAGAATTAAAATCATTCAAAAAATGATAACTATACTGCACTCAATTGCCACAAACAATAATAAGACAGTATTGATAATACTTGCGATTGGATGCTAATACGAAGTGAAAAGATGTTCAGAAATATATACAACACACAAAATACTGCTTCTCCTCCCTCTCTGATCTCCAGTCCAAGCACTCCCTCTCTCGACGCCAATCCCACAAAAACTCTCTCCATTCAGTGTGTGTGTGTGTGATATTCACCCCGCGCGCGGCGCACCGGGGCACGAGCAAACCTGTGAGCCCGTTCAGTGGAGTGCCGTCTGCACTATCTAGTTATCGAGGGGGTGGGCATTTCTCTAAGACAGTGAGTAGTAGTTGAAGGTTGGTGTTTTTAATAACTGTAGGGGCATCCACCTCGTCAACATGTGACCAGGTGAAGCCCCCGTTAAGGCTGGCTCGTAAAGGGTGAGTGGCGGGGCAGCGTAGGATGAAGTGATGGAGTGGGGATTCTTCCATTTCCTGGCAGTGCTGACAGGGGTCTGGTCGGAGATTCTTGATTTGTTTGTAGCATAGGAAGCCTAGCCGCAAGCGACGTAGTTGTATAAGAACGTGGTTAGGTGTATGTGGCAGTGGTGGTAGTGGCTCACAGCCTGTGGCCCTGCCATACCACGTCGCTGAACGGGAGGCTTTTGCAGTTAAAATTTGATGTTCCTCTCTCCATTCAAAATTCTCTGCCTTATGTATCCTCTGGCTGCATGCACATGTCAACACGCGGCTGGAGGCCAGACGAGAAATATACAGAAAAGAGCTAGGCAAATTAATCTCTTCCCCATACTCCAAACATTATAAATATCAGTGGTGAATACAAATCTTTATGTCGCCAGTTTAACCCCTACACCGCGGGCTTGTTTACCAATTACTTGCGTGTGCCGCGGGGTTATTTGGGCTCCGACAGACTCTCAAAAAATATTTGCCAAAAATCAGTTATTAGTCCTAGAATAATAAAATTACATATGCTTATGGCACATACCTTCAGCTTTCTCCTGGAATGATTGTTGAGCCTTCGTCGGTTACCGTAGGACTTGTGGAGACCTCTGAAGTAGGGTAACGAAGTCTCCACTTTACACTTCCCAACAACCCGTAATATGATTACCACAGCCAGATACAAACACTATTCTACAATTTTCAAGTAGTTTGGGATCCATACTAAAAAAAAAAAACACTGTGAAAGCAATGGAAATTACGAGCGCGTCTGATCGTCGCACTGGCACTAGTTCGCTCATGGTAGTCTGTCATTTATTATTCATAAAACCCCTCACACTTTATATTTCTATTACTATATAACACTTATATATATCTATAGTCTTTATCCATAAGTTTCCTTCAGTAGTATTAGTTTATTGTCACTGTAGGGATTCAATTTCTTTCAGTAAAATACGTAGCATTCACTTTCTCGTCCTGTATACTGGCATTGAGAGTGAATGTCACTTTCATCTTCACTCTCATAACTCATAGCATTCAGACATGCTAGAGTGAAACTTTCACTTTCATTACTCCTAGGGTATATACTCGTATTCTTATAATACTACTCATTTACATTTCTATTTACGTTCTCTATTTTATTTACGTTATTTACATTTCTATTTTATTTACAGTGTTATGCACTGTCACTTGAAATAACTTATAAAACTATTTTCCATTGTTCACGTATATTTACATTCATTACTTTCACTTGCTGTTTACACATTATTTACACATTATTTACTATTCCACTTGCACTGTTTTACTCAATAGAAAGATCGTAGTCACTCTTTTATCAATTGTCAGCCCTTTACCTCTTTCCACACGAGGTTTAGTAGGGGGTAAAGGTCACAGAGCCATTTGCATGGGGGTGAAAAAAGGCCTTGAAGTCAGCAAGATGAAACATACGTCCTCTCACTTCGGAAGATGAGACTACACTGATAACGCAGTTGCCAGGCCAGCTAGCCTAGAGGCCTGCTTTAGGGGTTATTCAGAGTTACCAATATTACTTCTTGAAACAGCTAAGTCTAGCACTGATATGATTGGCAGGAAATCTAGACAATAATTATAAATTTGGTAGTTCCAGGTGAATGTAAATATCATTTAGGGTTCTCCCTTCCCTCCTTACAGGTATATTTATTACGAAAATAGATTAGAGGCCTACTTAGGAGATATATAATCAGAGCTACCAATGTTAAATCTTGAAACAGCTTTGTGTAGCACTGATATGATTGTCAGGAAATCTAGACAATACATTATAAATTAGGTAGTTCCAGGTGAATGTAAATATCACTTAGGCTTCTCCCTTCTCTCCTTACATGTATATTTATTACGAAAATAGATTATACGGCATATTTCAAGGGGAAAAAAACAGCGAAAATTAGCGAACGAGTGCACGTGAGGTGTTGTCAGGTGATAATTAGCCAATTTCAGGTGATGGCACTCTCACTTACCTGATTTCTTTCTTGTATATATTATTTGGTATAAGAATAGGACATAGGGCTTATTTCAATGGATGAAATCAGTGAAAAATTCCAGGGAAGATTTACTTAGCGTAGCATGGCCGGGCAGGCGAGAGGATAGGGTAATGGAGGGGGGGTAGGGAGGGGAGTCAAGAACGGGGAGAAATGGCTAAATTGTCAACAATGGATGGGAGTACAGATGAGATTAGGAGTGCTGACTAGTGTTGGACATTGTCAGTACTGATAGATGATACAAGCCCCCACTTGAAAGCCCGGGTGAATTCAAAATAACACAGAATCACAAAAGCGACGCCCCGCGGTATGATCCCTTGCTCCCAAGCGTCACGAAAGTGACGCCCCGCGGTTAAGGGGTTAAGCTCCACCAAAAGTCACTGATATTAAAAACAGTCTTAGTCACACCCACGTCAAGAGAGGAAACAAAATTAACTAAGACTTTATAAATGTGTGTGCACTAAACAGGCAACAACGTGAGCAAGTTCGTGTGTGTAGATGCTGGTGTACACAGCTTCGATGCACATACACACACGCGCAGTGACATGCACGCACTATACATACATGCACAATATACACAAAAATATATATACATTCTTACACACATAACACACCCAAACCTCAGATAGAATTTTCTCATAGGTTCATTCTTAAGAACGTGGGAAACAATCAGCGATGATATTGTCAACACCCGTATTATGTCTAACATCCAAATGAAACTGCTGAAGGAACAAACTCCAATGTGTCAATATCTGATTCTTCATCTTCAAATTATTCAGAAATTTGAGTGGGTGATGATCAGTATATACAATGACAGTAGGTCCAAATGCAGGGACATACACAGAAAAGTACTGCAGAGAGAGGATCAGGGCTAATAGTTCCTTTTCGATAACAGAATAATTACCTTGAGAAACAGAAAACTTCTTACTGAAATAACAAACAGGATGCTCTATGCCATGATCATCATACTGCATTCATACAGCTCCTGCACCGACATTACTAGCATATACAGCAAGTTTAAATGTCTTATTAAAGTTTGGTGCAGCCATAACTGGATAATTACATAAGATATCCTTGGCTGCATCAAAACTATTCTGACACACATCATTCCAGATGTACCAGTATTTCCTATCTTTTTTAAGCAATTCAGTGAGAGGGACCACTTTTGTTGCAAAGTTCTTCATAAAACGATGGTAGTAACCAATACTGCTGAGGAATCTCCAAAGCTTGTGCCTGTTTTGTGGTGCCTTAAAATTCTCTATTGCCTCCATCTTAGAGTCAGGGGGTCATACACAACCATGACCAACCACATAACCAAAGTATTGAACTTGTGGACAAACAAACTCGCACTTCATTAAATTTACAATGTGAGCCTCAGAAAGCCTGGACAACAAAACACCTAGTTCCCCTAAGTGGCTTTCCCAATCATCAGTAAAGACTATTACATCATCCAGATATACCACACAATGTTTCATACCACTGAAAACCATGTTCATTAATCGCTGGAACGTTGCTGAGGCATTTTTCATACCATACGGCATCGCATTACACTGATATGTTTGTCCATCTGCCACAAAACATGAGACTTCCTTAGCCCGTTTGGTCAGAGGCACTTGCCAGAAGCCTTTCTTGAGATCTAACTAGGTGATATAACTAGATGAGCCGATGTGATCGATGCAGTCCTTAAGCCGGGGCAATGGGTATGTGTCAGACTTGGTTAGCGCATTCACCCATCTGTAGTCTATGCAAAATCTTGCGGTGCCGTCTGGTTTAGGCTGCAAAGTCACAGGGGAACTCCAGGGACTAACACAGGGAGATATAAGCCCATGGTCCAACATATAATTGAGCTCCTGATGCAGCATGCCAACACGCTGAGGACTGACTCAATAAGGGGGCAACTTCACAGGAACGGATTCACCCACATCCACGTCGTGCTGAATCCAATCAGTCTTCCCAGGGGTACTGCTGAATACTTCCTTGTAAGTTGACAAGAGGGCAACTAACTGAGATGCTTGGTCCTGAGGCATATGTGCTAACTTGGAGTTGAGAGTGGACTCTGCCTCATCATTCTTCACCCAGCTACAATCTGGAAACTTGCAGTCCACTACAAACAAGCTGCTATCAACACTCTCCTCAGCAGCAGCAGCAGTGGCGGAGACAAGATGTATGGGAGCCAGAGAATCTGGTGTACAATGGTACAGCTTCAACATGTTCACATGGCACAGTTGGTGTGTCTTCCTTCTGTCAGGGGTCTCCACCAGGTAGTCAGTGCTTCAATACGCTGCACTACAGGGTAAGGACCACTAAACTTAGCGGCCAGCAGCTGACCTTGCAGTGGTAGCAACACCAAAACCTCGTCGTCGACCTTGAACTCCCTCAGCCTGGCCTTTCGATTGTACCATATCTTCATGTTTTCCTGTGCCTGCTTGAAATTTTCCCTGGCCAGCTCCAGAGTCTCACTCATATGAGTCTTGAAGTCCTGCACATAACGGAGTAAGCTCTTGCTCTCAGCGAGGTTACTGCTCCAATTCTCCTTGACCAAGCTCAGGGGACCACGAACTCGATGGGCAAACACGAGCTCCTTAGGATAGAAACCCAAACTCTCCAGGAGGATTTCCCTCGTAGCGAACAGGAGGAGCAGCACACCACGGTCCCAGTCTTTAGAGTGCTCCAGACAGTAGTTATGGAACATATTCTTGAGCGTCTGGTGGTAACGTTCCAAGGCTCCTTGCATCTCCGGGTGGTAGGCACTGCTCTTGATGTATGTGATGCCAAGTTAAGCTAATGACTGCTGGAAGATGTTGGAAAGGAAATTAGACCCTCTATCTGACTGAACCTCACAGGGCAAACCAAACTTTGTAAAGAAATCTAATAAAACTCTAACCACTGCCTTAGCTTTGATAGAACGTAGAGGTATTGCCTCAGGGCACCTCGTGGAGGGTCAGTGATAGGGAGCAGATATGAGTTACTGTTAGAAGTTGGGGGCAAGAGTCTCACCTTATCAATAATTAACCTGGAAAGAGGGGGATCAATGGCAGGAATGGGGACAAGAGGGGCCTTAGGGACAGACTGATCCAGCCTACCCACTACTTGACAGGCATGAGAATGTTTGACAAACTTAGCCTCATCCGCACCATGCGGGGCCAGTAGAATTCCGCACACAGCCTCTCCATGGTCTTCCTTACACCCATGTGACCTGGAAATGAAGTAGAATGGGCCAGTTGAATTAATTCCTGCCTGCACACATTAGGCACTACGATCCGATGGTAGTCCCACATCCCATCATCTACATCATATGTGGAGGTCTTCACCAGCTCTACAAAATCCCATCTTTCACATAAAAACATCCAGCCTTCTCCTTCTCAAAATCATCCACTGCACACAACTTCACCCTCTGAATCTCCTGGTCCCCAGACCGGAACTCCTGTAACTTCTCAATGTTCACCTCCTCCAACGGAACAGGTGGAATATCTTCCAAAGAACCCATGAACATATCCGCCAAAGATATCTCATTGTCCAATTGTTCCATGTCCTCAGATGTAGGACTAACTTTTGCCTCTGGTACGACGATGCAGGGCACACTACAAGCAACCTTCTCCTGTCAACTCCTCTCTGCACGTGACATGGACCTAGTCACTGCACAAACTGGGAATATCTCTGCATTTTTGGGATCAACCTGCGGGGGAACTTTGGGCACTAGCACCTCTGACAAAATTGGAGTGGTAATCTCCTCACCTCTCCCTAGGTCACTGCCAAGTATTAAATCAACACCACTCTCTGGTAAATAATCTACAACACCCAATCGTGCCAATCCATCAAACAACTGACATTTAACCTCACAAGAAACTAGCAGCACAGTCTTTGCACCTGTTACTCTCCTAATCAGAACAAACTCTCCTCCTGCAACATCAAGAACTTCATTATTTGGCCTTACCCACAAAGAAATTGAAGAACCAATGTCATGAAGAATGCATACCGGATGCTGCACGCCATTCACCTTCACTGAACCAGAATACAGGTAGGGGGCATATGAAGAAGCAGGGGCAACACTGCTCATCACCGCCTGTACCACACCTCCTGAAACAGTGGGCTCGAACACAACTGTGGCCTCCATCTTCCCACCTTCTGGAACAACATCAACCACAGCCTGCCGCGTGCCAGTGCTGTTTTAAAATGGTCTAACAAAAATCTGCGGGTCATTGCCAGTGCCATTTTAAAATGGCTTAAAATTAAAACATTCACTGCGACCACATTTTTCAAGATTCACATGTAAAAATTGGCAGGCATGTATGTTAACTGTTCCTCTGTCATGCCTCCCGCAGTCAAGGCCAAACACCCACTCACTCCCCCCCTCACACTTGCTCTGCCTCACTCTGCCTGTGTGCTTCATAGTGAAGGCATGTTGTAAATATTTTCACGTAAGTGAAGGGAATATACGTAGTGAAATCAAGTTGTAAATATTTTCTTGTAAGTGTAAGAACTGTACATAGTGATGTCAAGCTGTAAATACGTTCTTGTAAGTGCCAGGACTATTCATTGTGAAGTCAGGTTGTACCTATCTTCAAGTAAGTGTAAGACAATGCATTCACAGTGAGAGAGACATGCAAACTGTGACAGATGTTGAAGTAATAAGTAATCAGGAAAGTGTACTGAACATTCCTATACTTTCACAACATAAATACCTGAGTCTACCTTACACAGAGAACAGCTTTCTCTCACCTATGTGGCAAGCGTGAGAGAACGGGAATACCTGTATACGAGTATGCAGGTCTCAATAAAATCCATTTCTGAGCTTTTGTATTTTAATGGTGAAATTCGTAGTTTTCGCATCAAAATCTATCATTTTAGCCAATGAATGAAAAGTTAAAAAAATGGCTGGCATGGGGGTGACCAATAGGGCTAAAAATGGCTGGCATGTGGCGGGCTAGAGGGGGGTAAAACATCAGACTTTCCCTGACCAACAACCGGGGTATCAACTGAAGAAGTAACCATGCGAGCTCCATGAGAAACAAAGCTCACTGGCGTCACAACACCTGACTTTTGCCAACGTCTATCTACAGTGTGACCTGGCCTCTTGCAATATGAGCAAGTAAATGGGCGGTGTGTAGGTTTCGGGGAAATGTGAGGTGTATCAGGTTTGGGTGTGGAGTATTTCGTGGAGTTGGGTTTCTGAGATGGTTGTTTGGGGAGCTGAGAGGGGTAACACTTTTGAGGAACACTCCTAGGAACTTCCTTACCCTTATTCAAACTCTTAAACAATAAATAATCATCTACATAAAGTGTAGCTTCGGTAAGCATTCCTAACTTTCTTATCAGCAAGGTAAGTTTTTAAACCTGTATCAATCTTTTCAAGGAAGTTCTCAGGGATAGCAAGTTCCTTAAGCTTAACATAAGATTCTGAGACATCCTCACTTCGCATCCATCGATTAAATGCATGTCAACTGCCTACTGAAATCTACAAAAGTGTCATGAGGGCGTTTCCTACACTTCCTAAATTTCTGCCTGTAAGCTTCAGTTCTCATCTAATAGGCATGTATGGCTTTCTTTAGTACCTCGTAATCCTGTGATTCTTGGTGGCTAAGACTGTCATAGGCTTTGAACGCTTTACCATTGATTACTGTCTGAACTAGAGATGGCCAGCTGTCTCTGGGCCACTTGTTACCTGTAGCAATCTTCTCAAATCGGTGAAAGAACTCCAGGACGAAGCACTCATCGAATGGGGGAACTAATTTAGTGGGATCAATGGCTCTTAATTCTGAAAAAGAATGGGGAAAATTGGTTGGGGCACTTTGGCCAATTCATATGCATTTCATAGTCAAGCTTCATCTATTCCAGTTTTATTTTCTCCTGCTGTAGTTTACTATTCTCCTCCTACTTCGTCTCACTCTGAAGCTGTAGCCGAAGCTGTAACATCCTATACTCATGATCTTGCTTAGCCTGCTCTGCATCAATAGATTCATTCAACTGGATGACAGTAACCTTAGGTAAACTATCATGGGATGAATGAATTGATCTAGAAACTAATTCAAGGTCTGGCAAGGATCCTGGGACTTCGTATGGGTCTGTACCAAACAGTCGGTGGCAGATTAAATTAGTTAACGGGAAGGTATTACATGATTCACTCTGAATATCAAGAGCTTGAGCAACTAAGGTTAATTCCTGCCTCTGCAACCTCCTAACCTTACCCTCCATTAGTCCTGAGTTGATGAAGTCAACTGCATCATGCTGACTCACAATATGTAGGGGCACCACAATAACATCACTAGTTCTACCCTTAATGATGACACACCACCACAATAACACAGTAATAATAAAAATATCAGGGTATTATCCTGGTGAGCTAACGTCAAATTATATGTTATGAGATGGGAGTAGGCAACTCAAGATAACTAAATCTGACTGCGTAAAAACTATGAAAAACAAAGTGAAAAGGGAACTGAACAAATAGTTAAGCGATGAAAAAAAATGCAAAAAAAAATAACTCCAACCTTGCAACACAGGTCCAAATGTAAGTAACATTAACTGACGTAAGCAAGGGCAAAATAAACACAATGAAAAAAACGTAATATAATACAAGCTAATAATATTTACAATATTTACAACGAGATAAAGAAACAAAAGAGTGGAAAAACAAGCAACCTCATAATTCCCTGAAAAATCACACTAAAGTCTGGGAACAAACTTGCCAAGACAAAAGAATTAAAATTATTTAACAAAAGATAACTAAACAGCACTCATAACTAAACTGCACTCAATTGACACAAATAATAATAATACAGTAATAATAATACTTGCGATTGGATGCTAATTCGAAGTGAAAAGATGTTGAGAAATATATACCAGACACAAAATACTGTTTCTCCTCCCTCTCTGATCTCCAGTCCAAACACTCCCTCTCTCGACGCCAGTCCCACAAAAACTCTTTCTCCATTTTTTTTTTTTTTGGCTTAATGGCCATCACCCTCTATTCGGGGTATTAGGCCAGCCGAGTTTGATGGTAGAAGTACTGGTCACTCTCTCACCGCACACACCGCCGATATAGGGGGCCAGCCAAGGCGGTAGCATGTGATAAAATGCTCTAAGATTGGCTAGACGCATCTCCTCCCCCCCTGACAATCAGCACAGGTCTTATGTTCTCACCCTGATCATCAGCCCGGAGCAGATCGTAGAGGGTGGTATATGTTGTTGCTCCGAGCTGGTATGATCGAGTGTGAGCTCTGAGAGCCAGAAGGTGTTTATAGGAGGCTACATCCAGCCGATCCTTAAGGTCGATAATAGGAGGGCGAGACGGGGTGCCCTCCTCTGTCTGAGGAGGAAGGGACTCCCCGATTTCCTCCTCAGCCGAGGAGCCGGTCAATGCTTCCTCGACCATGGAGTCCCGCTCCTACTCAGACATTGCTGGTGGCTGGTGTACTTCTGCTGTGGTCGTAGCCATATCGTTAGCTGGGGCTGGGGCCGGGTCGTCAACTTGAGAGGTTGTCCTTTGGTTGAGGAGGGCCTCCAGCCTAAGTCTCTTCCTCGGAGTCTGGTGAGGAGTAGCTGGTCGAGGCTTATGAGCCTGGCGCTCCCGTCAGCGAGGGACTGTATGCACATCACGGACAAAGCACTCGGGGATGATAAGGTTGGGCAGCCCATTCTCCTTGAAGATCTTAGGAAGGAGAACGTGCAAAGCCCCCTTATCATCCCCACAAAAAGCCTTCGCCGTCGCGATGCACATCTCGATGACGGTGCTTACCTCCCTTGAATACCCCTGATCCCTGGGCTGGCGCTGCCAAACCATTGGGATGCCACTGTGCATAGGCAGAGCCCTGCACAGCAGCCCCTCCCGGTCTGGTGACGTCCCTAGCCTCAGGACCCTTGGGCGTTCCAAAGAGGGCAAACGGCCACCGTCTCGCCATCGCCTAGGGAGTGCTGGAGATGCCATGGATTTGGTTAAGCAATCGCCTGAGAGTGCACGAAAATATCAACGCCAGTGGCCTGGCGTTTGATAAAACTGTACCCCACCTGAACGTTAAACCAAACCACAGCATCTCTGATCTTCGTCTGGGTCATAGAAGGCCGAGCCCTGCTGTCTGCCCCCCTCAACGGGTCGTGAGCAACAGCAGCAGAGGTTGCAGCAGGAACGGGATCTGGACGTCTGCACACTTCCATGGTTCTTCACTCTCAACTCTCCATTCAAAATTCTCTGCCTTATATACCCTCTGGCTGCATGCACGCGTCAACACGCAGCTGGAGGCCAGACGAGAAATATACAGAAAAGAGCTAGGCAAATTAATCTCTCCCCCATACTCCAAACATTATAAATATCGCTGGTGAATACAAATCTTTATGTCGCCAGTTTAAGCTCCACCAAAAGTCACTGATATTAAAAACAATTTTGGTCACACCCACATCGAGAGAGCAAGCAGAATTAACTAAGATTATAAATGAGTATGCACTAAACAGGCAACAACATGAGCAAGTTCATGTGTGTAGATGCTGGCATACACAGCTTCGACACACATATACACATGCCCAGTGACACACATGCACTATACATATATGCACAATATACACAAAAATATATATACATTCCTACATACGTAACAATATATATATATATATATATATATATATATATATATATATATATATATATATATATATAAATATATATATATATATATATATATATATATATATATATATACACAAACACACATACACACTAAGAGCTGCATTGTTCATTTGTTTGTCCATCAATCACACCCAAACCATATGACAGAGACCCCCGGACCCACATATATTCTGAATCAGGGTGACCCAAGGATGGGTTTAGAGGGGTCAAAATTCTGATATGTGTCATTTGAGGTAACCAGTAGAGTATTCCCTTTTTTGACCCGGGCAACGCCGGGTATCCCTGCAGCCCAATTTTTGGCATGGAGACTCACATGACCTCCAGTTCAGACATAGGCTGTGTGAGGATGAACTCTGAAGCCATTTAAGGTCACTGGTTAGAGGTCATCTGAGGTCACCAGTAATACACGCTCGAACGACTGGACCCAGCAGCCCAAAATTTGGCATGGAAACTCACATGACTTCCAGTTCTGACATAGGCTATGTGAGGTTGACCTCCGAGGTCATTTGGGGTCACCAGTAATATACACTCAAACGACTGGACGCAGCAGCCCAATTTTTGACATGAAGACTCACATGGCCTCCAGTTCGAACATAGGCTATGTGAGGTTGACCTCCGAGGTAATTTGAGGTCACGGTAATAGTAAACAAATGGCACAAATACTGTGTATTAGTCTGTGAAAGCTGAAATTGAAAGTTCATGGACCTCTTATAATCCTTCTTCAGAAGCAAAGGAGGTACAGTTGGCTCCACTGCCATGTTTACCACTCAGCATTGACAATGCCGGCGCAGCCGAAGGTTTGAATTCCGAACCACGTGTGATCGTGATTTGAACCACTCACTACTGAGTGGGATGGAACAGGGGAGGGGGGGAGGTAAAGTTGGGGGAGAAGGGGGAGACACTCAACAGGGATAGAATAATATTACTGGAGAGGGAAAAAATTATTGCAGTCAGCAGTTGACAGGTTAAAAGGGAATAAAGGCTACTGTAACCTTACTAAGTTTTCTTCTGAAATCTAAATCCAGCTATAATGTTCCAAACCATGGGATTACTTGTATTATGCCAAGTAAAGACAGACGAAATGACATTAGAAATCACAGGATGCCAATTATTGATGGTAATGCATGTGAGTCATGTATTAAATCTTACCCAACCGGTTACTAGGAAACGGAGGGGAGAAAAAACATTCTGATAAAATCCTTTCTATCTTTCTGTTGACAGATTCCTTAATCCCGTAAGAGGTGGCCACACACAAATCGCTTCCATGTCGCCCTGTTCCCCGCTATTTCTCTGCCCTGCTCCAAGCTTACATCCCTTCTCCCATATTCCTCTCCACTCCACCCATCCATCTCATCCTTGGCCTCCCCCTCCATCTCCCGCCCTCTCCACCTCACTCACATACACTCTCCTCGTCAGTCTCTCGCTCTCCATCCTCTCCACATGTCCAAACCACCTCAGTGTGCTTCTCCTAACATTTCCTATTACATCCAAATCCACAGCACAACGCTCCTCCACTTCCTCATTTGTCAGTCTGTCTCTCCATGTGACTCCACATGCTCCTCTCAAATAACCCATTTCCACTCCTTTCATTCTTGACTTCTGTCCCTGCAGCAAGGTCCAAGCTTCACCTCCATACAATAGAGTTGGTATCACAATAATGTCATGTAGTAGCTTTTTCATTTCCATGCTCACTTCCCTGTTTCTTAGCACTGCCTTCAAGGAACCAGCAACCTTTCTTCCATGTTGCACCCTTTCAAGCACTTCACCCTCTTGACTTCCATCCTTACTCATCACGTTACCTAAGTACTTAAACACACTCACATTCTCCATTTCCTCATCATCCAACCTCACTGTACACTCACTGACTTCACCTTTCTCAAAGACCATAGCTTTACTCTTCCCTACATTCACCTTTAGATTCCGTTTCATACACACTCCCTCAAACTCAATCATCAAGCCTTGCAGCTTCCCTTCGTCTTCACTTAACAACACAGAATCATCTGCAAACAACAGCACAGGTAGTTTCCAAACACTGCTCTCTCTCACTAGGGCCGCTCCAACATCCACTGCCCTACCTTGTATCTCTTTTATAACCCCATCCATATACAGATTGAACAAGCATGGAGACATGACACATCCATGTTTCAGTCCAACCTTCAAATAGACAATTCACTCAGTTCACTATCCACACGCACTGCAGCCTTAGCACCCTCATACATACTCTTCACAGCACTCAACAATTTCCCATCTACTCCATATATTCTTATTTCTTTCCACAATCCTTGTCTATCCACCCTGTCATATGCTTTCTCCAATTCCATGGAGACAGCTTGCAACTACTTTCTTTTCTCTAGAAACTTTTCCACTAAAGATCTAAGAATGAATATCTAATCTACACAACCTCTTTCCTTCCTAGAACCTCCCTGATCTCCGACTAATTCCTCTGTTATTTCCATAACTCTGTCAATAAGTATCCTACCATATACTTTTCCTATTACACTAAAAAAACAGATGCCCCTGTTATTACCACACACTTCTTTTTCCCCTTTTCCTTTGTACAGGGGAATAATTATGCCTGACTACAAATCCTCCGGGACTGTACCTTCCTCCCAGGCCAATCTGCACATCTTCCACATCCATTTTACTACTATCTTCCCCCCATGCTTCAGCATTTCACCAAACATGCCATGAATTCCTGGGTCTTTCCCCAGGAAATTATATTATAAAATCCATTATCATATAAATTCATGGTCTTGCACCACCCACATCATGATTTTATTTGGTGTTTTTATGGTTTATTAATACAGACAGGTCTACTGCAAATGAGGATGATATTCCTAACTAAGGAAGAGAAACCTTCCTTTTTTGACTTTTGCAATGAATTAAAATATATCTTGCCAATAATGTTGCATGAGTGTTCACACACCGCTACCAGCTGAACACACATTCATTCGACTGTAGATGTGTTGCCTGGTTTCTTCCCTTCCAGAGTCTGGTAATAGGCGTCTCGTACTTACAGAATATGAGGGAATGATGTTCACGTCTAAATGTGATAAGCATGTGCCCAATGTAACCCAGTTTTATGATGGATGAGTATGAGGATCTTGAAGTAGTGAAAATTTTAATATACTATCCCGTGGACTGTGCAATTACCTTTTTTTATCTCACCTCGTGATGTGCAAAAAATAAAAGAAAAATAGTTTTTGTTTAATACAAACTTGGAGATAAACATCCAGGGCATCATCTGGTGAAAAAAAAAAAATCTCTTTCTTCGTCTTTGCGTAGCGCCATGCTAAAGTTTGTGTAGGGGCGTAGTGAAACAATGGATCTTTTTTTTTTTTTAGTTTTTGTTTATTATGAACATGAAGCTAAACATCCAGAACATCATTTGGCGAAAAAAAAAAAAAATCTCTCGATCTCTGCATAGCACCATGCGTAAGTTTGCGTATGGTGGAGTAGTTAGCGATGATGCACGGCCACTGGAAGGTTAGCACAGCCTGAGCTGTGGCTCGCAATGCGACACTACTCAGCCTGAGCTGTGGCTTGCAATCCACGGATTAATAAATCTAACCTTCAGCCACCTACTCAGTGTTGGAATGTGTTACAGGTAAAGACAAAATTGTCAGTCGGCATCAGTAGAGACATTTTATGATGCATCACTATATTTTATTGGTTACCAGAGGAGTTTTGTAGTGGAGACCCTGGACTACCCAGTGACCCCCATCTTTTTTCCCCAACCCTACCCTCCCTCACTCCATCCGCCTTCTCCCCTCCCCCCTCCCCACACTCTCTCTGTCTACCCCTCCTCTGTCCCACCTCACTCTCCCTCCCATCACCTTAATTCCCTGTGTTGCCGGAAGTCTGGTAATACATGCAATTTTTAAATGTAAATTTAAGCTATTTTTGATTGGTGCAATTATGAAAACAGGATCTGAAAGTATTACAGGTGATGTTCTGTATACAAATACAATCCATGAAATATCGCAGGATTGTTTGTTAGCTTGATAATGTCATCCGAGATCGCTGCAAGGCAAGACAATGAGCCCCTAGCATTATTGAAACTATCACACTATTTAGAGGATGAAGTAAGGACTTGTGGAATTTCCAACTAAAACTGTTAGTGAAACAAGACTTATATTAGACAATATTAACATGACTTGTCAACTCAGGTGATAGCTCCACACGTCCTTGTCACGAAGCCTTCCTCACCAAAATCCAACTGAGACTGTAGGCACCGCACTGTAAATGATAAACCAGTTACTTATTTGTGAATTGTCACTGGATTTATTATATTTTAATCACTGTATATTTAACAAAACCTTAATAAACCACGTCGACCCTATGCTGGATTTAAACTCTTCAACCTGTTAATAATTATAAACAACTGAATATTTATGAATTTGGGATGTGGAACCAGGTCGAAGTATTTAATTACATAAAAACATTCTGGCTTGTCATATAATAGATAATATATTACTTTAATATTTTACCCGTTCTCCTTCTCAATGACACCCTGCAAGAGCTCTGACATAGATGCACCATGCCTCCTCATTATCTCTGACTTGCCCTAGAATATCTCCCACTGTTCCCTGGTGTGTCACAACAGCCCTGCTGTGGTCCTCTCACGTTCTGGCTCCCATGTGTTCACGGTAAAACCCAAGAAATTTGCTATGAGGTTCATATTGCAGCCCCTACTAGGCAAGTCTAGCACCTGTAAAGTATTCTGAGCTGCAAACCATTCCTTTTTTATTCTGGCCGTATGGATAGGGCAGCGGTCATGAACAAAATTAATAGGTCTGGGAGAGAAGGGGAAATCCCGATTTCAGAGGGATGGTAGGAATTATTCTTGATGTATATCAAAATACTTTCTCTCTGTGAAGTGGCCCTGTATTTGAAAACAGTCCCCCACCTCATTCACAGTCATATACCCCCACACGTTGATCGTGACTCATCCACTCTGCACCTCCACATATACGTTGCGCTGCTTATCTCTGAAATGGACACAATTTAACATAGTTAATATTATAAGCCAGTTAGTCTTTACACGTTCACAAAACTTGCCGGTGGCATACTTACAGGATGCATTCAGGGGGTGTAGTTTGAGATAAAAGAAAGGTTAGGGGATGGTGCAAGTAGGATGGGATGGGCAACTGTTGATTCTTGACCAAAAAAAAAAAAAATCACTATGTGTGAACTGAGCGATTTTGACAGCCACGCACGTCAAGGGTGGACATTGGATAGGATTTATCAGAAGTTTTTATATGTATATAAAATGAGGTCTAATTATATGTATCCATAACGACAGTGCATGTAGATAGAGATGTTGACAGACGGTTAATGACAATGACAGATTGGCAGAAAGAAATATAGGGTGACAGGAGAGATGGGATGACAGCAAGGTGAGAGAGAGATGGATATTCAATGGACTATAGTGTGCACCAAGTGGTATGAATGGGACCAAGATGTGCGAGGTTGGGAAAGGTTAGTTTGCGATCTTCCATGAGGGTAATAATAGAATGTGGGACTAGAGATGTATTAATGTTAAATTAGGATATTTAAAACCTACAAAACTATGAGGTTTTACAGAATTATACGATAATTCTTCCAACATGGTATTTTCATTCTGGGTTTTTATCAAATTTACATCTATGGATCTTCCCGTTTACCTTGTATCATTCTTCCACCACATGTGAATGAGACCATGGTAGTGGAACAGAATGTTTTTTCATCACTGAACACTTTCCTCTCCGAAAAAGCAATATCTTTGGCCACGTACTGCTGGGCAAAGGCAAGCTGGCCAATGCGGTGGGCATCGGCGAGGTGCTCCTTCTTAGTGGGAACTCGATGATGGATTTCTTCCACGTGCAGCTGTAGTCTCAGTGTGGTTGCTGATACCTCTAAACCCAGGTCTTCCCTTATAGCCTTTGTGTTAGTGAAAGGATTAGCTTCCACAGCCTGGACGATCCTCTCTTCCTTCTCCTGGGGTAGTCACCTGGGACCTAGGTCTGCTTTCTTATCACAACAAATATGACAGCAAAATCAAAGACCAAATCATTCACCTGAAAATTGTAACATGATGCACTGATAATGCAATATTACCCAAATATCATCACATACTCAAATCATTCAGGTTTCCTCTTTCCTTCCAACAATGGATCCGCTTGAGCACAGTGGGCCTGAAGGTCTAAGGGCACAGCGATGGCCCTGCCGCTGAGCCCCTCCTCGTGGGAAGACGTGATGCAGCAGCTTGCAGTCAAGAGGTTGTCGTGTCGATTCTTTGTAATGCAGATAACAAATGCCTATGTAATCATATGGGTCCTTGAACTCACCTCGGTCTTTCAGATACTGCTCACCTCCAACACTTTTGATTCGTTCCCTAATCCTAGCGTCTGATGATCTGGCCTAGACAATAATCTTGGATGATATTATCAAGCTAATAAAAAGTTTTGCTATATTTCATGGACTGTATGTGAGCCGCGTGCAGTTCAGAAGTTGTTGTGTTGATCCATTGTGATGCACATTATACCAATGGCTATGTAATCATGTGGGTCCATGAACTCACCTCGGGCTTTCAGACACTGCTCACCTCCAACACTTTTGATTGGTTCACTAATGCTACTGTCTGGTTATCTGGCCTAGACAGTAATCTTTAATGACATTATCAAGCTAGTAAAAAGTCTTGCTATATTTTTAATGGATTGTATTTGGATACAGAATACCACTTGCATTAGTTTTCAGATCCTGTTTGCATAATCATACTGTACTGTTCAAAACTAACTTAGATATACTGTACATTAAAAAAATACATGTATTACCAAACTTCTTTCAACACAAGGAATGATGGTGGTGGTGGTGATGGGAAGGAAAGTGAGGTGGAAGAGAGGAGGATTAAAGAGGAGTGTGGGATGGAGGGGCGAGGGGAAAGCAAATGGAGTGATAGAGGGTAGTGTGGGGGACAAGAGACGGAGGGGTCACTGGATAGTCAAGGGTCTCCTCCATTACAAAATACTATTTTCTGGTAACAAATAAAACAGTGATTCATCAGAAAATGTCTAGACTTATGCCGACTGACAAATTTGTCTTTAATTGTACTGTAACATATTCCAACACTGAGTAGGTGGCAGAAGGTTAGATTTTATATTAATATTTTCACTACCTGATGATACACTCATCCATCATAAAACTGGGTTCCGTTGGGCACGTGCCTATCATACTTAGACGTGAACGTCATTCTCTCATATTTTCTAAGTATGGGACGCCTATTACCAGACTCTGTGAGGGAAGAAACCAGGCAACAAATCTACAGCCGAATGAATGTGTTCAGCTGGTAGCGGTGTGTGAACACTCACACAACAGTCTTGGCAAGATATATATTAATTCATTGCAAAAGTCATTAAAAAAAGATGTTTTTTTCCCGCGGATAGGAATGTCATCCTCATTTGTAGTAGACCTGTCTGCCATAATATAGCATAACAACACCAAATAAAATCATGATGTGGGTGGTGCACGACCAAGACGTTATATGATCATAGACTTTATCGGAATTTTTTTTTTCACCATTTCCTAGTAACCGGCTAGTAAGATTTATTACAAGACTCACAAATAAAGCATTAATCATTCATAATTAATTGACATCGTGCCAAATCTAATGGTACTTCTAGTCTGTATGTATTTTGCATAATACAATTAATCTCATGGTTTGTAGCATTTTAGTTGGATTTAGATTACTGAAGGAAACTCGATAAGGTTACATTCGGCTTTATTTCTTTGTAACCTGTCAACTGCCAACTGCAATAATTCTCTCCCTCTCCAGTAATACAAGTCTATCGCTGTTGAGGCTCTCCAGCTTTTCCCCCAACCCATCCCCCGTTCCATCCCACCCTGTACTGAATGGTTCGAATCAAGATCGCATGTGGTTCGGAAATCAAACCTTGGGCAGAAACGGCATTGGCAACGCTGGATGGTAAACGTGGGAGTGGAGCCAACTGTACAATCAGGGAAAGTTAAGCATTACCCACTTCTCGAAGCACTGGTGTGAGACGGGCGAATGCGAAGCGGAAGCCAGATCTCATGTGTCTGGTAACTGTGAGTGTGAAGGAGGGGGAGGCAGAGGACTGGGGGCAGAGGAGAGTTTGGTGACAGGTTGCGAATTACATGTAAGTTTGCAATCTATGACTTGGATGGTGTGTTTGAGTTAATTTAGTAAGGATGGATGACAATATGATGCTAGCATTTTATTTTAAAAATTACGTAGATGTCCGTAGAGTTAGTGTTGTCAGGAAAGTCATGGACATTTGCTGGGTGTGGACAGAGGTTTCCATACTTTCGTTCCGTCTCGACTTTAACATGAGACGTTTCCCCAGGATATATTCGTAATGATATACATATAATTATATTTTGTGTTGACTCGAAAACGCTTATAAATTTGTTTAATTATATATCCTCTGTTATCCCACTATAAACATCTGCCTGCAAATATTTCCAGTGTTATTCTGGCAATTACTCATCTCGAACTTAGAGTCTAGGATAGTGTGTAATAATAATAATAATAATAATAATAATAATAATAATAAAAACAATTAATATGAGCGATTAACAGACTTCTCATTTTTTTTAAAGACAAAATGACATGGGAAATCCTTATTATAACATCAGTCACTAGAACAATCATTCCTATCGAACATTACAAAACGAAGGCAAAGAACCATACCTTTCACAGTAAACATAATTATATTATATATGCAGTAATGTAGACAGACTCAGAGAACAGTGTAATACCATACAAACAACATACCGTTTTTGCACTTTGAGATTAAGTCGGACGCATTATCCAAGGCCGAAAGATTACCAGGTCGAACCGTGTGCAGGTGGCTTGACGTCATACGGCCTACCTGTCCCTCTTCCCCACTCTCCCCTACCCTTACTTCTGTCTGCTCCATTTTCTGTCGTATACACACTCCTAGGCCTTCACTGACAGCTCTCTTTCTCTCTCTCTCTCTCTCTCTCTCTCTCTCTCTCTCTCTCTCTCATTATTTATATACAGTATAAAATCAGTATACATTACATAGACAGATAGATAGATAAATAGATAGATAGATAGACAGACAGACAGATAAATAGAAATTCTTGTATGGAATGGTTATTGCAAGAAAAATGTAGTGAATATTTATTAGCCTCCTTTATATATACGGTTCCTTATATTTTATATCCACATATATGTGTAAATAACACTGTATACATGTCAGTATATAATGAGAGAGAGAGAGAGAGAGAGAGAGAGAGAGAGAGACCGTTTATTTGAAGTGTTCCTCTGAACCTCATGCAGTATAAATTCAGTATATATATTAGACAGAGGGATAGATAGATAAGTAGATAGATCTGTATAGAAGAGTTATTGCAAGAAAAACGTAGTGAATATGTCCACCCATATGATATATTTCATGGGCAACTGTTGAAAAGTATCTTTGAAAAATATCCCTTCGTGTTTTCTTATTCGTGAGTCACAATGTTGACTTTAGAGTCTGGTAAAATCAGTGTTGGAAGTGCATCATCCTCTAGTATTCTCTGACTTGGAGGTATTGGTATGTCCAGCAGTTCATATCTGAGTGACCTTTTAAATGCTAATTGCTCAAAATGACGACTGCATACTCGCGGTATGTCTGGGTTAAAGATGTCTTTTCTTTTACCCAAATGTATCCACTTTTGAAGAACTTCTTTTCTTGATAATCTAAAGAAGCTGACACCCTAAACCTTCTTTCCAGAGTCTTCATAACACCCGAAAACTGGACAAGTAGTAGGCACTGAATAGTTGTGAACAGCACGGCAACCTAAAGAGAACTGAGCTACCCAGCACCACTGCTGGCCACGCGACGTCATGCGCGAAGATAGACACATTTTCATCCGGTCGTGGTTTGACCTGTTGTATTGTTTAGGCCTTGGCATTATCATTGACTATTGATACTGTGACGTAAGCAACTCTCCAAATCATCACACCCCCGGCCACCCTCCTTCCCACTCACAGTTACCAGACATTTGGGGTGTGACTGCTGTATCGTGAGTATTCGTTGACCACCAATGCTCCTAACAGTGGGTAATGTGTAACTTTCCCTGACTGCACATGGCCTTTCTGCGTAGAAAGATTGAACTAGAACAAAATATAGGATTACAGTGTTCACCTTTTTGGCCTGGCAACACAAGGTACCCCTGCTGGTGTATATATATATATATCACTGATGCACAAGAGGTACTGCTGATTCCTCCTAGCGGCAAAAGGCAGAACTGCAAATGGTCGGCTCCTTCTGCTCAAATTACTAGAGCTTTTGAGTATCACCTTGTAATATATATATATATATATATATATATATATATATATATATATATATATATATATATATATATATATATCACTGATGCACAAGGGGTATTGTTGATTCCTCCTAGCATCAAAAGGCAGAACTGCAAATGGTCAAATTACTGGAACTTTTAGGCAGCACCTCGTAAAAAATATATATATATATATATATATATATATATATATATATATATATATATATATATATATATATATATATATATATATATATATATATATATATATATATATATATATATATATATATATATATATATATATATATATATATATATATATATATATATATATATATATATATATATATATATATATATATATATATGTATATATATATATATATATATATATATATATATATATATATATATATATATATATATAAAGATGTATATATATATATATATATATATATATATATATATATATATATATATATATATATATATATATATATATAAAGCAAAAAAGCCTTGATTTCATCACACTTGTTCTAATGCTGTCCGCAACAAGAAGAGCGCCTATAAAAGGAGCCAGAGCCAACCCACCTCTGAATCATATCTTTAATACGTTTCTGCCAGAAATCGTGCAAAGTCTGTTCTTCGCTTTGCTAAAAATAATTCATCTGTACTAAATGCTCTCAACTTTCCAACTCGAATTCTTCCCGCTTCTTCTGGCACCTTGCCAAAAACCTTTCTAACAACTTCTTCCTCATCATTCTTCCCTCCTCTTTTCTACTGTGATTGCTCTGTAGCTATTTCTTGTACTGATAAAGCAGATCTCTTCACAAAGACTTTCTCCTCCAATTCCACCTTAGACGATTCCGGTGCTGTTCCTCCATCACTTTCCCCCTCTGACTTCCTCATGGCTGACATTAAAATTTCTTCAGCTGATGTATTTTCTGCCATCACAGGCCTCAATACTAACAAGGCATATGGGCCTGATGGAGTCCCTCCTGTTGTTCTCAAGAACTGTGCTTCTGTGCTTACACCCTGCCTAGGCAAACTCTTTCGTCTTTGTCTATCAACATGTACCTTTCCTTCTTGCTGGAAGTTTGCTCTCATTCAGCCAGTCCCAAAGAAGAGTGACCATTCCCAACCCTCTTACTGTCGTCCAATTGTTTTAACATCCTGTATTTCAAAAGTTTTCGAGTATAACAGAAAAATTTGAAAGCATCTTTCCTATCATAACCTTCTTTCTGATCGTCAGTATGGGTTCCATCAGGGACGCTCCACTGGCGATCTTCTCACCTACCTTTCAGACTCCTGGTCATCCTCCTTTCGGGACTTTGGCGAAAGCTTTGCCATTGCACTTGACATCTCAAAAGCTTTCGATCGAGTCTGGCATAAATCTTTAATTTCCAAACTGCCCTCTTATGGTTTCTATCCTTCTATCTGTGCCTTCATATATAGCTTCCTTTCTGGTCGTTCTATAGCCGCTGTTGTAGACGGCCATCGTTCTTCTAGGTCTATCAACAGTGGTGTTCCTCAGGGCTTTGTCCTATCAGCAACTCTCTTCCTTTTATTCATCAGTGACCTTCTAAGCTGTACATCTAACCCTATCCACTCATACGCTGATGACTCCACCCTTCATCTTTCTATTCGGTTCCCACAATGCCCATCTCAACAGTTACTTCAACAAACAAGGGATGAGGCTATAGCACACCTAATGTCTGACTTGGCTCGTATCTCTGACTGGGGTAAAAATAATCTTGTTTTTAATGCATCAAAGACTCGGTTCTTACACCTATCATCTCCGCCAAATCATCCTCAGGTGTACCCACTAATGTTTTAATTATATTCAGCTTAATCCTGAGTCATCTTTGAACATGCTTGGGGTTTCATTTACTCGGGACTTATCTTGGAAAAATCATACTAGATCTCTTGTAAAATCTGCTTCCAAGAGATTACGTGTGCTAAGCCGATTCCGTTCCTTCTTTACCCCTGCACATTCGTTGACTCTATACATGGGTTTCATCTGCCCCTGTGTGGAGTACAACTCTCATGTGTGGAGAGGTTCCCCACATACAGCTCTTCTCAATAGGGTGGAGTCAAAGGCTTTTCTTCTCATAACTCTCCTGCTTTTACTGACTCCCTTCAACCACTGTCTACTTGCCACACTGTTTCATTTTTATCTCTTTTCTATCGGTGTTTCAATGGTCACTGCTCCTTTGAACTGTCTCCATGCATTCCTCCACCTCTACGACGGGCGCGTAGCACCCGTCTTGCAGCAAACTCTCATCCTTTTTCTGTCCAACTCTCTAATGCATGAGTTAACCATTACACCCAGTCCTTCATTTATGCAACAGGACAACTCTGAACTGTCTCCCTCTGTATTTCCTGTTTCCTATGATCTCCAGTCTTTCAAACGCAGTGTGTCCAGACATCTCAAAATGATCGGATCTTGAATTTGGCTCTCTTTTGTACTTTTTTTCTCTTGGAAGGAACAGTTATATCGGGCTTGTGGCCTTTGGTTCCTTCTTCCTCGGATAAAAATTATATATATATATATATATATATATATATATATATATATATATATATATATATATATATATTTATCTATATATATATATATATATATATATAAAGATAGATAGATAGATAAATATATATATTTATCTATCTATCTATCTATATAAATATATATATATATATATATATATATCTATATATATATCTATCTATCTATCTATCTATCTATATATATATATATATATATATATCTATCTATATCTATATCTATCTATCTATCTATACATATATGTATATCTATCTATCTATATATATATATATATATATATATATATATATATATATATATATATATATACACGTTTCGTTTTGTTACGTTTTTGAAGGCTCCAACATGCTTGCATGCGTCGGCCTTTGTCACCTAATGGCGGCTCTCCATGCTGCACGATCTATGGCAGCCTCCCTCTTCAGTCCCTTATCCCTGAGGTCACACTTAATGACCTCGTTCCATGTCTTTTTCAGTCTACCCCTCGCAACCCAACCCTCAGTAGGCTATTGACCCAATTATCATCCCCCATCCTCTCCACATATCGAAACCACCTCAATCTACCTCTCCTCATCACAACACCAATACATTTCAGTCCCATCCTACCTCTCAACTCTTCCATCGTTAACCCAGCCCCCCCAGGGACGCGCTGTACATCCACCTAATCATTGTCACTTCTTTACGTTTGAGCCTATGAATATCCTCTTCCTTTACTGCCCAGGCGTCATGACAGAACTCCACACAGTGTAAAATGTGAACGACTTGCTCGGTAGTTAAGGGTTTGTTTTGTTAGTTTAGGATGTCTGGGGAATTCGTGGCGGAGTTTTGGTGTAAACAGTGAGCAGGTTTGGGAATCAGTCATGCTGTAGCTCGGGACTGAGGCAGTGTGGCTCACTGGATCACAGGGGTCTACTTAAGGACGAGAGGATGGACATTGCCCTTATGTCCGAAACGAATGACTCTCTCATGTATCACAAAAGTATGTTAGTGTTTACTACAACTAGCAAATGTTCCGAGTATTCATATTTATATAATCGGGAGTGAGACTAAGTATAACGTGAACACGTCCATGTGTTTGATTGGGAAATTGCTCTCGTTTATCGTTATAAACTAGTTGGTGATTTTGTACTAAATGTTTTCGAGGGAACTGTTTGTACTTTAAATCGGTTATGTTGTGTTTATGTAAGGGGTAATTAGTTAAGGCATTGTGCTGCATTGTGAATGGGAAGTACCCTTCAGACATGTAAATTAGCAAAGGCAAATGAATTGCAGGAGTTCTTGTGAGCAGAGCGAGTGACGGACCGTGGGTATGCAGAGTGCTCACTACGGGTTCGAGTAGGCACCATAGCATTGTGGGGCTGTGTCGCAAGAGGAATATGGGGTGCCAACTTTAACTTCATCTTCGACTTCTTCATTGTTACTTATGGAATAGTTTGTGTGTATTGCAATGCGAGGATATTTGAGTGTTGGTATGAAGTGCTAGTGAAGCATAATTGGTGGTGTTTATGAGGATTTAAGCTGTTACCTGTATAAGTCCCTTTATGAATATAGCTGGTTAGTTATATGTATATTTTAAGATTTGTTTATCTGTTCCCCTGTTACTGTGTGATAAGGCTCGCCACGGTTCACAGCCATTTGGTTAACTTCTGACCGTATGGTATGAGTGTTTTCCTCAAGGAAACACCATAGGTTCTCTACACCAGGTCTCACTACCATACAGTATTACACTCCCGACCCATGTTGCACACAAAGATCCTTTAGCACGTAGGGAGAGCCCTCTCAATGTCAGGAAAGGCAACAACTCCCTGAACTTCTTCCAACCACTTCTCATCCTAGTCACAGAGATAGCTCCAGTCCGACAAAACTCTTCCACACACTCAAGAGACTCACAAGCAAGTTCAATTTTTTCTTGCCTGACACTCCACCAGCTCTCCCCGACACGCTGCACACATAAAATCAGCATTATCTCGCAGTCTACCTCTAAAACCACTACATCTCTTATGCACCCACTTATCAGAACATTGCACAAGATGGAATTACTTCCCACGCCCTTGTGGCAAATTGCACACGGCCACTCTCCCTCTTCTTTGACAGTACCGCCACCAACCCTAGATATCATCACTTTTAGGCCACAGGTGAGGCACATCATGAAAACTAGCACTGGGGGTTAAGGAAAATACACGTAGCACTGGGGGTTGGCACTCACACTTGTAAACAGTACAGTAGTGTACACAATGATTTTCAAATAACAGTAGTCACTAGGATATGATCACTGACAAACCATTACCTTTGGAATACAATACTGTACAGTACACTGCCTCGAACATAGGACACCACAGAGTGAGTAAGTGGACCAGGGTTTTGTGGCCATTCAGAAGAGCAGTGTGCACAGATACGTCTTCACTGAACAACATCCAGACTGAAAATGAATGCCTACAGGGATTCTTGGTGTGCCATTCGGTTCCCGCAACGCCCATCTCAGCAGTTACTTCAACAAACAAGGGATGAGGCTATGGCACACCTAATGTCTGACTTGGCTCGTATCTCTGACTGGGGTAAAAATAATCTTGTTGTTTTTAATGCATCTAAGACTCAGTTCTTAAACCTATCAACCCGTCAAAATCTTCCACAGGTATACCCACTAATGTTTAATGATATTCAGCTTAATCCTACATCATCCTTGAACATGCTTGGGGTTTCATTTACTCGGGACTTATCTTGGAAAGATCATATTACATCTCTTGTAAAATCTGCTTGCAAGAGATTGGGTGTGCTAAGCCGACTCCATTCTTTCTTTACCCCTGCATAATTGTTGACTCTATACAGGAGTTTTATCCGCCCCTGTGTGGAGTACAACTCTCATGTATGGGGAGGCTCCCCACATACAGCTCTTCTCAATAGGATGGAGTCAAAGGCTTTTCGTCTCATTAACTCTCCTCCTCTTACTGACTTCCTTCAACCTCTGTCTCTTTGCTGCACTGTTGCATCTTTATCTCTTTTCTATCGCTACTTTAATGGTCACTGCTCCTCTACGACGGGCGCATAGCACCCGACTAGCAGCAAACTCTCATCCCTTTTCTGTTCAACTCTCTAATGCAAGAGTTAACCGTTACTCCCAGTCCTTCATTTATGCAATGGGTCAACTCTGGACCTGTCTCCCTCTGTCTGTATTTCTTGCTGCCTATGATCTCCAGTCTTTCAAACGCAGTGTGTCCAGGCATCTCGAAATGAATGGATCTTGAATTTGGCTCTCTCTTGTATTTTGTTTTTCTCTTGGAGGGAACTGTTATTGCGGGCTCATGGCCTTTGGTTCCTTCTTCCTCGCATTAAAAAAAAAAAAAAGATGAGCTTCTCCTCCAGGGTCTGTGGCACTTTTATTCCCTTTAGGGAGATGTCATTTTTACTATCTTAAATTTACTACCCTACCACCAGCAGTAATGAATGGATTAAAAACTATCTACATCTGCAAAATTCTCAACATCCAAATAAGTACAATGATGTCTTTTTATTTGATCATGCTATCCCCCGACGACACTATTCAGCTAAGAAAAAGCCCTCCATAATGAAAGGCTAAGGATTTTCCACACAAAAAGGTACTATAAAATTACCTGTACGATCAGCAGACCAAGTAAACAGGAATCTGTCTATGCAATTAACACGAGCAGAAAGCTGTTCTCTTACTAGTTACAAGCCAACTCATCACCAAAGTTTTCAAGCTGTTTTATTTTGATTGCTGTTTTCTTTGCTTTAATTCCGAATCAGATACATAAAAACGAACATAGAATATAACTTATGTGCATCTTTCAGTTCTTTTTTGTTTGTCATAAACTGTGGTTGAGTCCACAACTATCCTTCCCTCCTTCTAACTTTGACAACCAGAGAATATTCTTGAGATCTGTGATAGATCTATGGTTTTGATCAGACATGGGTAACCTGCACCCAACGAGTTGCATGAGGCTCAGGTTTGCCCTCTTTGTGGCCCATCGAATCATTTGATAATTAAATTTTCGCTCGCAGCTTAGGTAAAATGTGACCAAAGGATTGTTTCTGGTACTGATGTACGAGATTTGGTACTTGGAGCTTTTTTCAGTACAAGAAAGAATGGCGTTTTATATATATATATATATATATATATATATATATATATATATATATATATATATATATATATATATATATATATATATATATATATATATATCACTGACTGCCAAAGGGTGCAATCAGTTTCAGTTAATAGAGTCGTTTGCCTGATTACAGTACTTGAATGAACTAACTGCAACAAACTAATTAATCGAGTTTGGTTTAGCCTCATCAACCAACAGAGGTTTTATGAGGGTGAACAAAATGTCTGGTGTCAGCCAAAATACCCAAATCAAAGTGAGCCAGTTGCTAGGTTATTGTCCGCGAATTCTCCGTCATTTATCTGAAAGGCATAAGTAATTATGAAGTAGTTATGAGTAAATTTTTTCCCTCCTCCTGACAAAGTCAGAGGAGGGTATTGTTATCATTGGTGTCCATCTGTAGAGTTGGGTGGCTAGGGGTAGAGATTATCGTTTCTAGAGAAAATCTCAGAAAGTACTAACTATAGAGTCATGAAATTTCATATAGTTATGTGTATCAAGTACCCCCTGATAGTAAGAGTGCTGTGTCTTTAGTTTTTTTTTTTTTTTTTTACAATTTTTTTTTTTCAGAGATTTCAGTGCAACCTGACCAAGTAATCTGAAACCAGCAATCAAAAAGTATTTACTATAGTCATGAAAATTCACATCATTATGTGTCTTATTGTGAACTGGTGCCTTTTGATAGGTAAAATGCTGTGTCTTAAGCAGCTTCTTGAAAATAATGAAAAGGTAAAAAAAAAAAAAATAGTTTTTCTTAGAGATTTCAGTGCGACTTGTTGACTCTGTGATACACGGAGGGGGTGGAGGGAGAGTATGGTCATTATGCGCTTGGTTAGTGTGCAGGGAGCTTGGGGGTATGAGCTTGGTCAATTGGAGGGGTGCAATGCCATAGCATTGATGATAATGATGGTGGTGGTAGTGATGATGATGATGGTGATGGCAATGATAGTGGTGGTGGTGGTGGTGGTGGTAACGATAATGGTTGTGGGGTTTATGGTGATGATGATGATGGTGGTGGTTTTACCTTCCACGTGACAAAGTCAGAGTAGGATGTTATCACTGGAGTTCGTCCGTAGGGTTGGATAGCTGGGTGTAGAGATTTCATTTCTGGAGCAAATCTCAGAAAATATTCACTAGAAAGCCATGAAATTTCACATAGTTTTGTGTTTTATAGTTAACTAATGCCTTTTGAAAGGTTGAATGCTGTCTTAAGTAGTTTTTCTGAAAATGAAAAAAATACATTTAAGAGTATTCTGCAAGATTACTTATTCAGGTTTGGGAATCATAACTTACCCTCCACCTGACAAAGTCAGAGGAAGGTATTGTTATCACTGAGATCATTAGGTGTTCGTCTTTAGAGTCTGACGGCAGGGAGGCTGGCCGGGTATAAAGATTTAGTTTCCAGGCCAGAACTCAGAAAGTGTCCATTATGGAGTCATAAAACTTCACGTAGTTATGTGTCTTATAGTGAACTGGTTCCTTTTGATAGAAAGAATGCTCTGTCTCAAGTAGTTTTTTTTTTTTTTTTTTTTTTTTTGAAAAGTAAAACAAAATAGAAAGAGATTTCAATGCGACCTGCACAGGGAGTCTAAAAGGCCCGGGTTGTGTTTGCCATGGATAAACTACTGAAATTTATAAGTTTTAATGACTCTGTTATGAAGAGGAGAGGGTGCACTTGGTTATGTGTGCAGGGAGGTTGGGGGTATGTGCTTCGTCAGATGGAGGGTTGCAACAGCGTAGCGTTGCCCATGTTTTACATAAAACATCTGCATGGTGCAAGAACCTTTGACTTAGGTGGGAAGTAGTGCTGGCTGTTCATGTTACAGAATCTAGATAGCCTATGCAATAATTGGTTGCGACAGACACTTTCTGATAGAGTATGATTCTGAGGCAAATACTGTTCAGGTCACTCACTTGTCCGTCCAAACAGTAGTCTAGGTAGATACATGTTACAACAATAGTGACATTATTAAAAGTCACGCTACTCACAAAATAGATCAGTCACATCATTCAGGCCAGTCATACTTAGACAGTACTGCTCGTACTAATCTCAGTAACAGTCATACAGTCAGTATTTATGGTCAAGCCAGTCTGTTTAGCCAGATCGGTCCCAAAAATAGCCACATCAGAAATAACAATAATTAACACGCCAGCCTTGGTGGTGGAGAGACGTCTTCCCATGGTGCCGCAGTTGCCCTTAGTGGAAAGAAACAGATGCGCTTCCTGCCTGGAAACAAAACCTCCTCAGCCTGCCCTGCACATGGAAAGGAGGAGCCTGGTCCAGCCAGGCAGGGCATTACATGGTTCAGTTCTGGGTCCTGTTTGTTATGAATTTATACTGTCAATACTGATGAATGTTTGTGTTCCATTTTCCAAATTTGTTGATGTTACAAAAATTGGTAATACAGCATATGCATCCGAACACAGGATGATGATTCAAGAATATCAAGATAAATAATTCAACTGAGCTCAGTCGTAGCAAACAAATTTTAATACTGACAAATGCAAAGCCTTAAATACTGGAATTAAAAATGAAATGTTTAGGTACACTATGAAAAATACTCAACTCGCGAATGTGAGCCAAGAAAAAGATTCAGGAATAATAATAACAAGTAATTTACAGCCAAGTCAACAGTGCTCCGAAGCACTAAATAAGGCTAATAAAACTGTCAGATTTATGGGCACGTCATTTGAATTCAGTTGGGAGAACATCATTCTCACCTACGGGAGGCGGTGGCTGAATCGGTAGAGAGGCGGCATGCAGTCCTATTGAACCCAGGATAGAATCCCGACTGGGGCTGGGAACAGTTTAAGGATCTGAATTTCATAAAAGCAGATTTTACTGATCTGCCAGAAGACCCGCCGACATGTAAAAATACCGCCGCTAATACCAGTACACCAGTCCTGTATGAGACATCCCTACCATGTACTCATTGTGGACGGTGGGTGTTAGCGCCAAAGTAGTGATGTGTGGAGATGTGTAGGAGGACACTGCGCCTAAGGATAGGCCCTGAAGCCATTGCTCAGAGTTGGACCAAAAAATTAAAAAAAAATAAAAGGAAACAAAGGCGTACAAATCATTAGTATGATCCCATTCTGAAATACTGTGTTCAGGTTTGGTCACCTTGTTACAAGAAGGATTGGAGGAGTTAGAGTGTAAAGTGAAAGGTCACAAAAATGAAACCCAGATTAAGGAACGAACTGTACAAGAAACATTTCGAAGTCCTAAAGCAATTTAACTTATCAAAGTCCAGATTTATCAAAGCCCAGATTACGAGGGGATCTGATTCGCGTATACCAAACTTATATGGGGAATATCAGTATGGTAGTTGACAGGTACTTCTTAACAGACCAGTCAGATTACACTAGAGGAAAATGTTATAAAACCACGTCAAACGTTTTCAGTCTAATGAAGCAAAACAGTTTCCCTTCAGTAAAGCTGCCAACACACGGTACAAATTGCCTAGTAATGTAGTAGAGTGTAATATAGTAAGAACGTTAAAAAGTCGTATGGATAAGTATCTGGTCTCGAATCCTTAGTTAAACGCATTCATGGCTGAACAGTCAATCTGACTGACTTACTTTTCCTCTCTTGCTGGTCATGAAAATACAGCAGCGGTTGTTCACAAAGTGTTAATTATCCCTTGTCAGATTAAGTTGATGTAGGATATAGTTTGTTAGTTTCTTTTAGGTCTTTCCTATGAAATTTCCATGGCAGATTTTCTATGCTGTACTGTGGTCCTTCTTACTTTCCTTGCCGGTTTCGCTGGAAGGTTTGGTTGTCGGGGAAGGCTTTCTTGGTTTGCTATCCTAATCGTGAGCTCATAGATATAAATATCATGGGAATACTCGTTTTTTTTTTTTTTTTTTTTTTTTTTAACAAATAGCCCAGAAAGGACCCATAGGTCTGGTATTGTTTGCTTTCTTTTGTACTCCTTTGTATTTCATAAAACATTCACCACATAAACATTATCAAACCCTCCACAAGACTCCTCCAGTTATTTCAACACTAACAATGAAGAAACATCTACAAACTCTCTTCTAATGCGGGGGAATACAAAACCTCTATCAGAACACTATATTATATGCCCACCCACCCATTTCCTGACATCCAACCATCGAAGGTGTCCTGAAGTAGATGTGACTGAGTTCATCTAGCTAGGCTTAGATCAAGACATCACCCAGCCCTCCTCAGCCACCAGCCTCCACATAATGGATTACTACACAGCACATGCCACACTGAGTGTAGGGAAGCTATGGGACAACCCCTAAAGGGCAGCTGCTTGCCGTTCGTTGAAGGTCTGTTCAGTCAGACAGATTGAGGTTGAGTAACAGCAACAACACAACTCCATTAGTACTGTAATAATACTTAGACCAATCTTGGTAACTGTCTCTCAACATAGCAGTAGTCATACCATTTACAATGCTAATCACAATAGCTAATTGTTTCATTAATGTCAAGAACAGTGTGGACAGAGGTAACAATACCAACAGCGGTCACACCAGTCACAAGTAACGCCATTTAGTAATAGGTAACCAAAGTAATCACGGTCCTAATAGTAATTTAACCAGTTCGAGCAAGTCAATGTTGTTGTAGCTGTAATCACACATGTAATTATGCCTTTCCTAAAATTAAGACTATCATCAGTGCTACCAGCAAAATACTGGTAGGTATGGTCACACCTGTAATTATGAGGGCCTAATAACAGCAGGGTATCGCCGGTATTAACACCAATGGGCCAAGTGTCAACAATAATACCAAAAATACACTCACCATATCCATTAATCTCGGTATTGGTCCCATCAATACTAACAAGAGTGTAAGTTTTTACAACCTTATTTCATATACCAGTCTCACCAATTCCCATAACAGTCTGGCCACTGCTGACAACAGTCCCTGTAGCTTCAACCAGACACACATATTAAGATCAGTTATAGAAGAAGTCTTAAAAGACCCAACCTGAGTCGAGGTCTTTTCCGCAACAGCAACACCAATAACCACACCAATGTCAGTAACAGTCTTCATACGAGCAATACTGTACGTGATCCCAGCATAACTTATATGGATTGTAATAACAAGTCTTTCTCGTGCTAACATGAGTCTCAAGAGAACTAACAATACCGCATGAAATTTAAAGTCAGTCCCAACTCAGTTCAGGTGCTTACAACAAGATTCACAATAGCAGTCTCTCCAATCCTATAACTATAATGCATGTACTGTTCTGTACCTTCAAAAGTCATACCAGTAAGCAGGTTAGGCCCAAGAACAGTATGAGATTTCCCTGTGCTAACAGTAGAATGAGTAAGTGAGTAACGTAGGTAAGTAAGAGCTAGATTAAATTAGTCTCAGCAGTGCTAAAAATAGTAAATGTAGGTTCAGCAATAACCAGGCAAGCTCAATGAAGAGTCTGACAAGCATTAACAATAGTTACAGTAATTACAATAGTCGCAGTAAGTTTCGTTCGTGCATATGAACAGTTCTTGAATTTGATTCTCTTTTGTATTGTCTTTGTTTTTTCTTGGAAGGAACGGTTTGCGGGCTCCTGGCCTTTTGTTCCTTCTTTCTTGCATAAAAAAATATATCATTTCAACAACAGTCACACCAATAACCAAGCCAGTCCCTAAAATACTCTGGCCAGTGCTAGCAACGGTGTGGGTAGTCTGAACAATAGCCGCAATAATAGCAGTGGCAGCACTGCTGGATGTTTCTTCTTTTTGCATTTTCTTTTTATTTTAACTGGATGTTAAAATAAAAAGAAAATGCAAAAAGAAGAGAGTCGTCACCTTGTTTGGACCAGACTTATGGATGTCGATATAGCACAACACCCCCAGCCCCTCCCTGCCTTTACTTCCTGACTTTCTCACTCCCCATTTTCTCTTTCACCCCCCCCCCACTCTCTCTCTCTCTCTCTCTCTCTCTCTCTCTCTCTCTCCAGCAGCGGGCCAATATGGCCACACGTGATATCGAATCCTTCATTATAATCTGAAGAGTACGTGTACGTCTGTGTGCGTGTCATGAGAGAGAAAGAGAGAGAGAGAGAGAGAGAGAGAGAGAGACAGACAGACAGACAGACAGACAGACAGACAGACAGACAGACAGAGAGAGAGAGAGAGAGAGACAGACAGACAGACAGACAGAGAGAGAGAGAGAGAGAGAGAGAGAGAGAGAGAGAGAGAGAGAGAGAGAGAGAGAGGGAGGGAGGGAGAGACGAATGGTTGCAAAAGTATCCGTGATAATGGAAAGGAGAGGGATGATAAAGATAACTGACAAAAAGAAAAAGGGAAACAAACAAAGAAGGATGACAAGAGGAACATACTGTATATAAGAAAAGACAGACAGCAGAAAGGTAGGAAGGAAGCCATGAAACAGACGATGACAAAGGCAAACAGTGGAAGGAAGCAATGAAAAGGACAATGGCAAAGTAAAACAGTGGAAGGAACAAATACATATAAAATGGCAGGTGAGAATGGGTGAGCGAGGGGTAAAAATTGAAAATAAATGTATGGAGGGAAGGACGGAAGGCATAACAGAACGACGGTCCCTGGAAACGGAGGGAGGGAGGGAATGAAAGAAGAAAGGTAGGAAGAAGAGAGCTAACATGCGAACAAAGGAGAGAGGGAGGGAAGAAAGAAAGGAAGAAAAGAAGGAAGGGGGAGTGGGAGGGAAAATGAATGAATGAATTATGAAGGAAGGAAGGAAGGAAGGAAAGAAAGAAAGAAAGAAAGAAAGAAAGAAAGGAAGGAAGGAAGGAAGGTAGGCAGTCAATAAAGAAGGAAGGAAAGTGAGAGGGAGGGAAGAAATGAAAGAACTGAGAGGGAGGGAGAGAGTGAGCGCAGTGGCACCAGCAGTTTAAGAATCAATGATAATGTTGTCCTGAGTTATGTACATGTACCAGGTGTGGACGTTTTTATGTCTAAGTCTGTGTGTACAGGTAAGTGTACGTATGAGTGTGTGTGTGTGTGTGTGTGTGTGTGTGTGTGTGTGTGTGTGTGTGTGTGTGTGTGTGTGTGTGTGTGTGTTTTCTGACCACTATGATTAGGAAACTTCGTCCCGTGTTATTAAGTCCAGACAAATTAGATGAAAAGTATAGGGTTACGTGTGTGAGGGTAAGTGAGGGTGCCTGGAGTATTATGTGAAACCAGGTAGTGATTGTGAGAGTGTGACGGTGATTGTGTGGCTTAGTAAATGCATGCGGAGTAGTGGCTGTGAGACTGTGAATGTGACTGTGCGTTAACTGTGAGTGTATGTTGTATTAAGTTAGTGCCGAGGAGTAAATTTGCGATGCCTAAATGAATATCTGTACAGAATGTGAGTGAGAGCCACAGTGATTGACAGTGTACGGATTAGATGTGAATGAAGAGTTCGGTGTGTTTATACGAGTGTGTTGCTTTAGATGAAAATCGAGGAAAAATATGAGCAAATATGTATATCAATGAATATGAGTGGTGAATTAAGTAAATGACGACAGCGAGTCTTAGTGACAAAGTTAATGTAGGTATTGCTAGTGCGATTATGACTAAAGGTGAGAGAGGGTTAATGCGACTGCTAGTGTGGATATGACAACAAGTGGGAGATAAGGTTTGTGTGACTGTTAGTATGATTGTGACTATAATTGAGAATGAGGGTTATTGCAGCTGCTACTATGAATGTACTGTATGTGCTTAGTATCACTTAGATCAAAATTATGATTGTGAGTATTGGTGTATGTATATGCGAGTTTGGGGTAATACGAGTGTCTGCTTGAGTGTGACTGTTAATAAAGAATATAAAATGCTAGTGTGAGTGGTGGTCGTATGAGGTGGATGGGTAACACCCAGCCTTCAGGAGGGGTCTGAATGTGGTCCTCTATCGAAACGGTATGTTAATGAGGCAACACACACACACACACACACACACACACACACACACACACACACACACACACACACACACACACACACACACACACACACACACACCAGTCCTGGTGACAGCTGGCAGCGAAATGGAGTAAAAGCAAGTAAATGACTTTTACCTTGGTTTAACACTGCCAGTTAAACCCTTTCAATATGATGCCGTCCTTCTCTTCCATTTGGCTGCCTAAAACAACTTAAAATTCAGGCACAAGGTACCATCGTGTACCATCGTGCTGAAGTAGAAAGAATCCACCTTCAACAAGCTCTTTATAACACTACCGTATTTCATAATGTTATTATTCACCATACAATACGTTCAGGTCAGGGATGATCTCTTGTGGTGAAAGGTAAATGACGACGCAGTCTCAGATGGATGATCGAATGGATGATGTTGCTGAGGCAAAGAGGGCTGACAGGGACGTGTAATAATTTGTGAATTTCGTTAGAATCAACTTTATCGATTTTCACCTCCAGTCTCTGGCATGCAAACATCCCACTAATGCCGTTACACCAGTCCTGAATGAGACATAACTAGGATGTATTCGTTGTGGCCTGTGGATATTTGTGACGAAGTGGTTGCATGTTAAGCTATGAGGAAAGTAGCATGTTTGCTGAGCCTCAGAGAACGCATTATTAAATCAATGTTAGTTGTTCTGTGTACCCATAAAAGAACCTACCTTGTTACCGTATAGTGTTTCTGCACTATAATCTGAATTATCTAAATGTTGGTCATAGTTATCATGTCATTCTCTGAATAAATATATCGGTGCTGATTATTTACATATACCTCTTATGACTTCCTAAAGTTCTCTGAATATCTTGCTTCTGAAATAAAACATTGGAGCTCTGCTTTTCCTTTCTCTGAATTTTTCATTTTAGTTATTTTCAATCATCACCACTTCCTTTGGTTCTCCTCACTGTTCATTGATTTACCTAGTGAACAACCCCATATCTTTTTGGTTCTTAATGATATAGGTCAGGTTGTACAGTACTCTGCCCAAATCCCTAACAGTCTTAAAGGGACTTCATACTTAATCTATTTTTTACAACTTATCTTCTTTCTTACTGTGAATCTTTTATCTCCACCAAATTCCCTCGATCACAGCCTTAGTTGATTGATGTGTCAGTTAAGTTCTGTAGGGCCTGTGGACCCTACCAAGAAGAGGTGATGGTAGCAATTTGGTGATGCACGTTGCGAGAGCCATAAGCAATAAATTCTATGACTTTATCTGGATTGATTACTACCTCCATGACCAAGATTCACGTAAATAAGCTATCCATTTCTCCTAGTTTAGCATCTCTTACATGCAAACATACATTTCTTTTTCTAAACGTCATATTATGCAAAAAAAAAAAAAAATGTGTTGTAACAGCGTCAACGAGGTAGCTTACAGAAGGTCTCAGAAACACTGCAACCCAAAACCATGGGAACTACATTCTTCGCTTTGAAGTGTGCTACGGCAGTCCTTTGATTTGCTTAAAATAATCTTTTTTCTTCTTCTTCTTCCTGGTAGTGCTTTCATTCACTCTCTTCTCGAGAAGGGGTTACCACTGCCACCCATGAAACTATCTATTAATTGTTGTAATTTCTATTTACTTCCAAAGCCTTTGCCATTCCTGAAAAGAACGAGATTAAGCTTCTCTTCAAAGCCATCTTTTTGACTGACACTTCTTCCATTCTGCTCTTAATCTTGGTCATCTTCCTTTCGAAATTTCACTGAAAACATTGCAATTAAACTTAACATTCTGAAGATATTCAACAGAGTCGGACAAAAATTATACTTTCCAAACTGCGCTCCCGCGTATTCATTCCGTCTTTGTGTCTTCAATAAATTATCTCTTCATTCATTGTTTAGGTGCAGTTGTAGGTGGCCACGGGTTTGACAGTGGTATTCCTTAGCGTTCCGTCTTTTCACCTACTTTCTTCCCCCTAGTCATCAACGACCTTCTGAACTGTGCATCTAACTCTATCCGCTCATCAGCTGATGACTCCACCCTTCACTTCTCTACCTTTCTTGCAGCGTCCATTACAAGCCAGTAAATCAATGACGAGATGAGGCTTTGGCACCTCTCTTATTTCTGCTTAGTGCAGAGGAAATCTGTTCAGTTTAACGGTTTGGAAACTCAGTTCCCTCATATTCCAGCTTGGCATAATCTCCCACATCAACATCTTCTTACCTTTAAAAATATACAGTTTATTCCTTAATCACCTCTTGTGTGTGTGTGTGTGTGTGTGTGTGTGTGTGTGTGTGTGTGTGTGTGTGTGTGTGTGTGTGTGTGTGTGTGTGTGTGTGTGTGTGTGTGTGTGTGTGTGTGTGTGTGTGTGTGTTTTATCTCGTATTCTGTGTAGCAATATATCAACGTTTCTATTAAACAATCAGCTTGGCTTTGGTTAGGTTTGCTGATGCAGTTGTTTGCTTCTGTAACCCATGCTCAGCTCCTGACATTGCACAGGACCTTATTCGCTGATGTATGAACGACAGCTCTCGTTCCTTAAATGGGACGAGTATAAGGCTTTTCATTTCATCACCTCCCCTGCCCTCATCCTTCTTTCATCCTAGTTTTCTCAACTGGTATGTTGCATCTCTCTCTCTCTCTCTCTCTCTCTCTCTCTCTCTCTCTCTCTCTCTCTCTCTCTCTCTCTCTCTCTCTCTCTTTTCCCAGCCTGTTATTCTCAGTGTTATCATTTAATTGAAAAGTATTCAGGCACCGCGAAATTAGCAAATCTTGAATTCTTGAATTTAACTTTGTTGTTGTCACAATATATGTGGAAGGAACAAGATTTGCAGGTTCTAAGTACTGGATCTATTCTACTATTCATTAAATTAATGCGTAGAATCGAACACATGTAAGAATAAAACAATACACAACAGCGGCCAAATACACGCACACTGACATGAATTTTTTGTTTCTTTTTTTTTAATCAGACCTGCAGGATATTCCTTCGACTGGACACACACACACACACACACACACACACACACACACACACACACACACACACACACACACACTTGGCTGGCATACACCATGGTAATCAGGAGCTTTCATCATATATTTCCTCGTGCACAATTTGTGCATGAGACTTTTATAAGTACTAAAAAAAAAAAAAAAAAAAAAAAGGCAGTTTACAATGAAAAATGGGAGCCTCGCTCGGTCGGGAGGACTATGTGCGACAGGTAGCACTCGACCGTCATCAAGCCACTGTCCGTATTGCCAACAACAAGATGAAAATTGCTACTTGGAATGTAAATACAATGAATCAGACTGGAAAATTCGAAAATGTAAAGAGAGAGATGAAGAGATTGGAAACTGATATACAGGGACTCTCAGAGGTTCGATGGTTGGCGTCAGGAGTGAAAAATTATTTAGAGGTACAGATGGCATACTCTGGAGGAGATGAACATCAGAGAGGTGTCAGAGTGATGATGACGGCGCAGGTGGCGAAGAGTATTGAGGGATTTTGGGCGATATCAGATAGAGTACTGTTAGTGAAAATTTGTACTAAACCTCTGAAATTTAATATTATTCAAGTGTATGCTCCGACAATAGAATATGATGAAGATAAAATGGGCTTGTTTTATCAAGATGTTGAAAAGGCAGTAGCACAATGTAAGGAACATGAGATTAACATTGTAATGGGAGATCTGAATGCAAAGGTTGGAAGAGAAAGATATGGAGATGGTGGGAATGTTTGGATTGGGTGACGTGAATGAAAGAGGAGAAAGGTGGAGAGAATGGTGTAATTTTTCAGAGCTTGGTGATAATGAATACATGGTTCAGACATCATCATGGAAACCTTTGGACGTGAAGAAGCCCTGGCAACATCTAGAGAAACCAGATAGACTATATTACAGTAAATAAATTGTTCAGGAATTCAGTTACAAATGTTAAGACCTACCCGGGAGTAAATTGTGGTATTGGATGTGATCATGTTCCCGTGGTATCAACCTTTAAAGTTAAATTCTAGAAAGTCGGAAGAAAAATGAGGCACAAAAGAAGAGAGAGGAATTATCTTGGAATGGAGGAGAGAAGAAATGAGTTTCAAATCGAGCTGAGAAGCGAAGAAGAATTGAATGAAGGTAAGATTGAACAGGAGTGGAAGCACTTGCAGACGGCTATTGTGTAGGCAGTGGAGGAAACCGTACCAGAAAAGGAACAGGAAAGAAAACAACAGTGGATTACTGATGACATTTTAGCAATGATGGAGGAAAGAAGTAGAGAAAAACATAATGAAAGCAGATACAGAGAACTGGATGTCAAAACAAAAAGAAAATGCAAAAAGAAGAAAGAGGAATGGTTGAATGAAAAATGCCAACAGGTGGAAATATTACAGAGAACTAACACTAGGAAGATGTATAAAGTTATTGAAGAGATAAGCAGAAGAAAAAGAAATGCTACAAGTTCAGTAATATGGAAACATTTCAATGGATAAACAAGAAGTATTAAAGAGATGGGGGCAATATATTCATGAGCTTTATGATGATGAGAGAGGAGTCAAGCCCGAGATTGACGGTGAAATGAGCGGACCAGTCATTTTAAAAGAGGAAATTCAGAGAGCTTTGAGAAATATGGGTAAGAATAATGCAGAAGGAGAGGATGGAGTGGTGTTGAGATGATGGAGGCAGCAGGAGAGTTTGGATTAGAAAAAATAACCAATTTGGCAAACAGAATATATGATGCTGGATACATCCCAGAACCAATGAAAGAAAATGTTTTTGTGCCTATACCAAAGAAAAATGACGCACTGGAATGTGATATGCATAGAACAAAAGAGTGATGAGTCAAATGGGGAAAGTATTAGCTATGTGGCAAAGGAGCAGTATGGATTTCGAAGGAGCAAAGGCACTTGAAATGCTATTTTTGCATTGCGAATGTTGATAGAAAGATCTCTGGAAGTACAGAAGGATCTATACATGTGTTTTGTGGATTTTGAAAAGGTCTTTGACACCGTGAGGCATGAAGGGATGGTGAGAATGTTGCGAATGGTTGGGGTAGATAATAAGGATATAAGAATCATTGTAAACCTGTATTGGAATAAAAAAAAGTTGCTGTTAGAGTCAGAGAGAAGACGGAGTGGGTGACTATAAAAAGAGGAGTACGACAGGGATGTGTTTTGTCGCCAGACTTGTTTTCTTTATACGGACAAGTTGTAGTGGACGAACTGAAGGAACTGGAAGGGGTCAAAGTTGGTGGTAAGAACATTAATAATCTGAAGTATGCTGATGACACGGTACTGGTAGCGGATTCGGAAGAGAAACTGCAAGAACTGGTGGATAGATTAGTGGAAGCATGTCAACAGAAAGGGATGAAGATTAACATCAGGAAATCAAAGGCAATGGTACTAACCAGACAGAGAGAAGCGTTAAATATCCAACTTAATATCCACGGAAGCTATGTAGAGCAGGTGAGAAGTTTCGAATACTTAGGTGCTGTTGTATCAGATGACGGAGGAATTGAGAAGGAAATTGTAAGAAGAATTGATGTTGCTAAAGGAGCTTTCGAACGAATGAGAAAAATTTTAACTAACATGACTATGGATATGAGGACACGAATAACAGTGTTGAAATGTTTTGTCTGGTCAACGCTATTATACGGGTGTGAAACGTGGACAGTAAAGAAGAAAATAAGAGATATTACAAGCAGTTGAGGTATGGCTTTTGAGAAGAATGATGCAAATATCTATCTATCTATCTATCTATAGCCCGACGCCCTAATCCCGCAAATGGTGGCCGCAGACAAAACGCCTCCAAGTCACTCTGTCACCCACCATTTGACTACCCTCCCCCCAACTCACCCCCCCCTCCCTCATATACCTCTCAACTCCATCCCTCCACCTCATCCTCGGTCTACCCCTCCCTCTCCCTCCCTCCACAGATAGAAAAAGTGACACATGAAGAAGTTCTGCGAAGGGCAGGAGTGGAAAAAGAAATGAAGAAGACTATAAGGAAAAGACAGATGGAATTTTTGGGACATGTTATGAGAGTAAAAGAAGTTGAACATGACTGGTCGGAAGAACAGAGGGAAGAAGAGCAAGAAGAAGACAACGATTAAAGTATATGGACTGCATACGAAGCTATTTACAAGAAAGAATCAGCAATGTGGAGTTAATGAGGATTGAGGATAGAGGAAGATGGCGCTTCATGGCCACTAACGTCACATGATCATGACCGCCACTTCGGAAAAGGTAAAGGCACTGTACATTACGAATTACTACATAAAATCTTAGAAAGAGGAGGGGTTACACATATCCTTTTCGACTGCGCGACGGTCATTAAAGGAGATAATTATATTATGCCACATGGTAATCTTGTCAGGACTCCATATTATAATTACAAATCATAATAGATAGATAGACAGACAGATGGAAGCAGCAAGACAGGGGATGAGATAGGTAGTGTGTCAGAGAGAATTGAGCAATGGTAAACATGCTTACACACTCTAACTCAAGGAATGCTTGATAGGCACACGACAGCGCCTCGTGACCATACACACACATACACACATACTCACACACAGGCTTCTAGAACATTTCAACAACAGTGTAACACAAGTGACGCGACCCCTGCTACACCAGAATTTAGGAAGCAGAGCTCAGAAGGAGACTGGCCATAGAACCGACAGGTAGTAGGGAGAAGGAGCCTAGTAACATGGGCGAGAGGTTGGAAGAGAGAGAGAGAGAGAGAGCGAGACAGGGAGGTTAGCTCGCGGGACTCTATAGTTCACTTGTGTGTGAGAGACTTTGTTAATATTTCCAAGACAAATAAAAATAGTCCTATACTAATCTTTACCTCTCCTGTCATTGCATGACAAAAAAGGAACGAAGAATATCTACTTACAAAACTACTCACGTAAAACAACCGCTCGTCCACGAGTCTAATATATGTATAACTGATCTACAAAACTTCACTGCATGAAGCTACAAAGTTATTGTAAGATATGGTGGCAGCGGTGAGATAGTAGGATAGAACAGCGTGCCACAGTAGAAGAGTAAGATAAAAACAACTCGCCATAGTGGTGTGGCGAAGTAACAGTAGGAGAGGCAGTGTTGGTTTGACACATATCGATTGCATTATATTACACTTGCTACAATTATGGAACTACAAACAATATGTAACAATAATGTAATGACAAACGATTGCATTATGTTACACTTGCTACAATTATGTAACTACAAATAATATGTAACAATTATGTAACAGTTGCATTAACAAGATGTAACTTTAACTACAATTATAAGGCCAACACAATTATGTAACAGTTGCATTAACAAAATGTAACTACAATTATAAGGCCAACACAATTATGCATTACCACAATATTATGTAACAATTCATACAATGTTACAATTATGTATTACTACAATGTTACTACAATGTAACAATTACAATACAATTATGTAACAATTCATACAATGTTACAGTTATGTATTACCACAATGTTACTACAATATTATGTAAATTCATACAATGTTACAGTTATGTATTACCACAATGTTACTACAATATTATGTAAATTCATACAATGTTACCACAATTCTGTATTATCAGAATTATCACACAAGTTAGGTGAAATATTTGACATTACTAAAGGGATAACTCAATATGTAATGTAATAATCTAGCAGTATTACCATTACACAGTTATATGCATATGTCTGTTATACATACACATCTTACAAATTGTCATACAACAACCATTGCATTTGTTCAATTATGTATACAACTTTTTTAAAATGTAATATTACTGGATCAGTACAATATTATCATGAATATTATGTCTATACAGTATTATAATCAATATTATGTACTAATAGATTAGCATATATCAATGATGATTGCTGTCGGAGGACCTCCAGCGTGTGACCGAGCAGTGTCAGGACTCCATATTATAATTACAAATCATAATAGATAGGTAGATAGATAGATAGATAGACAGACAGATAGAAGCAGCAAGACAGGGGATGAGATAGGTAGTGTGTCAGCGAGAATCGAGCAATGGTAAACATGCTTACACACTCTAATTCAAGGAATGCTTGATAGGCACACGACAGCGCCTCATGACCATACACACACATACTCACACACAGGCTTCTAGAACATTTCAACAACAGTGTAACACACGTGACACGACCCCTGCTACACCAGAATTTAGGAAGCAGAGCTCAGAAGGAGACTGGCCATAGAACCGACAGGTAGTAGGGAGAAGGAACCTAGCAACATGGGCGAGAGGTTGGAAGAGAGAGAGAGAGAGAGAGAGAGAGACAGGGAGGTTAGCTCGCGGGACTCTATTCTTCACTCGTGTGTGAGAGACTTTGTTAATATTTCCAAGACAAATAAAAATAGTCCCATACTAATCTTTACCTCTTCTGTCATTGCATGACAAAAAGGGAACGAAGATTATCTACTTACAAAACTACTCACGTAAAACAACCGCTCGTCCACGAGTCTAATATATGTATAACTGATCTACAAAACTTCACTACAAGAAGCTACAAAGTTATGTGAGAATCTTTCCACAGAGCATGACCTGCATTAATTCACCTGTATCCAGGTTCTCAGTTGGACTGTTTCTTGAACAGGGACTAAGAGGGAAACATACTGTATCCAACAGTCTGATCATCCTCGAGCATGATATTCGTGTATTATAATGCTAGGTTTAAAAAAAATATATATAGAAATAAAAATAAAAGAGTTATGGTCCGAGTTCCTGGCAGACAACACGGTATACAGGAGTTTCCAGGCTTAAGGACCTGGAATTCTTGGGCTGGTATCTCCATCTATCTATCCGTGACACAAGTATGTCATCCATCGTTTGTGCAGAAATCGAAATTGATCAGTCTGTGCACTAGCGATGGATCTATCCCAGGCACAGCGCTGTTGATCGATAGTGCACATCAATTGTCAGCATGTGACAAATACAGAGAAAGACGTAGCAAACAATAAATTGATGTCGGGCCCTGCTGTGGATGTCACTGATTGAACTTTACAGTTGACCCTTGTGTGGTGTGATGCAGTGAGGATCTGTCCATTCTCCCCTTAGGGCTAAGATGCGAATGAATGTGTTTGAGTGGATGAGTAAATTGGGAGTGTGTCCTCCTGTCTCGTCTACCTCCCTTCCCTTGGTGGAAGCAGCCTAGGTATATAGATAGATAGATTTCCAGGAAACCATTTGGCGTGTTACTCAGTGCAGAGTCGCCCGTAGGCAGCACTACATCCAGTGAGTAGATGGCGGACGCCCTACCACAATGCTCCACCCACAACAATCCCCACCTACCGAAAATATTTGCTAAATTTAATAAAACTGTGTACTGGTACAGAGAATGAAATACAGTCCATCTTAGAATAAGATAGATCAGTAGTCTCAAGCATTTAATCACTGTTACATCCAGGTGGTTTCATTCGTTTAGGAAAGACCTCACGCATGAAAGGGTTAACATGCTCATGGAGCAGTACATGGAAAGTGCATTGGCTTAACCCCTTAACCCCTAAAACGCGGCTGTGTTCGGCCGATCCCCCCGCTGTGGCGGGGTTGTAGCGGGGTCTGAGTACCTGTGGGAAAATATTTGCCAAAAATCAGAGATTAACCCTAGAGCATTAAAATTTTCATGGCTTATAGTACTTACATTCAGCTTTCTCCTGAGACAATGTTGAGCCTTCATGGACTACCAAAGGACTTGTGAAGACTTGCAAAGTTGGGTAACAAAGTCTTCACTTTCACACCTCCAGAAACCAGGTTTTCTTTCTACCACAGCCTCAATCTGTCACAGTACACTTTATACAACAACGTACAGGTTGTTTGGAATCCGTATTTGTACAATAAGCACTGAAAATAAGGCTAAAATGAGCGGAGCGCACGGCCGACATGCAGCGCGGCGGCGATCTTCCCGTCACTATTGTCACATTTGCCTTTTCACGGCTAAAAACACGTATACTACATTATTTTCCATCATAGTACTTCGCAAACGTTCGCTTGTCACTATTACGGCCATAAAAATCACTGTCACTGCCAGTATTGTGGATCGGGACTGAGGAAGACCACCGCGGCGCGAGTTTATTCAGCCTTACGGCAGGCACTTTATTCTCGCTCCGGTCGGCCACTCGCACTTCATTTCTATCGCTCACTTTCACTGTAGCTGTCCGTTTTTTGCCTTATTCATCAGTGTCACTGTCCATTGTTATAAAAATAATCTTTTCTACACAACAAACTGTCACTGTCAGAACATAGAATAGGAACATATGCTTTCATCTTCTTACACTGGAGTGACTGTCACTCGCAATACTTATATTATTACTATGTACAATTATTTACACCAAAAAACACTGTCACTGTCAGTGCTTTTACAAGTACATACACTAATTTACACTCATCAGGCTGTCACTGTCAGTACATAAAAGAAAACTAAACACTAGTATCACTGTCACTCTCAGTATTATTTCAAAGAATCTTACCCTTATTTTCAAAATCTAGTCAGGCTGTGGTAGTCAAAGAAACACGGGTAAGCACAGAGGGGAACTTTGCACTCTTTGCACTGCAAGGAGGTGCGCCTAAAGGTTCTGTCCTGCCTGGTAGTGTGGCTGCACACATGACACCTCCTCAGTGCTTTTCCCCTCTTGGCAGTGGCAGGCAGTGGCTCCAGGCGGTGTCGCTGAAGGTAGGCCTGACACTGTAGGCGGTCTGGAGGTGTCTGAGGGTGGCGTTTGGAACCTGTGGAAAGTACCTGGCCATAACGCTGAAGCAGCTGGTAGACACAAGTCTTAGAAAATCTTCGGAGAGAGTAGTTTGCTGGCTTCCTGTTCTTGATTTTATACAGGATGAAGGCGTTCAGCATGCACATATCAATCAAGTGTAAGAACACCTTCCTGTACCAACGACGATTTTTCCTCAGGCAGTCTATCTCTCCGATCATCATGTCAGACTTGTCCACCAGCCGCATATTGACGTTGTAGTCAATGACAGCATCAGGCTTCATCACAGGCTCGCCAGTCCTTCTGTCGACCTTCCCAGTTGCCAGCATTTCCCCCTTGCGTACTGTGGTGAGCACATTCACGACTCTCTTATCATGCCACCTGATCGCAAGCATCTTGTCAAATTTCTTCAGGTGCACATCTCCCCGCTTTGACTTTTCAGCCTTGGGGAAGGCAGGGTAGTGTGCCCTATTGCTCCTGACAGTGCCACAGGATCCGACGCCGTGTTCAGAAAGGTACTTGGTGAGTTTAGGAGCTGTATAGTAATTGTCCGTATACAGGACATGATTCTCGCCAAAGTACTTTTCCAAAAGCACTTTCACCACAGAACCAGAGAATCCAAGGGGGTCAGTCTTGTCCAAATCGACATTGCTGGCAGTGTAAATGACGAAGTCTAAGATGAACCCCGTCTTGCAGTCGCACAGCACGAAAAACTTGATTCCAAAGCGGTGCCGTTTGCTTGGAATGTACTGCACAAACCGAAGACAGCCCCTGAACAAAACCAAGGACTCGTCAATCACCACTTTCTTGAAAGGGCGCATGAACCTCGTAAACTTATCCTTGATCAAGTTCAGGATTCCCCTCACTTTCCATAATGGGTCAGTTTGGGAAGGCTCATCATTGTTCGCGAAGTGTAGGTAAGTCATGAGCTGCCTAAAACGATCGCGGCTCATGTATTTATTGAAAATTGGTGTTGGGCAAAGATCGTCTGAACTCCAGTATTCCTCCAGCTTATGTTTCCAGTTGTGGGGCATCAGTAACATCAACCCAATAAATACAAAAAGTTCCCTGATCGTTAGAGGCACCCATGCTGCCATCCGCGATGTGGATGGCATGGCCGCCTCACCTTCTCCTTCGCGAACTGCAGCAGATTGCCCCTCGTACCTGTTTGTCTCGGTACAAATCTGCTCCATTACCTCGTTGTCAAGGAAGGCCAACAGGTAGTCCAAGCATTCACCATCCTCATCGACAGGGAAGTCAGCCTGAACTCCACACCCACTGTCATCAAAGGGCAGATCCTCCGGCACAAAATCTGATCCCTCTGACCACACGAAGGCATCATTAGTGCCCTGCCTAGGCTGGGAGGTGCTGGGGGCGGCGGGGGGTGAGGCAGGTCGTGTGGGAGTGGGTGAGGCAGGCGGTGAGACAGTGCGTGAGGCAGAGGCTGTCCTAGGTCGTGTTGGTGTAGTGGTGGTGGTGGTGGGGACATTATCAGAGGGTTCAAGGTCACTCGCGGTGGCGTGACTGCCAAGTTGCCTAGTGCAAGTTTCCTTATGAGCTAGCCTTACACTAGGGGACAAAGTTCTAGCTCTACCAACACGAACACTTGGCCTACGAAAACCTCTAGTACGTAAAGTAGAACGTCTACTTCCCTTTCGAGGTGGTGAAGGCGACTCAGACGACTCAGGAGACAGGGCAGCAGATGAGGAGGACGAGAGAATGGGGCTGGGAGTGCGTGGCGGGCTGGCGGTGTCGTGACGTGGCGTAGGGGACAATGGCAGTGAGCTTGGGTCACCACTCCTTTTTCTCTTTGCCCCCTTCCCATATTCAAGGCCCCTTTTCACAGGAGCCTTCCCTGTTGAGGTGCTTGGCACTGACACACTCACTTCTGGCACAGAAACAGTCACTTCTGGCCCAGACTCTGCACTTGATTGCGTGTCAGACTCTGCCAGGCTTGACCATACACCGACGTCACTCCCATAGTCCATCGAGGCTTTCAATAGTTCACTGGCTATTGCAGAGTCACTCAGTCCCTTAGTAGTTCCTGGTAAGGTTTTGAAGGGGGTTGAGGTCACAAAACCCTTTTTCGGAGGGCTGGAAGGCACAGACTCGGAAGAGCTTGAGTTGGACATGGTGTCACCGTGGAAGATTCGCGTGGACTGACGCTAATCAGGGGCAAACCACGCGAAAAAATCACAGTGTGACAACTGGGGAAACAAGCGTTTCCCAATAGCAGAAAGTGCTTGCGAGATGACGGCGCAGATTGACACGTATGAGCCGTCCGCGCGTTGCCATATCGCACGACGAGGGAGGGCCGCGCATCGGTGCGTGGGTGGGTAAAAAAAATGATACTTGGCAACAACCGAGGTCAGTAGTACAAAGGTCAAGTGTGCTAAACGTAGCTCACGGGTGGCGGTACTGATAGACAATACCAGCTGGAGCCTGCTTGCCCGCGGTTATTCAAAATTAACTCAAATCGCAAATGCGACGATCCGCCGTTCTGCCCTTTGGGCCGACCATCGCAAATGCGACGATCCGCGTTTTAGGGGTCAACCGCGAGGCGTCATTTTCGTGACGCTCGGCCACAATGGATCATACCGCGGGGCGTCACTTTTGTGATTCTGTGCTATTTTGAATTATCCCGGGCTCTCAAGTGGTGGCTTGTATCATCTATCAGTACTGCCAATGTCCAACACTAGTCAGCACTCCAAATCTCATCTGTACTCCCATCCATTGTTGACAATTTAGCGATTTTACCCCCTTCGTGACTCCCCTCCCTACCTGCCCTCCATTACCCTGAACTCTCACCTCCCACGCCGTGCTGCGCTATGCAAATTTCCCCCGGATTTTTCCACAGATTTCATCCATTGAAATAAGCCCTATGCCCTATACTTATACAAAATAGTATATACCAAAAAAAAAAAACAGGTAAGTGATAGTGTTATACACCAGAAATTGGCTAATTATCACCTGACAAAACCTCACGTGCATTCATTCGCTACATTACCACGGTAATTTCCCTTTTGATTTATGCCTTGTAATCGATGTCTGTAATAAAAATATATATCAGAAAGGAAGGGAGAATCCTAACTGACATTTACATTCACCTGGAACTACCTATTTCTTTATGTATTGCCGAGATTTTCTACCTATAAAAAATTAGCCTGTAAGTTAGCAGCAGTCAGCCTAAAGTGTCATTGTCAACCCTTCCCTTCTCAGATAAGCCGCGGCATTTAGTTCCTTGTCCTCCGCTGTAGAGAAACCATGTTGCACTCGCACCCCGCCATTCCTGCCGCTTCTGCGCCCATTGCAAAGGGCCCCGTGACCTCTACTCCTAAGAAAAGTAGTGAGGCAAGCAGGAAAGGCCTTAGTGACTCTGCAGTGGCACGTGAACTGGCAGAATTGTCCATGATTATGATGGACAGTGACTATGACGATTCGGGTGAATCGTGTGATGAGCCGGGTGAGGTTATCGCGCCAGAAACAGCAACAACGAGTGCTACAGTAAGTGAATCAGTGTCTAGCTCCAAGGGAAAGGAGCCTTTAGTGCAGCAAGGACAGGAATTTGGGAAGGGAGTGAAAAGGCAGCGCGTTAGCCCCAGAACAATGCCCCCACATGACCCAGCCCGCCATGAGTCACGAGTGCATTCACCTCCCCGTTCCCCAAGCCCCACTTCACTCATTTCTTCATCATCGTCAGATGAGTTATCTCCGGAGTCTTCGTCGTCGGAGTCACCACCAGTCAACAGTGAAGGCAGGGCGTAGAGGTAGAGGTAAATCAAGGAGAGTGAAAAGTAGTGTAGCTAGTAGGGTAAGGGCTGCTAGTGCTGTACGGCAACCTAGGGTCAGTACGAGTGACCTTGACCGAGATAAACCTCCCTCACAGCCAACCTCCACCACCACCACCACCACCCGCCCTACACCGCCACGACAGGGAATCCTGGACGCCTTCGCGTGGACGGAAGGGTCAGATTTTGTGCCCGAAAATCTAGTTTTTGATGAGAGCTCCTCAGGAGTTCAGCCTGCCTTCACTATGGACGAAAATGCTGAGTGTGTCGACTACCTTTTGGCCTTCCTAGATGATGAAGTCATGCAGCACATATGTGATGAAACCAACAGGTATGAATCACAATGTGCTGCAAGTGGTACAGGTGCAGCCAAGATGCAACAGTGGTCCATGCTGGGAGTGCAGGAGCTGTATGTGTTCTTTGCCCTCATGCTTCTCATGCCACACTCCAAGAAGCATGAGTTGGAAGAATACTGGTCCATGGACCCCTTACTACCCTCACCCACCTTCAATAAGTACATGGCCAGAGATCGCTTCCGGAACATCATGGGAAACCTGCACTTTGCCGACAACGATGTACCTTCCCAAACTGACCCACTCTGGAAGATCCGGGAGATTCTGAGCAGAATGAAGGATAAGTTTATGTATTCTTCCACCCCTTTCAGAAGGTTGTCATTGATGAATCCTTGGTTTTGTTCAGAGGACGTCTTCAGTTTGTTCAGTACATTCCAAGCAAACGCCATCGCTTTGGAATTAAGTTCTTTGTACTGTGCGACTGTAAGACGGGGTACATCCTTGACTTCGTCATATATTCAGCCAGCACTGTCGATCTGGATAAAACACACCCCCTTGGCTTCTCAGGCTGTGTAGTGAAAGTGCTCCTAGAAAAGTATTTTGGTGGGAATCATGTGCTGTATACAGACAACTACTATACAGCACCGAAACTTGCCAAATACCTTTCTGAGCACGGCATTGGCTCCTGCGGCACTGTGAAAAGTAATCGTGCCCACTTCCCCAAATTCCCAGAGGCGGGAACCTCGCAGCGAGGAGACGTGCACCTACGCAAGTGTGAGAAGATGCTGGCAATACGGTGGCATGACAAGAGGGTCGTGCACATGTTCACCACCGTACATAAGGGGGAGATGAGAGACAGTGGGAAGGTCGACCGTATGACAGGCGAACCTGTGATGAAACCTGATGCTGTGTTGGACTATAATATCAACATGCAGCTGGTGGACATGATGAGTGGTGAGATTGACTGCCTCAGGAAGAATACTAGGTGGTACAGGAAAGTTTTTCTGCATCTGATAGATATGACGATGCTGAACGCCTTCATCCTGTACAAGATGAAGGTCAAGGCACCCAAGTCCTTCTCCCTGAGGTTGTTCGCCAGAACTTGTGTCCAGCAGCTGCTGGAAAGATATGGTAGGGTGACAGCAGCAACTCCAAGGCGCCATCCAGTAACACTTCCCGACCGACTTGAGCAGAGGGTGTATATGGATCGGCACAGACTTGAGCTTATGCCTGCCACAGGGAAAAGGAAGGCTGCGATTCGCAGGTGTCAGGTATGTGCGCATACCACCCACCACACACCTGAGCATAAACGCACCTCTTGGCAGTGCGCTGAGTGCCAGGTTCCCCTCTGTGTTACCTGCTTCTTCGATTATCACAGCCAGAAGCAGTTCTAACAGTGCAAGTGTGGAAGCAGAATGATTTTTAAAATAATGTGTAAATAATGTGTAAATAGCAGGTGAAAGCAATGGATGTTCAGTTCATATGATTGAACAGTGTATTATAGTTTTATCTTACTGAAAGTGACAGTGAATAACATAGTGTAAGTAAAATAGCAGGGTAAATATTGAAAATAGAATAGAAAATGTAAATAGTAATGTAAGTAATTAGTAATATAAGAAATATGAGTACAAATAATTTATGTTATAACAGTGAAAGTGAATCCGTGGCTCTCTACGTATTTTACTGAATGAAAAATTGAATGACTTCAGTGACAATAAACTAATACGACTGAAGGAAACTTATGGAGAAAGACTCCAGATATATATAAGTGTGATACAGTAATAGAAATATAAAATGTGAGGGGTTTTATGAATAATAAATGACAGAGTGCCTAGAGCGAACTAGTGCAAGTGCGACGATCAGACGCGCTCGTAATTTCCATAGCTTTCACAGTGTTTTTTTTTTGGAGTATGGATCCCAAACTACTTGAAAATTGTAGAATAGTGTTTATAGTGTTTGTATCTGGCTGTGGTAATCATATTACGGGTTGTCGGGAAGTGTAAAGTGGAGACTTCGTTACCCTACTTCAGAGGTCTCCACAAGTCCTACGGTAAAGACGAAGGCTCAACAATCATTCCAGGAGAAAGCTGAAGGTATGTGCCATAAGCATATATAATTTTATTATTCTAGGGCTAATAACTGATTTTTGGCAAATATTTTTTGAGAGTCTGTCGGAGCCCGAATAACCCCGCGGGACATGCAAGTCATTGGTAAACAAGCCCTTGGTGTAGGGGTTAAGTAAACGAAAATTGTAAACGTAGAGGGAGCACACCATCGTGTTCTATTACTGTTATACAGGTCATTCATAATTCACAATCAAGTTTTTTCAGAGATTTATGCCACCTACAATTCAGAACGGTCGATCAGACCTGGAAGCGACAGTGTGGTAACTGAATTGTTTTACTATCATGTGTTAGTCTACATTACTTTTTTATGCAAGGAAGAAGGAACCAAGGGCCAGGAGCCCACAAAGTATTCCCTCAATGAAAAAAAAAAAAAAAGGTAACAGAGCCAAATTCAAGATCCGTTCGCTTCGAGATGCCTGGACACACTGTGTTTGAAAGACTGGAGATTCATAGGCAACAAAAAATACAGACAGAGAGAGACAGTTCCAGACCTGGCCTTGCATACATGAAGGACTGGGAGCAGTGGTTAACTCTTGCATTAACCCATACAATCCCGCCGTCGGCATGGTGCCGACAGTACAAAATGTCTCGAGTATCCCAGCAACGTGATGGTGCTGACAGCAAAATTCAAGCGTTGTAGTGCGTCTCTGGCTGCTTCAATCTAGCTAATTTTTTGCTAAGTAGTAGCTTAATATATTGGCAACATTGTGCACAAGCACTTGTAGCACTGAGTTTGGTTCTGCATGGTTGGGTAACATCAGTGTGCCACTGTCCATCACAGCGTTAGAATGTCTCGGAAGTAACTCCATTTTTCCGCCTCATTGGGCTGGAGGAGCTGGTTGAAACTGTCACATGGACCCTCTGTCCCTTCATTTAGTGATTCTATAGAAAAGGAAGACCTGGATGACCTCTGGGGAGGAATATGAGCCATTGGAGAAGGATATTGAGAATGGGGATTCCCCCATTCTCCTCCCCTATTCTCTCTCATCCTGCCCAGCTGGGTGGGAAAACGTAGCTCACGGCTTGGGAAACTGGGCTAGAAATACGATGGACGGCCGTTCTGCTCTTATTTCTCCAATAAGGAATAACTTTTTTTATTTTCCTTGATTTATATGTCCTTTTGGATTGTTTTATGCAATAATTTTTTTTTCCATTTTTGGTCCGGGATTGGGTGGGTATAAAATTGCAAAAATGCCTGGTATGGTTCGGGTTAAAGAGGTGGACGGAAAAGGGATGAGTTTGTTGCTATACGGGTGCAACGCGCTTGACGTAGTGGGGGAATGCATGCAGAAGTTAGCACGCTGCGTGCCAGCTATTTTTAGCCCTATGGGTCGCCTCTGTGCTGGCCATTATTCAACTTTTTTTTTATTGGCTAAAATGATAGATTTTGATGCAAAAACAACAAATTTCACCATTAAAATGCTTACCAAGGCTCGGAAATGGGTTTAATTGAGTCCTGCATACTCGTATACAGATATACCGGTTCTCTCACGCTCACCACGTTGGTGAGAGAAAGCCGTTTTCTATGTAAGGTATACTATGGTATTTTTGCTGAGAAGGTATAGCAATATTCAGTACACTTTTCTGATTACTTATTACTTCAACATCTATCACAGTTTGCGTGTCTTTCTCACTGTGAATGCATTATCTTACACTTAATTGAAGATAGGTACAACCTGACTTCATTATGTACAGTTCTGGCACTTACAAAAAGGTATTTACAGCTTGACTTCACTGTATAGTCCTTACACTTACAAGAAAATATTTACAACTTACACTTACGTGAAAATATTTACAAAATGCCTTTGTCAGGACTCCATATTATAATTACAAATCATAACAGATAGATAGATAGATAGATAGACAGACAGATAGAAGCAGCAAGTCAGAGGATGAAACAGGTATTGTGTCTGCGAGAATCGAGCAATGCTAATCATGCTTACACACTCTAACTCAAGGAATTCTTGATAGCCACATGACAGTGCCTCATGACCATACACACACATACACACATACTCACACACAGGCTTCTAGAACATTTCAACAACAGTGTAACACACGTGACACGACCCCTGCTACACCAGAATTTAGGAAGCAGAGCTCAGAAGGAGACTGGCCATAGAACCGACAGGTAGTAGGGAGAAGGAGCCTAGCAACATGGGCGAGAGGGTGGAAGAGAGAGAGAGAGAGAGAAACAGCGAGACTGGGAGATAGCTCGCGGGACTCTACTTATACTTCACTCATGTGTGAGAGACTATGTTAATATTTCCAAGACAAATAAAAATAGTCCCATACTCATCTTTACCTCTCCTGTCATTGCATGACAAATGGGAATTAAGATTATCTACTTACAAACTACTCACGTATAACAACCGCTCGTCTACGAGTCTAATATATGTATAACTGATCTACAAAACTTCATTACAAGAAGCTACAAAGTTATTGTGAGATATGGCGGCAGCGAACGTGCGAATCTCATCTACGAATCTACAGTGAATTTCTACAAAACCAGCCGAGACTCTAACCAAGATTAGCTTCGGTTCTACAGTGAATTCCTACAAAATACGAGTCTACAAGCCTAGGAGCCCACGAATGTACAGTTGTTTCTACATTATCAAGATTGAATACAAAAAATACCTCTTACTAACCAACAACTCACAACCAGCTCCTGACAGTATTCTCTCCAACCAGCCCCCTCCGTCTCCCTGATCATCACGCTGATTTAGAGGTGAAGAGGTCACACGACGCTTTGCCAGTAGTTTAACAATGTACTGATACAAACAATCTTGCAATTTCTACGACGAACCAATGAACTACAACCATCTACAATCAACTACAAGTAACAACTCTACGAGTCGTCTGTATAATCTTCTACACGCACCTACAAGTAGTGGCAGTCTTCATCCCACAACAAGTAAATCATAAGAGAAAAGGACCGAGAATACATCGAGAAAGAAAAACAGAAAAAACAAACGAAGAGTGAGACACGACTCACAACTCACAACCACCAGACCTCACCCTCCTCTCTCTGTTACCTCCACCCAACCTCCACCGCTGACGCAGGAGTGCGAGGTCAAGACAACGAAGCAAATACCAAGTCCATATTCACAACTCATCTTACTCACTCATCTTCACTCAAGTTACTCATCGCTACTCATTTACTCACCACAGCTACCAGTGTGAGAAGTTGACGTCACCATACACTACATGTTTGCTGAGACGACGCCACGCTTATCATCGCGTGTCTGACACCCCACAACACGTCAACCAACCCGTGAAGAACAACGCTATCACAACGTGCAACACCACTCACACCATTCCCACCACGGTAAAAATTAGTGAGTTACATAGTTACTTCATTTATACAATACACAGTGATAGACAAAAAACTTCTGGACAAACATATAAAACGTGCTGTATAGTTACAACTTAAATACAAATACCAACTTCAATTATCTTCATAATTCATTCATTAAATACTTGCACCAACAATAAATATTCTACACTGTATATATTCATTCATTTATTATAGCATTTATTTACTTCCAACGAGTGTTACCACTTATACCTACATAAAATACATGTTTCATACATACAGCTATACATTATTACATCTACAAAGTAATAAAGAAATATACCATCACAGTTACTCAGTGAGCGATTAAAAGAACCGTATTAAACATTTATTAATTAAAGCTATCTAGTGGAAACAGATAAATTAAGTTACAAGGAAAACCAGGAAAAGAAAAAAAAAATGCCAACACAAATGACGTTAGCAAGAATGAACATCTTCCAGACAATCGTGAGGACAAAGATTTCCACACAGTGCTGACACATATATTGCCCACGATAGGTACAAGTGAACAACAAGTCAGTGTATAGTGTTAATACTGTATATAGTGTATATATATTTTTTATATAAAATAACAAAATATGGGGCTATAATATTATCATTTTCAGTAATATCTGCAATATAAACTAAACCTTAAAAAAGGCTCCCAAGGGAATTAACGAGCAATTATTACAATTATGTAAGTATAAAACGATATGTAACTACAAACAATATGAAACAATTATGTAACAGTTGCATTAACAAGATGTAGCTTTTATGTAACTTTAACTACAATTATAAGGCCAACACAATTATGAAACAGTTGCATTAACAAAATGTAACTACAATTATAAGGCCAACACAAACATGTAACAGTTGCATTAACAAAATGTAACTACAGTTATAAGGCCAACACAATTATGTAACAGTTGCATTAATAAAATGTAACTACAGTTATAAGGCCAACACAATTATGCATTACCACAATATTATGTAACAATTCATACAATGTTACAGTTATGTATTACTACAATGTTTCTACAATATTATGTAACAATTCATACAATGTTACAATCATGTATTACTACAATGTTATTACAATGTAACAATTACAATACAATTATGTAAATTCATACAATGTTACCACAATTCTGTATTACCAAAATCATCACACAAGTTAGGTGAATTATTGAGACAGGCTTGTTCTGAGGGAACCGCAACTTATACAGGAAAAGCAATACCAGTGTTGCAACGAACAGCATATTTATTATGTCCAGACGTTTCGACATATTCATCTATGTCATCTTCAGTGGATCTAAAAAGATGAAAAAAAGACCTGTAAGGTATTCAAAATCCTAAAAGAACTATATGAGCATGAGCTCATCGTACCTACATAAAAGAGAAAACGTAGTGTTAAATTATAGGAGGGACTTAACTGCACAATATATTCAGAGGGACACCAGACAGACAATTGTTTAGGGCGGGTTTTCGTTTATAAATATGAATGGATTCTAGTATTCTTAGATTCATACTGGTACATGTGTCTATTATACAGAAATTCTTGGGATCAACAGAAGTATTACAAATATATGAATGTTCCCTTACCGCTGAGTGAAGAGGGTCGCTCACAGGGAGACCTGACCTGCTCGACTGACCTCTATGCTCGTCAACCCTTAGCTTGAAAGCTCGTATTGTACTTCCAATATACCCTGTATGGCAACTAGGGCACTTGTATTCATAAACGACTGACGAGCGGAGGGCAGTCGGTAGTCGGTCTTTGTAATTAAAAAATGATTGAATCTTAAGATCATTCTTATGAACAAATCGGAACTTTATTTGAGGATAGAAAATAGAAAAGTTATATTTCAGTGCCCTCTCTATCTTTTCTGATACGGTACCAAGAAAAGGTAGAGAAAGATACATTTCCTCCTTACTCACTGTACATACGGGTTGCTTTGGACTGTAAATTTTGGCCAAGAATTTTCTAACACAGTTATCAAAAAGAGCAGTACTGAAACCATTGTTAGCAAAAAAAATCCTCAAAAATGAAATCTCCTGATGGAATAGGTTGTAGGTGGAAGTTAGGTTATAAGCTCTATACAAAAGTGTTCTAATTGCATTCAACTTAAAAATAAATGGACAGTAACTAAAAAAGCTAGTACCCAAACCCGAGAAAGTAGGCTTACGATATACAGACATAACCAGAGTGCCATTTAACTTCTGAATTAATAAATCAAGAAAAGGGAGTTTACCGTTAACTTCACATTCCATGGTAAATTTTATGTTCTTATGTTGTTTATTTAGGTAGTTTAAAAAAAGTGGAGCATGGTTTTCATCTTGAAATATAAGTAGAGTGTCATCCACATATCTACGATAAAGGATGGGTTTAAAGTATACAGGACAATTATCCAGCTGGATAATTGTCCTGTATACTAAACCCATCCTTTATCGTAGATATGTGGATGACACTCTGCTTATATTTCAAGATGAAAACCATGCTCCACTTTTTTTAAACTACCTAAATAAACAACATAAGAACATAAAATTTACCATGGAATGTGAAGTTAACGGTAAACTCCCTTTTCTTGATTTATTAATTCAGAAATTAAATGGCACTCTGGTTATGTCTGTATATCGTAAGCCTACTTTCTCGGGTTTGGGTACTAGCTTTTTTAGTTACTGTCCATTTATTTTTAAGTTGAATGCAATTAGAACACTTTTGTATAGAGCTTATAACCTAACTTCCACCTACAACCTATTCCATCAGGAGATTTCATTTTTGAGGATTTTTTTTGCTAACAATGGTTTCAGTACTGCTCTTTTTGATAACTGTGTTAGAAAATTCTTGGCCATAATTTACAGTCCAAAGCAACCCGTATGTACAGTGAGTAAGGAGGAAATGTATCTTTCTCTACCTTTTCTTGGTATCGTATCAGAAAAGATAGAGAGGGCACTGAAATATAACTTTTCTATTTTCTTACCTCAAATAAAGTTCCGATTTGTTCATAAGAATGATCTTAAGATTCAATCATTTTTTAATTACAAAGACCGACTACCGACTGCCCTCTGCTCGTCAGTCGTTTATGAATACAAGTGCCCTAGTTGCCATACAGGGTATATTGGAAGTACAATACGAGCTTTCAAGCTAAGGGTTGACGAGCATAGAGGTCAGTTGAGCAGGTCAGGTCTCCCTGTGAGCGACCCTCCTCACTCAGCGGTAATGGAACATTCATATATTTGTAATACTTCTGTTGATCCCAAGAATTTCTGTATAATAGACACATGTACCAGTATGAATCTAAGAATACTAGAATCCATTCATATTTATAAACGAAAACCCGCCCTAAACAATTGTCTGTCTGCTGTCCCTCTGAATATATTGGGGGAGGCGGTGGCTGAATCGGTAGAGAGGCGGCCTGCAGTCCTGATGGACCCAGGTTCGAATCCCGACTGGGGCAGGGAACAGTTTGAGGATTTGAATTTCATAAAAACAGACTTTCCTGATCTACCAGATGACCCGCCGACATGTCGTAAAAGTACCCCCGCTAATACCAATACACCAGTCCTGTATGAGACAGCCCTAGCATGTATTCAATATGGACGGTGGGTGTTAGCGCCGAAGTGGTGACATGTGGAGGTGTAGGAGGACTACTGGACCTTGGGATAGGCTACTGCCCCCGAGATATAGGCCCTAAGCCTTTGCCCAGAGTCGGACACAAAAAAAAAAAAAAAAAAAAAAAAGTTAAGTCCCCCCTATAATTTAACACTACGTTTTCTCTTTTATGTAGGTACGATGAGCTCATGCTCATATAGTTCTTTTAGGATTTTAAATACCTTACAGGTCTTTTTTTCATCTTTTTAGATCCACTGAAGATGACATAGATGAATATGTCGAAACGTCTGGACATAATAAATATGCTGTTCGTTGCAACACTGGTATTGCTTTTCCTGTATAAGTTAGGTGAAATATTAGATATTACTAAAGGGATAACTCAATGTGTAATGTAATAACCTAGCAGTATTACCATTGCACCATTATATGCGTATGTCTATTATACATACGCATCTTACAAAATGTCATACAACAACCATTGCATTTGTTCAATTATGTATACAACTTTTTAAAAATGTAATATTACTGAATCAGTACAATATTAACATGAATATTATATGTATACAATATTATAATCAATATTATGTACTAATAGATTAGCATATGTCAATGATAATTACTGTCGGAGGACCTCCAGCACGTGAACGAACAGTGTCAGGACTCCATATTATAATTACAAATCATAATAGATAGATAGATAGATAGATAGATAGACAGACAGATAGAAGCAACAAGTCAGAGGATGAGACAGGTATTGTGTCTGCGAGAATCGAGCAATGCTAATCATGCTTACACACTCTAATTCAAGGAATGCTTGATAGCCACACGCCTTGTGACCATACACACACACATACACACATACTCACACACAGGCTTCTAGAACATTTCAACAACAGTGTAACACACGTGACACGACCCCTGCTACACCAGAATTTAGGAAGCAGAGCTCAGAAGGAGACTGGCCATAGAACTGACAGGTAGTAAGGAGAAGGAGCCTAGCAACATGGGCGAGAGGGTGGAAGAGAGAGAGAGAGAGAGAAAGAGAGAGAGAGAGAGAGACAGACAGACAGACAGACAGACAGACAGAGACAGAGACAGAGAGATAGTGAGACTGGGAAGTAGCTCGCGGGACTCTACTTATACTTCACTCGTGTGTGAGAGACTTTGTTAATATTTCCAAGACAAATAAAAATAGTCCCATACTCATCTTTACCTCTCCTGTCATTGCATGACAAATGGGAATTAAGATTATCTACTTACAAACTACTCACGTATAACAACCGCTCGTCCACGAGTCTAATATATGTATAACTGATCTACAAAACTTCACTACAAAGATATTGTAAGACCTTCACTATGTAGAGCACTGGGTGAGTCGCACACACAGAGTGAGGCAGAGCGAGCGTGAGTGGGGGGAGCAAGTGAGTGTAGGGCCTTGACAGCCTGGGGGATGATAGAGGAACAGTTACTCTACACACATGCCAGTTATTACCCGCAGATTTTGAAAAATGCAGTCACAGTGAGCTTTTTTATTTTAAACCGTTTTAATAGGGCACTGGCAGTGGCCATGGAATTATGTTAGACCATTTTAAAACGGCATTGGCACGTAGCGGGTTAAGAGGAGCAGTGACCATTAAAGAAGTGATAGTAAAGAGATTAAGATGCAGCAGTGCAGCAAAGAGACAAAGGTTGATGGAATCCAGTAAGAGGAGTAGTGTTAATGAGGCAAAAAGCCTTTGACTCCACTTTGTTGTGAAGAGTTGTATGTGGGGAGCCTTCCCACACGTAAGAGTTATGCTCTACACAGGGGTGAATGAAAACCATGTATAAAGTCAACAACTGTGCCGAGATAAAAAAGGTATGGAGGCAGCTTAGCACACCTAATCTCTTGGAGGCAGATTTAGAAGAGGGGTAATAAGAACTTTCCAAGATAGTTCCCGAGAGAATGAAACCCCAGGTATGTTTAAAGATGATGCAGGATTGAGTTGGACATTGGTAAAAACTAGAGGATTCTCCTGAAGAAGATACTGTCGAGTTGATAGATGTAAGAACTGAGTTTTTGATGCATTAAACACAACAAAGTTACTTTTACCCCAATCAGAGATATGAGCCAAGTCAGATATTAGGTGTGCCATAGCCTCATCCCTTTTTTGTTGAATTAACTGCTGATATGGATGCTGCAGGAAGCAAAGGGAAAGATGAAGAGTGGAGTCATGAACATATGAGTTGATAGGGTTAGATGTATGGCTTAGAAGGTCACTGATGAATAAAAGGAAGAGTTGGTGATAGGACAGAGCCCTGAGGAACACCACTATTGATAAGTCGAGGAGAAGAACAGTGGTTGTTTAGAGCAGCTGCTATGGAACGACCAGACAGGAAACTAGAGATGAAAGCACAGATAGGACAGAAACCGTAAGAGGGCGGTTTGGAAATTTAAGATTTATGCCAGACTGGATCGAAAACCTTTGAAATGTCAAGTGCAATGGCAAAGCTTTCGACAAAGTCCCGAAAGGAGGATGACCAGGAGTCTGAATGGTAGGTGAGAAGATTGCCAGTGGAGCGTCCCTGACGGAACCCATACTGACGATCAGCAAGAAGGTTGTGATAGGAAAGATGCTGTTTTTCTTTTTTCTTTTTTTTTTTTAAAGAATAGACTCGAAAATGTTAACACAGGATGTTAAAGATATTGGGCGATAGTTAGAGGTATGGGAATGATCACCTTGAACGTGTTACCTTAGTGTTACCTTACTTGTGATGCCTTGCAAGTGTTACCATAGTCTTACCTTACTTGTAATGCCTTGCATGTGTTACTTTAGTGTTATATTACTTGTGATACCTTGCATGTGTTACTTTAGTGTTACCTTACTTGTGATACCTTGCAAGAGACATTTTACTGTTACCATACTTGCGATATCATGCATGGGTTACCTTAGTGTAACCTTAGTTTTGATTCTTTGGTTTTACATTACTTGTGATACCTTGCATGACTTGTTTTAGCGTGTTATCTTACGTCACTGTGTTAGTTTATTGGGTTACCTTGCTTGAGTTGCCTTACTGCTACATGTAGATGATGTTGCCTTGTATTTTTTACTATAGTTTGTAATATAACATTAGTATGGACAGAACCGTCGAACCACCTCACACGATACTGAACGAGCAGTCGAGCTAACCATCGCCAGAAACAAGGAGTTAAAGATTACAGTAGCTGGAGAAAGAAAGTCCATAGTCATTGTCTTGGGACTTCAGAATGCTGTGTAAAGGACCTGCCTTCGCAGCGGTCCCTCAGTACGGCGATTTGTTTGTTCGGTTTGTGAGCGTTAGGATATTAGATTAGGTAGGTTGTAGCGACTATCATCCACTCACTGCCTACTTTTTCCTTCACCTTTATGACTCTTTTTCTGTGTCTGCCCTCCTCTCTTCCTATTCCCCCATCTTTCCTGTCACTTTTTATCACTCTTTCCTCTTCAGGTGGCTTTGCATTGCCTGATAAGCCTAATGGTTTCCTGCAAGCCAGGAAACCATTTACAACGCTGGATGTTAACCATATAACCAAACTACACGTGTTCCCTACGTGTCAGCAAATGGGTTGGCGGAGAGCTAGTGCCTGTTCCCGCAATATAAATAACTCAAAGACAAATGACCAACCTTACGGGATTGTGGCATCTGGCTATAGATAGATAATTAGATAATTTAATTATTGGCATCATTCACAAAAAAAAAATTAATTTAAAAATATAATGACCTTCGCTTTCGGGTCAGTGGCCACTAACAAAAAAAATATGTAGTAACCTATCTATCAATTGCCAGATGCCTTAATCCCAAACGGAGTGGCTACAAACAAATCGCCTCCACGTCGCCCTGTCCCCCGCCATTTCACTGCCCTGCTGCCAACTCACACCCTCCTCTCTCATATACCTCTCCACTCCATCCCTCAGTCTCATGCTCCCCCTCTCTCCCTCCACCTCACTCACATACACTTTCCTCCTCAGTCTCTCACTCTCCATCCTCTCCAAATGGCCAAACCACCTAAGTGTGTTTCTCCTAACGCTTCCTATCACATCCACATCAACACCACAACGCTCCTTCACATCCTTATTTGTCAATCTGTCTCTCCATGTGACTCCACATTCTTCCCTTCTGTAACTCATTTCCAAAGCTCTCACTCTTGACTACTGTCCCTCCAACAACGTCCAAGCTTCACTTCTATACATTAGAGTTGGTATCACAATACTGTCATGTAGTAACTCTTTCGCTCCCATGATCACTTCCCTGTTACTTATCACTGCTTTCAAGGAACCAACAACCTTTCTTCCTTGCTGTACCCTTTCAAACACTTCGCCCTCCAAACTTCCATCCTTACTCATCACACTACCCATTACTTCAACGTACTCACATTTTTCATTTCCTCTTCATCCAACCTCACTTTACATTCACTGACTTCACCTTCCTGGAAGACCATCACTTTACTCTTCCCTACCTTCATCTTTAGATTCCGTTTCTTACACACTCTTCCAGACTCATCCACCAAGCCTTCCAGCTCCCCTTCGTCTTCACTTAACAACACAGTGTCATCTATGAACAACAATACAGGGAGTTTCCAAACAATGCCCTCTCTCACTAGGGCCGCTCCAACATCCACCACCCTACCTTGTATCTCTCTTATACCCCATCCATATACAGATTGAACAACCATGGAGGCATGGCATATCCCCGTTTCAACCCAACCTTCAAATGGAAAACTTCACTCAGTTCGCTATCTACACACAATGCAGCCTTAGCACCCTAATACATACTCTTCACAGCATTCAACAACTTCCCATCTACTCCGTATATTCTTAATATTTTCCACAATCCTTGTCTATCCACCCTGTCATATGCTTTCTCCAAATCCGTAAAGGCTGCATGCAATTTGTTTCCCTTCTCTAGAAACTTTTCCACTAAATATCTAAGAATGAATATCTGACCTACACAACCTCTTCCCTTCCTAAAACCTTCCTGCTCTTCTCCATCTAATTCCTCTTTTATTTCCCTAACTCTGTCGATAAGCATCCTACCATATATTTTTCCTGTTACACTAAGAAAACAAATGCCCCTGTGATTACCACACACTTCTTATTCCCCTTTCCCTTTGTGGAAGCAATGAGGAAAGTCAAAATGGGGAAAGCCCCAGGAATTGATGGAGTGCGTGGTGGAATGCTGAAGCATAGGGGAGAGATAGTAATAGAATGGATGTGGATGATGTGCAGATTGGCCTACCTGACTCCCAGGCCAATCTGCACATCTTCCACATCCATTCTATTACTATCTCTCCCGTATGCTTCAGCATTCCACCACGCACTCCATCAATTCCTGGGGCTTTCCCCATTTTGACTTTCTTCATTGCTTCCACAACTTCCATCCTACTGATTTCTTCCCATCTTCTCACCTCCCTCCTTCTCCCAGCCATTCCCCAGCCACTTAGACTCGCAGTACTATCATTCTTTATGTTCAACATTTCTTTAAAGTGTTCTCTCCATCTGCTCACTTTATCTCCCTTGACCACTGGGAATCAACCATTTTTATATTTCACTCCCCTACTAACTTCATTGCCACCCTGTCTAACTCTCTTTACCTCTTTCCAGGACATATTCTTACATTCCCTCCACTTTACACTGAAATTCCTTCCAAATTCCTCATCCACTCTCTTCTTACTCTCTTTTACTAATCATTTCACCTCTCTCTTCCTTTCTACATATAACTCTCTCTTCTGTCTCTCAAATTTTTCCACGCCCCCATTTCTCATCCATTCATTATATGCTTTCTTCTTTTCTGCCACAGCCTGTCCCACCTCATCATTCCACCATGCTGTGACCCCCTTTTGCCTTCTCTTCAGCCCACACACCACCTCACATGCTGCATATATTTCTTCTGTGAATATCTTGCACACACCTTCCATGTTCTTCATCTGCTCCAATTCATAATTACCCAATTTTTCCTCCACTTCTCTCTTATATTCTGCCTTTTTCTCATCCTCTTGTAATCTTTCCACTCACCTTGCATTTACTTCTTCCTCTCATCCTTCCCCTCTTCTATTTCTCCATTTTACTTGGACCTTGATTCTGACCACCACCAAGTGGTGGTCAGAAAGTCCACTCCGCCAACCTCTATATGCTCTTGCATTCATTACACACCTTCGCATTCTTTCATTCACACACACATAATCAATCATTGCCTTCCTTTCATTCAGTTAACCACTCACCCTTCTCATCACTAGGCATGTATATGTGTGGATCATTTTGTGCCTGAAGAGGGTATTGCCTATCACCAACCCCCTCCTGGAACAAATGTCCACTAAAGCACTGCCATTCTTATCTGTCTTAGCAGGCACACCCCACTCACCAACTACTCCACCCACCTTCACATTCCCAGTTTACCATTCATATCACCAGTCAAAAACACTCTCTCATTCCTTTCAAACTTTTCCATGCACACTTCCACATTCGTCCAGAACTCTTCTCTCATTCTGCTTGCACGATCTTGTGTTGGCGCACACAATCACCCACATTTGTAGTCCAACTTTCAATCTTACCCACACAATCCTTGAACCAACTGATCCGTACACTCTTATATTCTCCTTCCATCTGTTACTCACAACAATACACACTCCTTCTTTTGCCTTCTCAGTCTCACCTACTCCTGCACATATACCCCATCCATACTCCCATTCCCTCACACTCTCTCCCTTTCATTTAGTTTCAGTTAATCCACATACATCCACACTCACACCCTGAAGCACCTAGACAATCTCTCTCTCTTTCACCTCATCATGTGCACCCCTTATATTCCACGTCGCCATCCGTATCATGCCCTTTGTTCGGTCTTTAGTCGTCAGTTTTTGGTCAGTCCTGGTCCGAGGCTTCTTGTTTGTATTTTTGGTTGATTGTTTTCCGGGGAAGGGCACTAACCCTCCGCCAACCCACTTGCTGTCACGTAGGGAACACGTGTTGGTTGGTTAGAAGGTTACCACCCAGCATTGTAAATGCTATCCTGGTTTATAGGAAATCATTTGGCTTGCCACTCGATGCAGAGCTACCCTAAAACAGAGTACCGCTACACTGAGTGGGTGGTTGATGGGTGTCCCCACCTACCGGCAATAATAATAATAATAATAATAATAATAATAATAATAACAACAATAATAATAATAATCCCTCGGCCGTCTGTGTCGATGGCGTTCTGTTGGTTGAGGTATTTAACTTTCTGTATACTTGTATAATATTTCCTCCATTTTAAGTTTTCTTAAACCGGGTGGACAATTGACATGTATGAAAATATTCATTCTCCACTGGTTCTTTTTCATTTAATGATTCGGGTGAAGTGAAAAGACATTGTTTCAATAACTCATTAGCCATGGGTGCTTAAAAGTTGCAACATCACGTTGGTAACTTCTCATAAAAGTTTGGTCTCTCTGTCTTGTAATCTTCACTGGCGCAAATGGTTTTGTATTCTAAATATTTTTACATTTTATTTTATTTTTCAGGTACAATACAGTGTTACAGAAGCACTATTTATGTGTGTGTGTGTGTGTGTGTGTGTGTGTGTGTGTGTGTGTGTGTGTGTGTGTGTGTGTGTTTCAGGGAGGACTGACTTACAAAGACTCAAATTGTGCTAAACAGTGTTAATTAAGATGTCAGACAAAACTAAAGCAAAAGTGAAAGCTTGGAAAAGTGTCACAAGTTCACAATTTGGTCCCCTGAAAGAGTTACTCAAAAAGGTACTGCTTGCTGACAAGGATATTATACAAGCACTGTCTCCTACAAGATCCCAAATGGTTCAAAATGCAACACAAAATCCTCTTGTAAATGATATTGTCTGCAGCGTGTCAGTACAGTTGTAAATGATGTGGAAAAAAGTTACTCCCAGATGCCATCATAACCGAATTACTGCGCGTATCAAGGAATAGTACCAGAAATAATTACAATGTCTGAAGCCATTCAAGGGGAGAAAAGTAACACAAACTTATGAAGATTCACTGAAAAGATTCAGAAAAGATGCTAAGAGCTTGTCTGATATAGTCTCCTGGAAATGTGTCGAGTTTTCCTCATGCCATTGTGAATATATGAGGAAAGTTCCTAAAAACGAACAGAAATTCCTAACTCACCAGAGAAGTACCAGGAAGATGATGACTGGAGCATTAGATGTTACAGCAATGAAGAACTTATTTAAGAAGAAGAAGAGAAAGGAAGGAGAGCTGCAACGTGCTCCGGCACTGTTAACACAAGTTATGATGGATCAGCCATGTACTTATGCAGACAGTAATACTGATTCGCATAATGACTCAAATGACTTGTCCCCTGAAACAGAGCAAAATGCTATTCTTCCTGGTGCAAAATCAATTAAACGAGTCTGTAATCAACAGAGAATAAAGCTTCCCACAGTTACAAAGGATTATCACAGAAGGAGTCTGTCAAATCGAGCAGGTACTGCAATTAGTTCAGTTTTATTGCATGATATTGAGATAACTGATGGCACTGATGCAACAGCAGTAGTAGATCGCAGCAAAATTAGACGAGAGAGGAGGAATGTAGAGAGCAACTTTCAAGAAATGAAAATGCAGTACCAGATTCAGGTATTGGCCTCTATTTTGCTGGTAGAATAATTACCTTTATAATAATATAATGTTATGAAGATAAGGGGCGACAAGGTTTTCTCCACAAGAGTAAAAGAGGAGCACATTGTTCTGTTGGCTGAATTAGGTTCAACTTATATTGGTCATGTTACTCCAGTCTCAAGTAAAGTAATTGCTGTAGCAGATAGTATTTAAGGGTATCTTCCTTCATCTGGTACTGATCAAGACAAAAGTATTGCCGTTGGGTGTGAAGGAACCGCCGTTAACACTGGTGGTAAATGAGACATTGTAAGAACACTAGAGCATTGATATGGTTCATCTGCTTATTGCATACTAAAGAACTGCCTCTTCCCCACTTGATGACATAACACATGGGCACAGAGCATTCTCAGGACCAGATGGAAGTTTGCTAATGGAATGGAATACTTCAGTCTTAGATTTTGAGCCAATTCCTGGTCCTGCATTTCCACAAATGGACATATCACAGCTGAGTACTGACCAGAATATATGTATGAATTGTATGGAGCAATCACTACTGGACGCTGTGGTGAAGATCTGGCAAACCTCCGTCCTGGCTCTCTAGATTATTCTCGCTGGTTGACAACTGCTTGTAGACTGATGAGACTGTATATTGGAATCAAAGAACTTTAAATCACTTTAGTTACCTTTAGTTGAGTATGTTGTGAAAGTTTATGTTCCAATCTGGTTTGCAGTAAAATAAAACCATCGTGTTCTGATGGTTCTCGTCATCTTTGAAAGCTATGTTCAGCAACTAGATATCTGACAGGTCATCTTCGTGACATTGTCAGTAAGGTAACCAGTCGCAGTGTATTCTTCGCTCACAGTGAGAACATTCTGCTGGCAGTGTTAGAGGATGAATGCCCACAAATTCGAGAACTGGCTGTCCGAAGAATACTTCTTGCCAGATCATCATTTACTCAGGCTTCTTCGATCAGGAAGTTGGAAGTGTCTGAGATTAATTTGGAAGCCACCCACTCTTCTGATATGATCCTTATCTGGCAAAAAGAACCTCGTTTGGAGCCACCTGTACCGAGAGGCATAATAGAAGATAAACTGTGGCATGCTGTGCAACAAGACCTTCCATCTTGAGAAGAGAAACTTCGATTCCATTTTTCAAACTTCCTTGCCACACGCAAGCACTTGCATCTGGAATCAAGCTAGTTACTTAAGCTTCAAGTTCACTTCATGGTGAAGAACAAAGGCTTGGTTACATCAAAGCAAAATTGGCTTCCCCAAAAGCAATGCCTTCTTTCGATATAAAGTCTGACTAATAAGTAGCGTAACTGTAAGACCCGACAAAATCTTGCTCACATATGGATTTGTGGTGGGTGGGCATTGTGGAATTCGACATGCAGCAACCTCCTCATGGTGAATTCTGGGCGATTTAAGCAAGAGATCCTGCTTAAATTTCCAAAGAGTTGTATATAAGGAACGGGGCAGTTGTTTTTATGGTCTCTCTCTCTCTCTCTCTCTCTCTCTCTCTCTCTCTCTCTCTCTCTCTCTATTATTTCAAAGTCTTTGGGGCCAGTGAAGATTATAAGACAGAGAGACCAAATTTTTATGAGAAGTTACCGACGTCATGTTGGAACTTTTAAGCTCCCACGGCTAGTGAGTTACTAAAACGATGTCTTTCCACTGCACCCTATGATGTCCCCTAAATTTAATCAAATGTCTTGCCTGGCAGTCAGCAGATGAGTGCTAATAAATAATGCAGAGTGGTACTGTATATGTGCAGTCGATGGTGTTCTATTGTTTGAGGTATTTTCCCCACATCTGTACTGTCTTTGTGAATACTTAGGTTGTGCAATTGGTGCTTTTAGGTTTTTGATGTAGGATATTTATTTCATTGTTAGGTTTATATATATATATGAATTAGGGATTTAAAAGTATTTTTTTCATTTACTATAGAAAAAGTTTAAAAAATTCCCAAAATCCCTCCCCCCCAAAAAAAAACAATGTCTTAATAAGCATCGCCCCCAGGCAACTAGTCGATAAACCCTCTCCCCACCAAAAAGAAGAAAGATCCCTGAGGCACCCATGCTACAAACACTCTTTGCTAGGGCCCAGCAAGCCGAATGTTATTCATCTTCACTTTTAATGTGTGCCATAATGTCGGCCTATGCTTTTTAATTGATTAACTAACACTACATAATGACCCAGTCTTTTTAGAAATAGTTTTAATAACTAAAAATTTCGTGGCCGTGTGTGTTAATAAAATCATTAAGAAATAACAGAATGTTTGCATCTCTTCGTGCATTTTTGAGTAGTTAGTAAATATACTACATTAATGACCACACCGTGACCAACTATACAGGTACCGTAAACATTAATGCACCATGGCAGCACGTGCACTGAAGCATCTTTCATGCCATAACAACATGGAAGCTTTGCCGCAACCTGCAACACACAACAATAACAGATACACGAAAATTTCATGCTCCAGAAGTTGCCACACCGTGCATGAAATAATCATATCTCCCACTGCAACCAACCAATTTTCTGCTCTCAGGAGTGTCCTTAGTGTGCTACCTTACTTGAGTTAATTATTGTTACCTTAGCTAGGCAAATATTACGTAATGTATTATCTCAGTTTGTTATAAATATTTGTTACCTTACCAGTGTTACCTTATATCTGTTACCTTAGTGTGTTATATTAGTGTGTCAGGTTATTAGTTATCTCAAGGTGCTATATCGATGTGCGACATTAAGTGTATTGCTTCAGTGTATCATATTATGTGTTACGTTAGTGTGTTATCTGGTATATTGGCATACATGTATGACCTTTGTTTGTTCATTTAGTGTTACATTAGTACGCTACCTTGTTTGCATTAGCACCCTTAGTATGTGATCATGTTTTACTATCTCATTTGTTTTATTTTATGTGTACCTCCTTAGTGCGATGCCTTAATGTGTTCCCTATCGTGTGCTTCGTCAGTGCGTCCGAAAAGTGTTACGTCATGTTAATTTCATTAGTGTGCTCCCTTAGTGTTACTTTACGTGTTACCATAGTGTGAGTTTACATGTGCTACTTTACGTTCCTGGATTATAATTCTGTAACACTAAAAAAAAAAAAAGAAAAAAAAAAGACCCAAAATTTCTTTGTGATTGCGTCCATGTTTCAACTACATTAAGGCAAATCTAGTATTCTCTCTCTCTCTCTCTCTCTCTCTCTCTCTCTCTCTCTTTCGTCATCGAGATAAGGCTGACCACAGGAAAAATATCTACTTTTTATCCCTCCTCCATAAGGACCCCTCCTCTAATGATACACCACCTACCTTTCTCAAATACAACCATATCTTGACAGCAAAACAAAATCTCATTGACAGTTACAATCCCAGCGCCCACGATACGTCTCAATCCAATAACGTACCCTACTTTATCCCACCACTTGAGTGGATTTGTAGGTCCACTCAATGCGAGATCAAGTTGTTACAGCAACTGTTGGGACAGCCTGGCCCTGTGTAATACACACACACACACAAACAAGTGTGTGTGTATATATATATATATATATATATATATATATATATATATATATATATATATATATATATATATATATATATATATATATATATATATATATCATCATCATCATCATCATCATCAGCCATTACAAGTCCACTGCTGAACAAAGGCCTCCCCCAACCTTCTCCACGAATTCTTTGACTGAGCCAATCTTTGCCACGTTATCCCTGCAAATTTCTCTATCTCATCTCTCCACCTCCTGTCTGGCCTTTGTCTTTCTACGCTTACCATCTGTTGGGGTCCAGTCAGTCAACCTCTTGCTCCATCGATTATCCCTTATTCTTGCTACATGGCCTGCCCACCTCCAGTTCTCTTCTTTTATAACTTCTATAATATCTTTGACTTTAGTCTTCTGTCTCACCCAAGTTGATTTTTTCCTGTCTCTTAAAGATATTCCCAACATTGACCTTTCCATTGATCTCTGAGAACGAATTAATTTATTTTCCATCGATTTAGTCAGTTTCCAAGTCTCACAACCATACGTCATAGCTGGAGTTATACATTCGTTATATACTTTTCGTTTCATACAAACTGACAAGCCATTTTTCATAATGTCTCTAAGTTTACCAAAAGGTTTCCATCCAATTGTAATGCGTCTTTTTATTTCGCTATCATTATCATTCGTTAATTTTAGTATTTGTCCCAGGTGATTGTACTCCTCAACTTCTTCAAGAATTTCTTCACATATTCTTATGACGCTCTTTGGTGTGTGAGGATTAAACATTACTTTAGTTTTACTCCGGTTCATCTTTAGCCCTACTTTGAGACTTTCTCTGTTCAGGTCATTTAACATTTCTTGCAATGTCTCTGCTTTTTCTGAGATTAGGACAATGTCATCTGCAACTCTTAAATGGTTTAGCTTTTCTCCATCTATGTTTACTCCTTTGTTTTCCCAGTCTAGCTTTCTGAAAATACTTTCTAGGCATGCTGTAAATAACTTTGGTGAAATTGTATCTCCCTGACGCACGCCCTTCTCAATCTTAATTTTCTCTGAGTCCTTATGTAATTTAACTGTAGCAGTTCCCTCTTTATATATGTTTTCGAGTAGTTTTACAATGTTCTCATTCACTCCTTGTTCTCGCAATGAATTTATAATTGCTATGTGCTCCACTGAGTCGAAAGCCTTTTCGTAATCAACAAAACCTAAGCACAGTGGTTTATTATATTTTGTAGTTTTCTCAATTAGATGATTCATTGTATGCAGATGATCAGTAGTCGAGTACCCGCTTCGGAATCCTGCCTGTTCACGTGGTTAATTTTCTTCCAAATTTGTAGCTATTCTGTTTGTAAGGACTTTAGTGAAAAGTTTGTAAATGACTGATAGCAAGCTAATGGGTCTATAGTTACTAAGGTCTTTTGCGTCACCTTTTTTATAAAGTAGAATAACAATTGCATTACACCATGTTTTGGGAATTTTCTTCTGTTTTATACATTGGGTAACTAAGTGAGCAAGCCTATTTTGTACTTCTGCTCCTGCATCCAACAGTAAATCTGCTACTATTCCATCTTCTTCCGGAACCTTCCATCTTTTCATATTTTTAAGAGAAATATTTACTTCGTCTGGTGTTACCTCAAGTATTTCACTTGTGTCAACAGAAAAGTTAGCTTTTGGTACTACTGTCTTTGGTGCATACAGTTCTTTGTAAAATTCTTCAACTCTCTTCAGCATCATATCTCTGCATTTAACGGCTTCACCGTTTTTTTCTTTTAGTGATGTAATTTGTTGCTTTCCAAGTGCCATTTTATTTCGGACCTGTTTCAGACTTTTTCCTTTTTTGATGGTTTCTTTGATTTGATCCATGTTTCTCTTTCTTTTTTCTTCTCTTTGTCTTTTGTTGATAAGCTTGTTTAATTCCGCTAGTTCTATTTCATCTTTCTTTGTTTTTACTTTCTTTTCCTTTCTTTTTTTTTCAAAACCTAGCGTCATCTCTGAATACTTCCCGGCTTTGGTTGTATTAGGTTTTCGTATTACCTCCGCTAATTCTTTTAGCACTTTTGTTAGTTTGTCATTCAGCTCATCAATGTCATATTCAGCATTACTGAAAGCCTGAAATCTGTTCCTTATTTCTAACTGAAAAGCTGCTTTGTTTTTGCTGACTTTTATTGGGCATATCTTTTTGTCTTTATTCATCTTCTTTCTTTCACTTTTGAAATTGAATCTTGCTGTGCAACCCACCATTCTATGGTAACTTCCAATATTTACTTTGTTGACAACTGTGACATTTGTGATTGTGTTATTCTTATTTGCTATAATGAAGTCGATTTCATTCTTTGTTTCTCCATTTGGGCTTCTCCAGGTCCACTTTCTCCCTGTTCTTTTGTGAAAGAATGTGTTCATTATTCTTATGTTAAACATTTCTGCAAAGTTTACCAACATTTCTCCTCTTTCGTTCCTTTCTCCCACTCCAAATTTTCCCATACATGCTTCTCCATTTTTTGATTTTCCAACTTTTGCATTGAAGTCTTCCATGAGTATAGTATAGGTGGTCTTTTCTTCTTCCATAATCTGGGAGATGTCATCATAGAATGTTTCAATTTCTTCATCTGAGCTCTGAGAAGTTGGTGCATATACTTGTATCACTTTCAGGGTATATTTTCTGCACAGTCTAATTACAACCACTGCTGCTCTGTCAGATGCACTGCTGAATTTAACAATGTTGTCTGCAAGATTTCTGATAATTAGAAATCCTACAGCACTAACTCCTTCATTTTCCCTTCCTCTGTGGTAAAATAGGTGGCCACTGTCATTTAGCTGAATTACTTCTTCTTTTCTGTAGGTCTCAGTCAAACCTACAATATCCCAACTAATGTTTTCCAGTTCAGCTATTAAGTTATCAAGTTTGTAATCTTCAGCGAGGCTTCTTACATTGTATGCATAGATCTTCATGGATTAAGAGTGTTTAATATCCCAGTCTCTATCTTGTCAACAGGAGTGCTTACTCAATTTCAGTGGCACACTGCCCATATGCACAGGAGGCAGTGCGGTTGGACCTTTAATAGACAATGATCCAACAGGAACGCCCGTCAAATACTTTGGAATATAACTCATGTTTGTGGGAGGATTGTGGCAAATAAGCTCACCTCCCTGCCACATAGTTTCTGGTGAGAGGTAATTTTTTCTGCCACCTTATTCGTTATATTCGGTGGAGCCCTATATATCTATAGGGAGTCCCATGGTCCGCACCGTCTAAGACGTTACCTTGTATATCTACAAGGCCTTCCCCTATCCGCCACCCGGGGACAGTAATTATATACAGTAAATATATATATATATATATATATATATATATATATATATATATATATATATATATATATATATATATATATATATATATATATATATATATACATATATATATATATATATATATATATATATATATATATATATATATATATTATATACATATATATATATATATTATGTACATATATATATATATGTATATATATATATATATATATATATATATATATATATATATATATATATATATATATATATATATATATATATAAACATATATATATATATATATATATATATATATATATATATATATATAAATTATATATATATATATATATATATATATATATATATATATATATATATATATATATATATATATATATATATATATATATATATTGTTACATAGCCTATGGTTTCATCATCCTTTGAATAATTCTAATGTATTATGCTGCATGTTTGATCACGATTCGCCACGTGGCTTCCATAGTGACCAGGCTTGCGTGTTCTACCTCACTCCCCCCTTCTCCCCCTTATAGTAGAGTAAGTCGTTCTTTCTGTTGTTCAGAGTAGGACTGTCAACTCTTCCTGCCCTGTGGCTTCATTTGTGCATCCTTCTTGCAGGTTGTGTCGGGCTCTGCCGGCCCCTGTATAGTGAGCTCAGTCTCTGCATTGGTTGCCACTTAGATCTACTCCTCATTTTGTTCACATCTCTGTCCTCCCCTGTATAGTGTACTATTATTGTGAGTCTTAGGAAGTCTCCAGCCATCTAGCTGCTGTATAATTTGAGTATAAGTGTTGTTACCATTTTTCTTGTACTGTATGGCCTAAGGCATTGATTCGTGGGCCTGGTTGGGTTTCTGTGATTCATGTAGAGTTTTTAATGTCAGCCAGTATTAGTAATATTTTGTATCTGTAATAATATTATATCTTACTTTAACTGATCATTATTCGGTTCTCTCATTTATCAGGGCCAACTTAGATAAATTTGTTCTTGCTAAATTCGTATTAATAGAGGCTATTGCAGTTAACCATATATGTAACCTGTTTTGCCATTACATTATCCTTATGAGTCCTGAATGTTTAGTTTTTAGTTTGAGCATTAAACTTTAACTTGTAATTTTACCTAACTCTTTTGTTTTGAACATGGAACTTTGCGGGACACTAGTGATTTTAGTATTCTCACTTGAAGTGTTCATTATCTCTCGCTGTTCCGTAACATAAATTTGGCGACCTCTTATCAGGATATTCAGGATATTATCATAAGGATATTGCTTGATATTTTGTGACTGTGATTTATTCATGATGTCTACTATTACTACTCTTGATGAAGCCAAAGATTTTTTGTCAAATGTGCTAACAGTGTGTGATGTAGAAAACAGAACAAAGAATGAACTTAAGCTTGTTGCTCAAAAATTGGGAATTGCTGTTCGCTCTCATCATTCTAAAGATCAAATTGTTGACATGATTAATAAAAGCTTGTTTAATGTAACTCCTCCAGATGAGCAAATGCAGATTGAAATAGCTAAGTTACAGCTAGCCCTGCAGGAGGCTCGTGCTAAGGAGGCTGAGTTTCAGGCTCGTCCTAAGGAGGCTGTGTTTCAGGCAAATGCTAAGGAGGCTGAGTGTCAGGCTCGTATTCAGGAGGCACAGGCACAGGCTCAGGCACAAATTGAACTTGCTAGGATTCAGGCAGACCATGAGTATCGCATGAAACAAGGTGGAACTGGATCATCTAGCTCTGATGATTTTGATGTGGCTAAAAATTTTAAACTTGTCCCTCCTTTTAATGAATCTGATTTAACAAAGTATTTTCAGTTGTTTGAGAGGGCAGCTACAGGTTTTAATTGGCCCAAAAGGTATTGGCTAGTACTCCTTCAGACTGTTCTCACCGGTAAAGCTGAAGTAACTTACGCATCTTTGCCTCAGGATCAATCTGATAATTATGATGTAGTTAAGAGCTTGATTCTTAAGGCCTATGATATTGTTCCCGAAGCCTATAGAGTAAAATTTAGGACAACTTATAAGCAAGATAAGCAATCCCATGTTGAGTATGCAAAAATCAAAGGAGATCTGTTATAGCAGTGGTTAAATTCTAAGAATGTAAATTCTGATTTTGATAAATTTAAGCAGATGATTTTGTGGAGGACTTCAAAAGGTGTATTAATAAAGATGTAAGCCTATATCTTGATGAGAAAAGAATAGATAATTTGTCTGATGCTGTAGTTTTAGCTGATGAATATGTTCTCACTCACAAGAGATATTCTAAAGAAAAAAGGATAGCTGAGAGTAAGTACGTTGCCTCTAGTCAGAGTACAGGTAACAGGAAAGAGAATAAAGATGATGTTTCTCAGGAAGTAAATACCAGCTCCACCTCTAAATTTCAGAAAAGTAAATGTACTTATTGTAGTAAGCTTGGTCATACTACGAAGAAATGTTTCAAGAGACAGCGTGATGTGAACAAAAAGGAGTCTTTAAATATTCAGTCAATTGGTCTAGTGTCCACCCTTGAGAGTTCCCAGAATTCTTTAACCGAGTTAACTGAACCTGCTTTGAGGGGTAAATTAAATTCTCATGATGAAGCTCCTCTTTTGAGCAGTAACGTGGGTGACACCCTCAAGAGCTCATGTGCTAATTTCCTGTCTGATGGTTTGTCAGTCCTCTGGACAATAATGACAGGAAATCAGTTAAAATATATCGTGATACAGGTGCTTGCCAATCCCTTATGCTGACTAGTGTTCTAGGCTCTAATGTTAATTCCTCTGATGAAACTGTAATCTTACAAGGCTTAGGGAATAATTACTTCTCTGTCCCTTTGTGCAGAGTGAATTTGGAGTCTGGTTTTGTTAATGGTTCCGTTATGGTTGGGTTGGTTGAGACACTCCCAATGTCAGATGTAACTTTCTTACTTGGAAATGATATTGGTGGAAGTCAAGTGTGTCCAGCTCCTCAGTTGTCTAGTGAACCAGTGACTGCGACCCAGGATTGTGTTATCGCTGAGGTGTTCTCTGCATGTGCTGTCACTAGGGCTAAGTCTAAAGTTACTGGTGACTTAGAGGATAATGATGATGATGATGTTATCCTAGCTGACACTTTTGCTAATTTGGACCACTCACCAGATGAGGCAGTACCCCGTAGTGTTGATAATTTGTCTCGTCAAGAGTTGGTTGAGTTGCAGGTTGCTGACCCTGAGTTGAAAGGTCTAGCTAACTCTGCTTGCACTGAGGAAGAGTCAGCTGGTGCTTCTACTTGTTATTATATAAAGTCAGGAGTACTTATGAGAAAGTGGAGACCCCCAACAGCATCAGCCGACTGTGAATGGGAGGTTGTACATCAAGTTGTCATCCCTCGTGTTTGTAGGCAGGATATCATTAGAGTAGCTCATCATTCCAGTTTGGCAGGACACCTTGGAGTGAGGAAGACTGTGGCACGCATTTTGAAACACTTCTACTGGCCAGGTATCTTCAGAGATGTTTCCTGGTATTGTAAGTCTTGTCACACCTGTCACGTTGTGGGGAAGTGTAATCAGACTGAAAAGGTTGCACCTCTAGTTCCCATTCCTCCTTTTGAGGCGCCATTCACCCGTGTGTTGGTGGATATTGTGGTCCCTCTTCCTAAGACTTCTTCAGGATTTTCTTATGTGTTGGCCCTGATTGATATGGCTACTCGTTATCCTGAAGCCATTCCACTTAGAAATATCTCAGCAAAGAACGTGGTTAAGGAAATGCTAGGGTTCTTCACCAAGTTTGGTCTGCCCAGGGAGGTACGGTCAGACCGGGGAAGTAATTTCATGTCAAATGTTTTCAAGCAGTCTCTGAAAGAGTTGGGCATCACCCAGATCACGTCTTCAGCTTACCATCCCCAGACCCAAGGAGCGTTGGAGAGATATCATCAAACACTCAAATCGATGCTTAGGAAATACTCAAATCGATGCTCAGGAAATACTGTTTGGAACATCAGAAAGACTGGGATAAAGGTCTTTGCCGCAAGAGAATCTCCAAATGAATCACTGGGCTTCTCACCCTTTGAACTACTGTTTGGCCATGAAGTAAGAAGACCCCTTAAGCTACTTAAGGAATGCTGGCTGTCGGAATAAGATGACGTCAACTTGCTGGAGTATGTGATGAAGTTCAAAGAACGGCTGTCCACTGATTTACAGCTGGCGAGAGAGAATTTAGGAGCTGCTCAGGAGAAGATGAAGACTTGGTATGATAAGAAGTCCAGGTTACGCCACTTTCAGCCAGGAGATCAGGTTTTGATTCTGCTACCGGTGCATGTGCAACCTCTTCAAGCCAAGTTTAGTGGTCCTTATTTCGTGGAGAAAAAACTCAGTGATGTCAACTATGTCATCGCCACACCAGTTCGTAGAAAGAACAAGCAACTTTGTCACATCAACATGCTAAAGTTATATCACAGGCGGGACGAAAATAACCCAGTCTGCACTGTAGCTGTTCCACCCGAGTCTGCAAGTGAAGTTCTCCCATGCAGCATGAGCCTAAGTGATAATTTGGGGAAGAATCCTGATATCATGAATGATCTCCAGACTAAGCTTTCTCATCTAGCTCCCGAGGAAAGGCAGGAGTTTTCGGCATTACTGCAGGAGTACCCGCAAGTGTTCCGTGACACTCCAGGAAGAACCAATGTGTTGATGCATGATGTCGATGTTGGAGACACAAAGCCAATTAAACTGCCTCCTTACCGTGTGAACCCAGTGAAAGTTCCTCTCATCCAGAAGAAGCTTGGCTACCTGTTGGACCACAAGATGATTGAGCCCTGTCAGAGCGAGTGGAGTTCTCCTGTCACTCTAGTCCCTAAACCAGGTGGGTCACAGCGGCTTTGCATCGACTACAGACGTGTTAATCAGATAACCAAAACAGACACTTACCCTCTCCCTCGCGTGGAAGATTGCATAGACAAGATCGGAAAGGGTAGGTACATAAGTAAGTTTGATTTGTTAAAGGGATACTGGCAATACCTATGACTGAACGTGCTAGGGAGATCTCATGTTTTGTAACACTAGGAAAGACTTTTGCATGTACTGTAATGCCATATGGTATGAAGAATGCATCAGCCACTTTTCAGAAGCTCATGAATGTTGTAACAGAGGGTTTGGCAGGGTGTGTTGTTTATATTGATGTATTAATCTTCAGTGACAACTGGAAAGATCACCTATGCCATGTCAGTAAATTTCTTGAGCGTTTGGTTCAGGCTAATCTTGTAGCTAATTTATCAAAGTTTGAGTTTGGTCAAGCTAAAGTTCAGTACCTTGGGTACGTAATTGGTGATGGACACGTTGCACCACCAGGAGCTAAGGTTCAGGTTATAAGTGATCTTCCCAGACCTAAAAGTAGGAAAGAGCTACAAAGATTTTTGGGAATGGTAGGTTATTACAGGAGATTTGTTCTTAACTTTTCAATTCTTGTATCACCACTTACCGACCTACTGAAAAAGGGAGTTAAATTTGTCTGGACCGATAACTGTGAATCCTCTTTCAGCAAACTTAAAGCTATCCTATTAAGTCAGCCAGTGCTCGCAACTCCAGATTTTGCTAAGACTTTTAGTTGACACAAGCGATACAGGAGCTGGGGCTGTTTTGCTGCAAGAGGATGATCAGGGTATTGAACACCCTGTATCTTATTACAGTAAGAAGTTCACTCCACCTCAAAAGAACTACTCAACTATTGAGAAAGAGCTTTTGGCCTTGATTTTGGGTTTACAGCATTTTTCATTTTATTTTTGTTCTGGTTTTGGCCCCATAGTCATTTATACCGATCATAACCCACTGAAATTCCTTAGTAAGTTTAAAGATAAAAATCAGAGATTGACAAGATGGAGTCTACTTCTTCAGGAGTATTCATTAGACATACAACATGTCAAGGGGAAAGAAAATGTTATTGCAGATTGCTTATCTAGACTTTAGACAGATTGTTTTAGAGTAATAAGAAATTTCCTTTGTAAATTTCTTTTTCTTTGTGGGGAGGTGTTACATAGCCTATGATTTCATCATCCTTTGTATAATTCTAATGTACAGTATGCTGCATGTTTGATCACGATTCGCCACGTGGCTTCCATAGTGACCAGGCTTGTGTGTTCTACCTCACTCCCCCCTTCTCCCCCTTATAGTAGAGTAAGTCGTTCTTTCTGTTGTTCAGAGCAGGACTGTCAACTCTTCCTGCCCTGTGGCTTCATTTGCGCGTCCTTCTTGCAGGTTGTGTCGGGCTCTGCCGGCCCCTGAATAGTGAGCTCAGTCTCTGCATTGGTTGCCACTTAGATCTACTCCTCATTTTGTTCACATCTCTGTCCTCCCCTGTATAGTGTATTATTATTGTGAGTGCTCAGGAAGTCTCCAGCCATCTAGCTGGTGTATAATTTGAGTATAAGTGTTGTTACCATTTTTCTTGTACTGTATTGCCTAAGGCGTTGATTCGTGGGCCTGGTAGGGGTTTTGTGATTCATGTAGAGTTTTTAATGTCAGCCAGTATTAGTAATATTTTGTATCTGTAATAATATTATATCTTACTTTAACTGATCATTATTCGGTTCTCTCATTTATCAGGGCTGACTTAGATAAATTTGTTCTTGCTAAATTCGTGTTAATAGAGGCTATTGCAGTTAACCATATATGTAACCTGTTTTGCCATTACATTATCCTTATAAGTCCTGAGGGTTTAGTTGTTAGTTTGAGCATTAAACTTTAACTTGTAATTTTACCTAACTCTTTTGTTTTGAACCTGGAACTTTGTGGAAAAGTAGTGATTTTAGTATTCTCACTTGATGTGTTCATTATCTCTCTCTGTTCCTTAACAATATATATATATATATATATATATATATATATATATATATATATATATATATATATATATATATATATATATATATATCATCACCCGGACCTCCTTTCCCACCCAAGGGTAGGGTGAGGAGTAGCAATGTTCAGACAGCCCAAAATTGCCCAATCCAATGGGCCACGCTTCTATTCATTCATCATTGAAGCCCTTGGAATCCTGGCTGTATAGGATACGCCAAAAACATTCACCACGTTATATACCTTCACATAATCGTATCTGACAGAGTCAATCCAGACGCTGCCACGTTAAAAAGAGGTGCCAAAAATCCCTGATCATGCATTTCTCACAAAATTCATCCAGCCAGCTCGATCTCCTGTCAGCTCCCTAGCGTCACAAACTTCCAAACCTCTCTTCCTCACACATTCATCCACCATATCTCTCCACCTTTTCCTTGGCCTACCTCGCCTCCTCTCCGAATTCGCTCAGATACACCTTCTTCACCACTCTATTGTTATCCATTCTCTCCACATGACCATACCATCTCAGTACACTCTCTTCAATTCTGGTGTCCACCGACTTCCTCACTCCGCATCTTTCACGAATCACATTATTTCGTATCCAATCCACCCTCTGTACTCCACATACATTCCTCAGCAGTCCCATCTCCACTGCTCTTACGCTTGACTTTTTATTTTCATGCCACATAATAGTCTCACATCCATATGTTAAAGTTGGCACTAACACTCCCTCATGTAAGCCTTGTGCAGCTGCAACACTCAAGCCTCTGTTTCTTATGAAGGCCTGCATTGCACCATTTTTTTTTCTTCCTTGTGTCACTCTACTTTCAACTTCTTTTGCACACTTTCCTCTCTTTTCTATCACTGTACCCAGGTATTTGAACTCTCTCACCAATTCCAGTCTCTCTCCATTCACTGATATATTGCACTGGGAGTCACCTTCTTTCTCAGTAACCATCACTTTACTCTTTTCTACATTTACTCTCAAGGAACGACGCTTACAGGCATCAGCAAACTCTGCACTAGCTTACCAAGTTCTTGTCCGGTACTTGCAAGCAGCACTGCATCATCGGCATACAACAAATTTTAGATATTCCATCCATCACCATTCATTACCAATGCCATCCCTCTCTCAATTACTCGTGTTTTCACTTCTCTCATCATCCCATCCATATATACATTGAAAAACCATGGCGACATCACACAACCTTGTCGCACGCCCACACTGATTGTGAACCATTCACTTAAATGCCCATTAACCCTGACACATGCTTCACTACCATCATAAAAACTCTTGACGGCACCTAGCAGCTTACCGTCTACACCGTACATGCGCAAAACTTGACACAATCCTTCTCTGTCCACTTTGTTGTATGTTTTTTCCAGATCCATGAATGCCATTAACACCTTATGGTCCTTCTCATAAGCCTTCTCTACTATCTGTCTCACTGCAAATTTTTGGTCCACACATCTTCTGTCACTCTTAAAGCCACCCTGTTCATCACTCACTAGGACATCTGATATCACTCTTACTTTCTCTATAATAATTCTTCCATATACCTTCCCTACCACATTCAGTAAGCTTATGGCACGATAATTGTTCCACTCACTTCGTTCACCTTTATTTTTATACAGGGGTACAATCACAGCCTTTTTCGACTCTGCAGGCACAGTTTCACTCATCCATGCCTTCTTACATATCTCCAACAAACAATTCATTCCATTCTCCCCACTACATTTAAGCATCTCTGCATACACCTCATCAACCCCAGCTGCTTTCCCATTTTTCAGCCGCTTCACAGCACTCTTCACCTGTGCGAGTGTCACGTCTCCTGGCACTGCATTCCTTCTCTGCACACCCCCAAAACCAATCATGTTTACAGCTGCTCTCCTCTCTTTATCCCCATTCATCAGGCTTTCAAAATTTTCTTTCCATCTGGTCCTTACTTCATCTCCATGGGTTAATAATCTACCTCCTGCATCCTTCACACCATCCCATTTCTTTCCACTTTCACTTCTACATTTCCGCACCTCTTTCCAGAATAACTTTCTATTTTCAGAGTAGTTCGCATTCATTTTTCTTCCTAGTTCCTCATTTACCTCCTTCTTTTTCCTCTTCACTAGTCTCTTTATGTGCTTCTTGCTCTCAACATATTCAGTTCTTATTTCAACTGAACCCCTACCCTGTAACCACTTAAGGGACTATCACACGGGAGACTCGTGGACGTCCAAACTGGCCGTGGACATCCAAATTTGCCCCCGCAGGAGGGTCATGGACGTCCACTGGTGGAAGGCTGCCTGACCCATTCGGGGACGTCCACGGTCACCGTGGACGTCCACGACTTGGTAGTCTCCTTCTTCTCTATGGAGTTTACATGTAGCGTGTGTGTCTGCTATCTTGAACTCTGTAGTCAGTTGAGGTGGTATGTAATATTATGATTAATTCAAAACTGTCACTAAATTTTGTACTCATAATATTTCTGTTTGTCACAGAAACTTTTCATATATACCAAAATGTGGTAAATACGATGGAATGTGGATTGATTGTTCACAAGAGAGGCCCACACACGTTGGAAAGACATACTCGGGAAGAAATTACCGCTGTGCAGTTTTCTATACTGGCTGCTTTCTTCTCCCCGTGGGAGCCATTCTCTCATTCTTCTCCCCCTTCTTTGTCTTCTTGCAGAGGCTTCTTCCTCTTCCTGCAGGGTTAGGACTGCAGCACCCATTGCAAAAGTCACAATCTTGGTTCACGTTCATTGTTGTTGTAGATAAACACATCATCTGTTAGGGAGTTGAAAGTGACCTCCCAGTCGCGTGGGGTGAACTCGATAAAGAAGAAGAAGGTGGCCGTCAACGTGCACCGTGTGATAGGGTATGGACGTCCAAGCTCAGTTTGGACGTCCATTTTGTGCTGCAAAAAACGTTCACGGGTCCCCGTGTGATACCCGCTTTAGCCACTTCTTCCTCTTTTCCTCCACCGCTCTCTTTACCTCCTCATCCCACCATGCAGTACCTTTCTTCTTTGTTGTTACTCTTGCCACACCACACACCGCTTTAGCATTCCTAACTAAGCAATCCCTGTGTGCATTCCACAGTCTGTCCAGATCCATTTCATTCCAATTTAGTAATTCAAACTCTTCCTCTACTTTGGTCCTGTATTCATCTGCTATTTCTTTGATCCTCAGCTTCTCAACTTTCAGTCGTTCTCCCTGACTGCTTCTCTCTCTCCTGATCCACCTCACTCCTCTCAGCTTGATCTTGCATACCACAATCATATGATCTGACAGACCTCCACATCGTCCTCTCACAGCCCTCGTATCAGCAAACATTCCCATCATCGACCTCTCTACGAGTACGCAATCATTCAGGCTTCTCTCAACATGATCCGCTTTCCCTCTATACCATGTATATTTATGCGCAACTCTGTGTTTGAAATACGAGTTACAAATGCACAACCTCCTCTCCTGACACATGTCCTTTAGTCTCTTCCCATTATCATTTTCTCCTGGTACTCCATAGCAACCCATTATGTCATCCTCAGGACCAGAGCTTACTCTTCCAGTCATATCCCCCATCACAATCACTTTATAACTCCTGGGCATTTCTCCCACTACTTCACCCAGCTCATCTCAAAACCTGTCTCTCTCTCTCATTCCTGTCCTCACACGGTGCATATGCTACAATCACTGCCACTTTCACATTCTCGAACTTGACATACATACACCTCGAACTGACATATTTGTAGTCTCTCATTCCACTCTGCCACACCTCATTCATCAACAAGGCAACTCCTTCCTTGCATCTTCCTCGCCCATTCATTCCCGATCTTACACATTTCACACCTTCCCACTCCTCCACTTCACACCCTTTCATTTTCGTTTCACATAATGCCATCACGGTATATCTCGCACTCATAAACACATTCACCACTTCCACCCTCTTGCTATCCTTATTCACACCTCTCACATTCCACATGGCCACACGAGTCTGTCTATTTGTTTGGGGCCGTGGACAGGTATTGGGCCCTCCGAGGCTGTCTGAAACGACTGCGATGATTAAGTGATTTTGATAGGGGAATCTGGGGGATACTTAACCCTGCCACAAACCCCGGTTATATAGTTACCACCCAGCGTAGTAAATGGTTTCCTGGGTACAGGCTATTCACTCAGTGTAGAGATTATATGGCACCTCTACATTGAGTGAGTGGATGATGGGCGCCCCCACCTACCACACACACACACACACACACACACACACATATATATATATATATATATATGTATATAGGCTACATATACATATATATGTATATATATATATATATATAGTCTATATAGACATATATATGTATATATATATATATATATATATATATATATATATATATATATAGATAGATATACAGGGCCAAGACATCTTTGAACTAAGAGTGGGAACTGCTACAGTTAAAATATATAAAAACTCAGAAAAAATAAGACTGAGAAGGGTGTCAGTCAGGGAGATACCATTTCACCAAAACTATTTACAGCACGCCTAGAAAAAGGACTTTCAGAAAGTTAGACTGAGAGTACAAAGGAGTAAACATAGATGGAGGAAACCTAAAATTTTTAAGATTTGCAGATGACATTGTTCTAGTCTCAGAAACAGCAGAGACATTGCAAGATATGTTCAGTTACCTAAACGGAGAAAGTCTCAGCATTAGGCTAAAGATGAACCTCAGTTAAACGAAAGTACCGTAGTGTTTAATCCAAATACACCAAAGAGCGTCATTAGAACAAGCGAAGAAATTCTTGAAGAAGTCGAGAAGTACAATTTCTTGGGGCAAATACTAAAACTAATGAAATGAAAGAAAATAAAAAGACGCATTACAATTGGATGGAAAGCTCTCGGTAAACATAGACATCATGAAAAGTAGCTTACCAGTCTGCAAGAAACGAAAAGTATATAATAAATGTATAATCCCAGCTATGAAGTACGGTTGTGAGACCTAAAAACTGGCAAAATAGATGGTAAGTCAACTAATCTGTTCTCAATGAGCAGTGCAACAGGTTAGTGTAGGGAATATCTTTAAGAGACAGGAAAAGATCAATATGGGTGAGAGAACAGACTAAAGTCAATGACTCTACAGAAGTTATAGATGAACAGAAAAACAGGTGGGCAGGTTATGTAGCAAGAATAAGCGATAACCAATGGAGCAAGAGACTGACTATCTGGACTCCAGGAGAATGTAAACGTAACAGAAAAAGGCAAGCCAAGTGGTGTAGAGATGAGTTAGGGAAGTTTGATGGCAAAACATGGCAAAGATTCACTAGGTCAAGGAATTCGTGGAAAAGGTTGGGGGAGGCCTTTGTTCAGCAGTGGACTTGTAATGGCTGATGATTATATATATATATATATATATATATATATATATATATATATATATATATATATATATATATATATTGTTACGGTGGCGCCAGCCCGGGGCTATTACAAAAAAGACAACAAGTCAGCCTTAGATGATCGGCCTCCACTGCGTTGCAAAAATAACGCAGACCCCGGCACTGACACTCCGCAAACTAGAGAAAAACTGCGCAACGGAAAAGTACTTACTTAAGAACGCAACACTCTGTACTTTGATAATAAAACGGAACAGCCTACCTATAGATCTAGCCTACTATCGTCACTACCGGAAGTAATACCGCCCGAGACAGTATACAGGAACACCTCCCACTTACTTCTGGTGGTGACGACTTCTACTTAACCTGTGTCCAAGGGGGAACGCAGTTAACGGCTCACGATAGTTCTCACTAGCCTTGTGCAAAGAGATGGGATTAACTATGTAGGGGTTAGGGGTGTGTGTGTGTATGTACGTGTGTTGGGGGAACGTTAACAAAGGCAGCGAGAAGACCACGGTTACAAAAACAGATAAAATAACTACTTCCCTCAGTCAGCAACAAAAGAATAAAAATAAACTTAAATGAAAACGCCAGCTCGGCATAAAAATGACTGGGGAGAGAGAGAGTGTGCACACACGCACGATACGGAAGCTAGCTGGGAAGAGACTGCCCCTGATCAAGGCTCGCGCACGGCCAAGCGCGAACGCATAATCAAATTAATTAATAAGAACTTATATTCGTGCCCCTCTCTCTCTCTACAATAAACTGGTACTTCTAATGCAAGCAAAACATCATTAAATATACTGGTAGCTCACACAAGACAATCAAAATAATCAAATACATTCTCAGCATGGTATTAAATAAAATTGCCCTCAGTGGCAGGAACGAAAGAAACAAAAGAACTTGTAACACTCGCTAATGTAAACTCCGCGAATGACACGGATACATACTGCATAATCCCCTAGCCCAGCTGTAACGGCTGCATCCGTGGGAACGGAAAGGCGGACAACGTAACACGCCCTTCCCCAAGGGAAAATTTTGAGCCCTGGATCAAAATTTTCGAATCAAGACCCTGACCCCTCCCTGGATAAACAATCAGCAATTACGTTATCAATCCCCTTAATATGCTTAACTTCTAAATTGTACTCTTGCAAAAGCAAACTCCAGCGGGTCAAACGCTGGTTCTTAAATTTAAACTTGTTCAAAAACTGCAGGGGATGATGGTCTGAATAAATCTTGATCACAGGGCCAAAAGGGGGCAGGTAGACAGCAAAGTGTTGCAGGGCCAGGATAATCGCTAATAACTCCTGCTCTATGACGGAATAGTTCTTCTGGGCTCTATTAAACTTTGAGAAGTATGATATGGGATGTTCAACCTGGCCCTCATCTGGCTGCATCAACACTGCTCCTACCCCTACTCGGCTAGCATCAACTGCCAGCACAAAAGGTTTGTCAAAATCTGGTGCACGCAATATAGGGTGGTGGCACAGCAGAGACTTAACCGTAATAAAAGCTTGCTCACACTCGGCTGTCCACTGCCACTTCTTATCCTTGCGCAATAAGTCAGTAAGAGGGGCAAGCACTGTGGAGTAATTCCCAATGAATCTTCGGTAATAGCCGATCATGCCCAAAAATCGCTGGAGGGCACGGCGACACTGGGGTGCTGCAAAGTTGGAAATGGCATCCACCTTAGCCCGAGGTGGAGCCACTTGCCCATGTCCCACAACAAATCCAAGGTACTGGACCTTAGCACGTACGAACTCGCACTTGTCTAAGTTGACTACTAAGCCAGCTTCCTCCAACCGCTTAATGAGCATTTCCACATGATCAAGGTGCTCCTCCCACTTGGTGTCATACACAATGACATCATCGATGTAAACGACACAATTGGGTATGCCATCCACCACTTTATCCATAAGCCTCTGGAAAGTGGCTGGAGCATTCTTCAATCCATAAGGCATCACCTGGCACTGATATACTGCACCACTGACAACAAAGCTAGCCACTTGTTTAGCCCGTTCCGTCAGCGACCTGCCAGTATCCTTTTACTAAGTCAAGTTTGGTGATATAAGTGGCATTTCCCACCTTGTCCACGGAGTCATCGACCCGAGGTAAAGGATAAGCATCGGTCTTAGACAGTGAATTAACTTTCCGGAAGTCCACACACAACCTAACCTTCCCATCTGGCTTCGGCTGCAAGGTAACTGGTGAACTCCACTCACTGAAACTCCTCTTGATCAATCCATGGTCCAACATATACTTGATCTCATTATCGAGAGCTTTCTGTCTGATAGGGTTGATGCGGTAGGGAGCTAATTTTACAGGCTTACTATCCCCAACGTCAATGTCATGAGTAGCCCAAGTTGTCAATCCCGGTGAATCTCCAAAAACTTTCGGATGTTTCCATAATCTGTTGCACAGCTCTTCTCGCTTTACTGGATCAAGGTGTCGCAATTTCTCCACCAGAGCTGCATAACCATTGCCCTCCCATAGGTCAGCTGGTAACATCTCACCACGACTAAGCACTTCCTCCTGCTCCTCCAACTCACTACCAACCACCAAAACTACAGGAGCGCTCTTATCCCTGGTTCCCTCAACGTCCACTCCAAAATCACCTTCCAGGGACTGTGGCTGTAACCCTGGTCCACTACTCACATTACCGGCACCAACAGCTCCCTCCACAGAACGTTCCCTTGATGCCACGTCCTTTCCCCGTCCTTCACATCCCAGGTGAGAGACATCAGCAGTCATCCCACAGTGAGAATCAACTGGGCGGTAGTATGGCTTCAACATATTAATGTGGCACAACTGAGTACTCTTCCGCCTATCTGGGGTAACAATTAGATAGTCAAGTTCCCCAACTCTCTTCTTCACAATATAAGGACCACTGAATCTAGCTGCCAGAGGTTTTCCTTGCATGGGCAGCAGTGCCAAAACTTCATCTCCTTGCTTAAACTCACGACTTCTGACCTTCTTATCGTAATGAGCCTTCATTTTCGCTTGAGCCCCGATTAGATTGTCACGGGCAAGCTCTAAAGCGCAATGCAGTCTCTCCCGAGTGCTGCAGACATAGTCAAGCAGGGATTCCTGGTTGCCAGATTTGTTGTTACTCCAGGCCTCTCGCACCACATCCAAGGGACCACGAACTGTGTGCCCAAACACTAACTCATTGGGTGAAAACCCTAACGACTCAGTTGGTACCTCTCTCACTGCAAACATAACAAAGGGTACCGCTAAGTCCCAATCCTTTCCACTATCATAGCAGAAGGTGCGCAGCATGGTCTTTAAGGTCTGATGATGCCTCTCCAGGGCACCTTGTGACTGCGGATGGTAGGCACTGGACAAAATGTGTTTGATGCCCAACTCTGTCATTGTCTGCTTAAACAAATTAGATGTAAAATTCACTCCACGGTCTGACTGGAACTCCTTGGGCAGGCCAAAATGAGTAAAGAACAGGATAAGTTGCTTGACTACTGACTTCGCCTGCATGCTTCTGATTGGTATAGCCTCTGGGTATCGCGTTGTAACATCCATTATGGTTAACAAATACTTGTTTCCAGCAGAAGTAGGAGGTAAAGGGCCCACGATATCAATGATTACCCGGGTAAACGGAGGTTCAACTGCAGGAATGGGAATCAAAGGGGCCACAGGAAGAACTTGATTAGGCTTGCCCACTATCTGACACGTGTGACAGCTCTTGATGTACGCAGCAACTTGTCCCGGCATACTTGGCCACCAAAAATTATATCTTAAGCGCTGCACTGTCTTTCTGTTTCCCAAGTGACCCGCTAAAGGTCCCTCATGTGCTAACTGTATTAACGGCACCCTATACTGCACAGGAACCACCACCTGCACTAACTCACCCACTCCTCCATCCACCGTGGCGCCAGTGGGCGTCCATCGGCGATGTAAAACATTGTCTTTAATCAGGAACTCCTCCTTACCACACTCCATACTTCTTTCTTCCCCTACTCGAGCAAACAAGGGCTTTAATGTTACATCCTCCTGTTGCTTCACCCTCAATTCTGCTGGCCCAACACCCGCCAGCTCTACTGAGGACTGAGATAAGGGACTGGTCGGGACACTGGATTGCGAAGGGCGATCAATCTCAGCGTCACCTCTAGTACACTCGACAGGGGGAGGAATGTCAGACTCCACACTGACATCATCACCACCTCTACCCTCAACAGTGACACTCTGTTCCTCAGGCGCGTCTGACGGTGGTCCTGCATCCCCGCAGTCGACCCCAGCGTCCTGAAATTCTCCTAATTCAGTCGATGGGCTGGGTTCAGTCTCCACACAGACACACTCAACACCACCTCTAGTGTCCTGAGTGGGAAGTGGGGCGGCGCCCATGCACGCATTCCCACTCTCCTCACCCACTACAGCAACACTCTGCTCACTAGGTTCCTCCATTGGTGGCCCTGCCTCACCACAGTCGACCCCAAGAACCTGTGACTTCACCAGTTCTTCCTCCCGGGCTGCAACCTGTGCCATAGATCTTGTAATTGCACAGACCGGGAACATGGCTTCCACTTCTGCATCAACTTCAATACCAATTTCTGGGGCGTCAAAACACTTCTCTGCCACAACAACTGGTGGGGGAAGAGATGGAAATACTTTCTCCCCAGCCAGGTCGTTCCCCAGCAGAAAATCAATCCCCTCTACTGGCATTACATCAGCAACAGCTACTTGAGCTGCAGCCTGAACAATGGGGCAATCGAGTTCCACATGAACATAATCATAGTATTCATCTGAGTTCATGCCTCTACACAGCACATACTTCCCTGAGTTTACAGGCCCTCCAGTCACGTTTCTGCACACAGACTGTTGTGCACAGGTATCACGAGCCACAGTAACTGGATAACTGATCCCATGAATTTTCACTGTGCCGTGACACATAAAAGGTTTACACCAGTCTAGGGACGATTTCTGAGGCAGTTCATCCGGAGGTGGCGTAGCATGTTGGGTAACTTTTTCAGCCTGAGCTGGCAGCGAGCACAGCCGGCTACACTCCAGCTTTCCACAGACTTCTCCCTCACCGTTACCACTCTCCCAACTCCTCTCGTTCACCTGACTCGAACCTATAACTAGTGCCACTGGTTTGGCATTTTGGGAGGCCTTCCACTTAGGGCAGTTAGGCTTGATGTGCCCACTCTGTTTGCAAAAGTAACAAACTAGCTTCGAACTGGATACAGGGCTCTTTCTCCCAGAATTCCTTTTCTCCTCTGAACTTCCCTTGGACTGATTCACGGGAGATTTATCCCAGGCAGGGCCACTCACAGTCCTCTCCCTGGAATACTGAAAATTAGCGTACTTGACCCCCATACTCCGCAAGGCAAACACCCGGTCATCAGCCCACGTCGCTGCTTCCTTCACGGTCTTGAATCTCTTCTCCCTAATTTTAACACCAATTTCTTTGTCAGCCATGTTGGTAAAATGTTCCATCAAAAGCAGTTCACGCACCTCGTTATACGAAGTGGCGCTCTCACTCAGCAACCACTCGTCTAACCTCTCCTCCAGATACCTGGCGTAGGCCATATAGGTGTCAGCAGGCCTTTTCCGAGCACCACGGAACAACAACCGATAAGCCTCTGGTCTAAGTTCATATGCCTTCAGGATGGCTGTTTTAAATTCATCATAATCATCTACATCCTCAGGGCTCAACCTATTATACACTTCCAAGGCTTTTCCCTTCAGCACATTAGATACCAACCCCACCCAGCGCTGCCTTGGCCACTCAAACTCCCTAGCCTTCTTCTCAAACCTGACAAACCATTCTGTCACCTTCAACTCATCAAATGCTGGCACTTTTAGACTCCTTGAGAACCAACTCTCCCTATCCTCTGCACGGCCTGAGGTTTGGGTATCTGAAGTTGGTCTATTGGCAGTCACCTCCAAGCGAGTCTTCTCCAGCTCAAATCGCATTTTTTCACGCTGCAACTCCATCTCCTCTCTTGCACGCTGCATCTCCATCTCCCTCTCTTCTTTTGCACGCTGCATCTCCATCTTTTTCAACTCCAACTGCAACTGAGCCTCCGGTGACAAGACTCCAGGGTATATGGGAGTGGAATGAACAGCTCCAGGGAAAGCACCAGACATACCCGGGGGAACTGCTCTAAACTGGCTCGGCGGCATCATAGATGGTAATAGTGGGGTAGCGAAACGAGGCAACTCAGCACCATAGTCAAACTCAGGGCTCACACGGGGAGTACCTTTGCTATGTGCCTCTCGTTGTTCCATATTTTCCATATCCACAGGTGACTCAGCACGTACGCGATCTGGTGTAGACACGCGTGACTCCATGGCGACAAATCAATGGCAGTACTGAATAATGAAATACTAATGCTGACTGAGAAACTACAAACACATCAACTTCACCTCAAAGCACAGAGAACGCCAAGGTAACGATATCCTAGCAAGAAAAAGGCACTGTTAGGATATCCTGATGCGAGGTCGCCACTGTTACGGTGGCGCCAGCCCGGGGCTATTACAAAAAAGACAACAAGTCAGCCTTAGATGATTGGCCTCCACTGCGTTGCAAAAATAACGCAGACCCCGGCACTGACACTCCGCAAACTAGAGAAAAACTGCGCAACGGAAAAGTACTTACTTAAGAACGCAACACTCTGTACTTTGATAATAAAACGGAACAGCCTACCTGTAGATCTAGCCTACTATCGTCACTACCGGAAGTAATACCGCCCGAGACAGTATACAGGAACACCTCCCACTTACTTCCGGTGGTGACGACTTCTACTTAACCCGTGTCCAAGGGGGAACGCAGTTAACGGCTCACGATAGTTCTCACTAGCCTTGTGCAAAGAGATGGGATTAACTATGTAGGGGTTAGGGGTGTGTGTGTATGTACGTGTGTTGGGGGAACGTTAACAAAGGCAGCGAGAAGACCACGGTTACAAAAACAGATAAAATAACTACTTCCCTCAGTCA